>NC_059102.1:5280000-5580000 GCF_020740685.1 Jaculus jaculus | reverse complement strand
GTGTACCTACATAGTCCAGAGGCCAACCTTAGCTGTAATTCCTCAAGAATGACAACCACATGTTTTGAGACAGGGTCTCTCATTGGCATGGAGGTCACTAATTATACTAGACTGGTTGACCAGTGAGCCCCAGGAACCCACCTGTCTCCACCTACCCAGCAATGACATTACAGGTGTGTGCTGCCACATGGTTTCTAGGGATTAAATTCAGGTGCTCATGCTTCCCAGGTAAGCACCTTACTAACTGAGCTATCTCCCCAGCCCATAAAAACCATTTCTAAATGACAGCTATATGCAAGGAATTCTAAAGACAAAGAATTCTATGAATAATTTAAAATTATACCCAGGAGGGCCTAATTATAGGTCAGAGTATGGCTTCAAAACAGAGGTGGGACCTGGGGAGATGGCTCCGTGGTAAAAGGCGCTTGCTTGCCTAAAGCCTGCCTGCTGGGGTTCAATTCTCCAGCACCCACATAAAGTGTGGCAGGCCTTCATTTGTAGAGGCACAAGATCCTGGTGCACCCATGCAAGTAAATCAGAAGATCTAGTAATAGCAAAATCTACTGCTTTCAAATACACAGTAAATTAACGTGTACCATCTGACCAAAATGAAAGCCTCAATACATTTCAACTGGAAATCACTCAAATATACACCATGACTGAACAAACTGTGTATGATCTTCTATACTGCTGTGCATGTATGCATTTTTAATTGAAATGCTTATACTGTGAAAAGGGACAAGCTGCAAAGAAACCCAACATGCTATGACTCTCCCACACATGAGCACATCAGTCAGGCAAAGCACATATGTTATGGAGTTTAGTGTCTAGTAATCCATGCTCAGGTAGTAAAACTCCAAGTACATTTGGATCTTACAGCCAACTACGAACAAAGAAGCAGTGATGAGAGGCAGTATGAAAGAAACTTCTGGAAACTTCCCTGGTGACGTGGGAGGGGTATCGGTTGGCTAGGACTGCCATAATTGAGCACCAGACAGAGGGTCTTGACAGGTGTCTGCAGGGCTGTCTTCTGTGAGCGCCTCCTGGGCAGGCTACTGGCAGCCTTCTTCCTGCCTTTCTCATCACCTTCCCCCTGGGTGCTTCCGGTGTCCTAACCTCCTCTTATAATGACAACAGTCATGGATTAAGGTCACCCTAATGGCCTCAGCTGTTTCAACTAGACATCCTAAGATACCAAGGGTTAGGAATGTGAAGTGTGAATTTGGGAAGAGCACCATTCAGCCCAAAGCAGGTAGTCATCACACAGTATCTGGATTATAAATTGGTCTGGTCACTGTTCTATAGATTGATCTGCAAGCGTATTTTGCTTTAAAAAATGTACAGTTTTATCACACTTGAAAGAAAATAACCTATCTGAACCAGAGCACTGTGCACCCTCCCGTGCTGGGACCACATCATATCTGGCCCCTTGTGTCACTGCTAGATCCCTACACTTAGGTAGATAAGCTGTGTTGAAAACGAAAGTCTTACGCCCTTCTGACATTCCTCAGCACCAAAGGATGACAGCTGATGGTGACACCAGTTCCCGGTTAATCAGAGCCCGCCATTTACCATGACCCAGTTATGTCTGCCTACCTGAAAGAACGGTCGATAATCGTTATGACATCTCCATGTTTAAGCCGCACAGGTTCGCAAATAGCAGATCCATTCACTTGTGTTGGATTTGTAGAACTGAAATTATATAATATCACCTACAAATGGAGAGGAGGGGAAGACATGTCACTCATGACTGGCCAAAATCGCACTGCCACACTTTTAGAACAGACTTCCGAGCCCCACTCACCCCCTGGTCTTCGACTTCAATCTTGCAGTGCTGCTTGGACACGACCGGGAGCTGGATGCGAATGTCACATTCGATACTCCTTAAGAGATTTCAAAAAAGAAGTTTGTTTGGGGTGGAATGTTACAACTTCTTAAAAAAAAACCAACTTGTCAAAATAAAACCGAATGGGACAAATATGCTAGAACTGCAAATATGAGGACTGACAGAAAAAAAAAATGGGCAGTATAAAGGGCCTGACCTTCTGCAATGTTCACAAGTATAGCCTAAGAAGCTATAAAAGGACATTAAAACCTACAGTGCTTAAAAATAATTAAAGTAGGGCTGGAAAGATGGCTCAGCAGTTAAGGTACTTGCCTGCAAAGCCTAAAGACCCATGCTCAATTCCCCAATAGCTACATAAGTCACTAGTTGGTACATGTGTCTGGAGCTCATTTGCAGTGCCTAGAGGCCCTGGCCTGCCCATTCTCTCTCATATAACATATATATATATATATATATATATATATATATATATATATATATATATATATGAACACACACACACACACATATATGTATATATTTTAATAGTTCTAGTAGAAAACAGTGAAGTACATTGTTATGTTTGCAAGACACAGATAAAGGAGCTCTTCATATCAATTCCAGACATTTTTAGTTTATATAAGTTTGCAATGTTATGAGTGTTTAAGGCTCTAATCATGCTCACATTTCCTGTTAGCCCCAATTTTTGCCTCAGTTTTTTCACACACAGATGATATTCATACCCATGTTGCATTCAGTTAGGGTTGTGTGACCCACAGAGTAAATATTATACGTGAGCTCTTGACAGCTGTTTCTAAATTACACCATCTTGACAGATTCAAGTTTCCTAAAACTGCATGCACATACACTGAACCTGCAGGCAACGAGAAAGATTATCTCTAGGCAACCTGTCTTTCTAGGAAGCCAGCATCTTGACAATGCACAGAAAACCAAATTCCTAAACCCATCTTCAAATTACAACCAGAAGAGTTCAGCAGTAGCTTGAGTATAACTGTGAAAGTCTGCGTATACTATACAATTTCCTGTTTTTCATATGAACCTCTGAAGCCTAAGCATGTCTCTTCTTCCTACACATGTCACATGACCAAACACGAACTGGTCTCAAAATTATAAAAGCTGTGTCATCATCCTCCCCCAGCACAGCCCGGATGAAGTGTGTGCGTGGACCACCAGGAAAACAACAGCCTCCTCAGGCTGTGGGAAAGTCACAGACTTTGAAAAGGGATTCATTATGGCTAAAGTAAAAAACACAAAGATTCAAAAGAGGGAGACTCTGAAAATGCAGTTGAGGCTGCTGAAAAACAGACAAGGAGGCAGAAATTACAGTGATGAAGATGGAGATATTATCTTCAAATTTAATATACCTCAACAACCAAAACAGAAATAAATTTTAATTAGTCAAATATACAAACTTCCAAAATGCATGTTTTTTTAATTAAAATTTCTGGAAATGGCATGAACAAATAAGGTTGGAGAAATAAGAATCTTCTACAAGTTATTTTTGTTGTAATCTTATAAAATATCCTGGGCGTGGTGGCACACATCTTTAATCCCAGCACTTGGGAGGCAGAGGTGGGAGGATCGCGGAGAGCTCCAGGCCACCCTGAGACTACACAGCCTGAATTACAGTGGGACCTTACATCGAAACACCAAAACAAAATGATAAAATACTATGCATCTTCAGTAAAATTCTAGTCATTAAGTGTGAACAGTTTTGCTTAACACCCTACTCCAAATTTCAGAAGCTTTTCAGGAAGCATATTACTCCCATGACACTTCATTAATGTCCATCATGTATGCCAAGACTGACAGTCACAGTGTGGACAATGTGGCTTACTTCTTTTTAAATCTACAGATTATGCATGTTTTACAGTACTACAGATGTCTACATGTAATAAAACATTTGACAGAACAAAATAACAACAAAAAATTATAAAGGCCAGAGAGGTGGCTCAGCGGTTAAGGCGTTTGCCTGCAAAGCCAAAGGACCCAGGTTCATTTCCCAGGACCCACCTAAGCCAGATGCACAAGGTGAGATACATGCGTCTAGTTATTTGCAGCAGCTGGAGGCCCTGACACACCCATATTCTCTCTCTCTTTTTCAAATAAGAATAAATTTAGAGTAAGTGTGCCTAAGTGCTATCGTATAATAACTTTGAGAATGGGATGTTTATTCTTACAAAGCGAAAGGAAGCTATGGGAAGTGGCATCGTCCTTAATCTCAAGAAAACTTGGGTTTTAGGTCTTAAAACGCCCCAGGGACTAGGACTTTGAAGATTAGACGTGGGTTTCACCATAGATGCCTGCTGATTTCTGCCCACGGCAGGCGCTTGGGCCAGAGAATCCCTGGGCCTGGCCTGCTGTCAGACCCGGCAGCTTGCCTCCCTCCACGCCCTGCGAAGGCGGCACGGAGAGACGGCACCCAGGAGCAAGGTGGAGCGGTCCTCCTGGGAGAACCAGCACCACGGGCTGACCCGAGGCCATGGTCCCGGCCC
Organism: Jaculus jaculus; assembly: GCF_020740685.1. Lineage (NCBI taxonomy): Eukaryota > Metazoa > Chordata > Mammalia > Rodentia > Dipodidae > Jaculus > Jaculus jaculus. Next base: position 5,575,659 of record NC_059102.1, on the reverse strand, counting down.
GGCCCGCGCTTACCCGCAGGCAAGAGCCGGGCCCCGAAGACCGTCCTTCCCAACGAAACTGCCGGGCCGGTCGGCGGCCAGTCTAGCAGGAGAAAAAGAAAAGCCCCAAAAAGGAATCGCAGCGCGGTGCTTGCCAGCGAGAGAGCAGCTTTCCCAGAGCGCGGCGGCCACTGCAGGGGCGGCCGGGGCGGGCGGACGGCGAGCGCGGGCCGGGCGGCTGTCTCCGCTCGCGGGAAGGGCCGGGCCCAGGCCGCCGCGCCTCCCCCGCTACTGTTCGCGTCAGTGTTGGAGCAGCGGTCGGGGCAGGCGGGCGCCCCGGGAGCCCCAGGCCCAAGCACCCGGCGAGGCGCCCGCTCCCGGTATTATCGTGACATGCTACTGTTAGTCACGTCCCCGCAGAGCGAGCGGCGGCCGCGCCCGGCGTCACCCACCTTCCCAACAGGCAGGAGCGCAGGCTCAGCGGGAAGTGCGCGCCGTCGTCGCCGCTCCTCCGGATGGTGACCAGGCGACCCGCGGGCCTCATGTCCGCCGCCCCCTGCGACGCGGAAGGCCGCCCGCGCCGACTCCAGACGCTCCCGCCGGGAAACGGGCCGTGCAGACCGAGCCGCGGCCCGCGCGCCCCGCGTCCTCCCCGCGCTCCCTCCGGCCCGCCCGCCCGATTCAAACGAAAACGTCGGTTCAAATTGTGGCGCTAAGTGCTGCGATTGGACGGGGTGGCGCGGCGGGGGACCAATGGGAAGCGCGAAGCGAGCGTGGGCGGGGCCGGAGGCGGGAAAGCGCTTCCGCGAGGCGGGGCGCGGCTGGCGGGCGGGGCTCACCTGTAGGGCCCGCGCGGAGACCTCGGAGCAGGAGAAAAATGCAGTTATCCTAAGGGAGGGGAGACATAAAAAAGGCCTAAAAAGGAACACTCCCACTACCGAGATGTCTTTCTTTAAAAAAAAAAAAAAATCAAGCTGGAGCAATGCCTTGTCTTACTCACTGCTAAGAGATTTAAGTTTTTTAAAAATTAAAAACCAGAGCTAGAGAGAGGGCTTAGCGGTCAAAATGCTTGCCTGCAAAGCTAAAGGACCCATGTTCGATTCCCCAGGACCCACTAAGCCAGATGTTCAAGGTCTTGGCTTTCGTGACTGAATTTCGTTTGCAGCAGCTGGATGCCCTGGCACTCCCATATTCGCTCTTGTTTTTCTGTCTCTCCCTCTCTCTTTCTCCCTCTATCTGCCTCTTTCCCTCTCTACCCTCAAATAATTTTTTTAATTAATAAAAAAATCAGGGCTGGAGAGATGGCTTAGCGGTTAAGCGCTTGCCTGTGAAGCCTAAGGACCCCGGTTCAAGGCTCGGTTCCCCAGGTCCCACGTTAGCCAGATGCCAAGGGGGCGCATGCGTCTGGAGTTCGTTTGCAGAGGCTGGAAGCCCTGGCGCGCCCATTCTCTCTCTCTTCCTCTATCTGTCTTTCTCTCTGTGTCTGTCGCTCTCAAATAAATAAATAAATAATTTAAAAAAAAAATCAAAACCACCAGAGTTAATTAGCTCTGAGATTTTGAGGATTACCATGAGTTCAAGGCCAGCCTGGGCTACTGACTTCCAGGTCAACTTGACTAGAATGAGACCTTGTCTCAAGATAAATAAATAAACCCTTCCCCTCTCCAGTTTCTACATCACCCTTTGCATAACCTGTTATGTGAAGTCATTCCTTGTGCCTTTTCAAGATAGGGTCTTCCTCTAGCCCAGGCTTACCTGGAATTCAGTATGTAGTCTCAGGGTGGTCTGGAGAGCCCAGTGATCCTCCTACCTCTGCCTCCAGAGTGCTGGGATTAAAGGCCTGCGACACCACACCTGGCTTTGTGCCTTTTTTTTCATTGCATATATGTTCTGCTTTTCAAACATATGCAAGAGAGATCATCACAGACATTTTTTTCTAGGTTTGTCCCTGCTTTACTAAGTGCAGAAACTGTTAACATTTACAGAGAATGGTGGTACACTACCTCACTTTAGGAAAACACCATTTAATCATCACCACCACAACACATTAAGTCTATAATGCTTTGCTGTTGTGGGGGTGGGGGAAGGCGCGAATGCCACTTAAACAGCTTGTGCATGAAAACATGGATCATAATGCAGTGCCGAATTCCATCGTGCGGTGCCTGCTAGCCAGGTGCAGGATGGATGGGCGGAAGAAAGCATAAACCCTCCCTCCCTGTTCTGGGATCTGAAGCAGTGCTTCACAGCTCCAAGTGGCCTCCAATTCTTTCAGGGGTGCACAAGATGAAAACCACCTCTTAGATTTTATTTATCCACATCTTCTCAGGAGGGGGTTGGAGTCTGCCAAGTGCAGACAGAGATGGGAGCTTCTAGCTTAGTTTTTCTACCAAGCCAGGTTATGACAGATTGTCAACTTGACAGGACTCACCTAGGAAACAACACCCTGGGCATGCCTGTGAAGGACTATCTAGGTTAGGTTAATTGAGCTGGGAAGACCCACCTCAACTATCAGCAAAGCCGTTCCATGGCTGGAGTCCTGGATGAAAGACAGGGCAGACAGGCCACTAGCATTGCTGGCTTTCTGCTTCCTCACTGTGCACACAATGTGACCAGCTGCCTCAGCTCCCCTGCCATAGTGGGCAGCGTCCCCTTGAACTTGAGCTGAAATAAGCCCTTCTTCCCTTTAACTCCTTTTGTCAGATATTTTGTCCCAGAAATGAGAATGGCAACTTGTACATGGCTGTTACAGAATGTGCAAAAAGGTGAAGTTAGGAGTTCCGGGCAAGCTGGCGTCCACCTAACCGCACTTCAGTTCCTGGGGTAGTATCAGACAGGAGGTTGGCCTGAGAAGATGAACTACCCATTGCACGTCAGTCTGGCCCCAGCAGAAACCACAGAGCAACTAGGGAAATGAGCAAGAGTGCTGCTTCCATGGAGAACCTGATAGTTAGCACCAGGGTGAAGGAGCCAGATTCTGAGGACACTCAATACCTACCAAAGCAGAGATCCAGTTTCCTAAGAGCCCATCACTGAAGTAGACTTAAAACACACCCAACACAGCTTAAGAATTTTGCAGAAGAGGGGGTGGAAAAATTGTTAGAGCCACAAGGTGAGACATCATGCCCAGAAGCCTTGCCTCTCCCCAGTAACTGACTGCTGCTCCCATAACGCATAACCCACAATTCCCATGGGGATAACCTGCGACTCCAATGAGGAGGGCCCCCCTCAGAAAGGGAGCAGGGATGAGGGAAAAGACGGTGCCAACATGTAATGTTCCCATACTAAGTACGTCCATAATTAATTTTAAAATGTTAAGCTAGACTATTCTTTTTACAGTTCGTTGGTGGTGAGGGGGAGGATTGGGTGGAGAAAAAGTTATTTGTGTTAACATGAGATGGGTGCATCATTGTAAAAAAAAAATTAAGATGAGTATTTTCTTAACTCCTCAGTTTTAATTTCAGGTACAGTTCCTACAGAAAGAAACCAAGCAGGTTAAGCCCATCTGCCTACAGCCTCAGTGGAGGACCTGCCTGTGGGCATAAGGGAAGTCCTGAGTGTGCTGAGAGCCGTCCACTCTGGACAGGTGTTGCTGACATCGAATAAGTCCTGGATATTATAAGCCTTTGGAGGGCGCTAGTTTTCATTTCCTACCCCGTTAAACAGTCACCAAAACTCACAGAACAAGCCCGTAGAGTGCTGCTCTTGACATAAGTATTGCCTTTTTTTTTTTTTTTTTTTTTTTTTTCAGAAAGGGTTCTTTCAAATGTCATGGTCCAAAAGAGTAGCACATATGGGTCGGTGTTTAGGCCAGCTGCCCTGAAGATTTTGTGGCCACCATTATGCCTGATAAAATATGCCCTGAAGGCTAAGAGAGCCACCTAGAGGGAACTTGTGCAAAGGAGGAGTTATGCAGGAAAAGGACATAAGCTAGGGCCCTCTCTGTTAGCCTCTGATTTGGTGAGTGAATTGGATAAAAAGAGGGATGAAAATGCAGGTTCTGGCTTGCCAGGTCGTATGGCTAAGGGACTGTGAGAGATACAGGACATAAGTAGATTGAGGTTGTATAGCCCTTCCTGGGACCCAAACACTTGGTACTCATGGGAGGAGTCAGATAATGAAGAGGGAGAAAATGAGGTAGAAATGGCAATGTGTGGTAGTGTGTAAATGAAAATGTGTGGTAGTGTGTAAGGCTCAGCTGACCCAGCCAGCAAGGTCTGAGTCTCCAGGAGAGCTAGGAAGTTCATTCAGAAAGTCTGGTGGTGGAACATAATTTTTATGAGATGGGAGAGGCTCTAAAAGAGCTGAGACACTTAGGCATGTAAAACGAGGGTGGAGAGCCGGCCTGCTGCTGTGGAAGAGGGAACTCTTGAGGGCTGGGTACCACAGCAGTTGCTTTCATAGCCAAGGCTGCCTGCAGGTAGAGACCATGCAAAGCAACTGGAGGCCTCACATTGAATTGCAGATTTATTGGCCTCATACTAATGTACAGACTATCTGGGCTTAGGTGAATGCTGGTGAGACCTGGTTGGTTCCTGGTGGCTTCCAGACACAGCAGGGGCAATGGGCATCGCCTGATGGACATGGCGATAGAATGGTGCAGATGAAAAGGACCAAGCCTAGCTTGGGGTGCACAGTTATCCTCACAGAGTAAACCGTGTACATGTCCCTCTCAGCAGCCAGGTGTGGTCAGTGGAGGGAGGGACAATGCAAGTGTCAGCTTGGACACGTCCCACTTCTGACAGCAGAAGTGGGTCCTTGCTGGAGGAGGTGTGTGGCTGGGAATGGACCTGGTTTACTAGCCCCTAGCTTGCCAGTGTTAGCTGGCTCACTCTCCTGCTGTTGTTGCATTGCCTCTGAATGTGCTGTCCTTTCCCCCACCATCATGCATCTTCCTCTCAAGACCGTAAGCCAAAATAAACCCACCATCTGCTTTTGGTCAAATGTTTTGTCTCAACAGTAAATGTTTAACTACAACAGAAAATTGGTACCAGAGGAGTGGAGTTGTTACTGCTAGAAACATGACCATATGACTTTTGATCTTTTGGAACTGATTTATGGCAGGAATATGGAAGGAATTAAAACCTTGACTAAGAGATGCCATGTGGTGCTGTAAGCAGAATTTAAAGGACCATTCTGGCCAGAGTTGAAAGACCTAAATGTAGAAAGCACTGTTCAAGCTTGGCTTATGAGGGGAAGAACGAGCTTTGTCTGGACCTAGCTAGAAGCAATTTGTGTGTGAGGCTTGCTGCATTATGCCTATGTCCTAAGAACTTGAGCAGGGTTGAACTTGAAAAAATAGATTAATATGAGCAGAAAGATATGACACTAAAATAAATGAAAGCTTCAGGCCTGAGATTGTGGCCCACTCCAGCTGTAATTGTTTGACATTAAGTTTAGGCCGGCTGTTTTACACTGGGACAGCAGGAAGAGGCTGGTGGAGTATCCTGCTCGCAAAAATTCCCCTGGATTAACAAACTTGGTAGACTGGTACTATGGGGCTTAACAGATGAACAAAAGAGAAGGTCACTGGATTTACAACCTGGTAGTTTGCCCAGTGGAGCCATGAAAATGGAACCATGGGTTGCAGTGGAGACCCCAGAATAGGAATGTCAGGACTATAGGACGGCTGTTAAATTGAGCTGTGAGCTTGGGGTGGAGTATTTCTTAGGCTATGGGAAATCCAGCTGAAAGGATTGGAACTGAAACCGTGATCTTACATGCCAGAAATTGAGTTGCTTTGAGTTCTGGGGATATTTGAACAGTGTTGAAACTGATAAAAACTATGGGGACTTTTAAAGTTGAACCAAATGGCCATGAGTTATGGGGGCCAGGGACAGATGTGGTGGTTTGAATCAGATGCCCCCCATAAACTTGTGTGGTCTCCAGCTGATGGTAACGGGAAGGTGGAGCTTTGCAGCAGGAGGTGTGTTGATGGGGGTGGACCTTAGGTTTATTTGCCACTAGCTTGCCAGTGTTAGTTCTACTCACTCTCTTGCTGATATTTTCCACCTACTGGGGCAGAAGCAATATCCGGCCTCTGCTCGTGTCATATTTCCCCTTGCTATTAATGCAGGGGTTTGTTGTTCAGGAGGGGTCTCCCAGAATCTTTGAACCTCAACTTTTGGGTTCTATCCTACCTTTAAGAAAGAATTAATGAAGACTGACTCAAAAAGAATAATGTATGAATTATTTAGGGGGAAATCACAAATTGTGAGATCTATTTAAGGGAGATTAGGGTCTAGGAAGGGAGGCTAAACATGTGGGGAATAGGAAATACACTCTTATATGGAAAAATTGTACAGTTTATACAGTTTGCGTAAGAGAAATTAAGGTTTTTAAAAATATTTTATTTTCATTGATTGATTTATTTGACAGAGAAAGACAGAGACAGAGAGTGAGAGAATGAGAGGAAGAGAGAGAGAGAGAGAAAGAATGGGAGCACCAGGGCCTCCAGCCACTGAAAACAAACTCCAGATATGTGTGCCCCCTTTTGCATCTGGCTAATGTGGGTCCTGGGGAATCAAACCTGGGTCTTTTGGATTTTCAGGCAAATGCCTTAACCTCTAAGCCATCCCTCCAGCCCAGAAATTAAGGTTTTCAAAGACGGACTAGAGTAAAGCTGCACGCACATGGAGGATAGAACTGAGATGTTCAGGTAGAGAGACTTAGAAAGAACATACATGGCATCTGACCTGTGTTTTCTTTTTTTTTTTGTTCAGTTGACACGTGTTTTCTTTAAGAGGGAAAATATGAAAGCACAGACCAAGAAATTCAAAGGAGAAATGAGTGACTAAGAGGGTTACACTCACGGTTACCCAGAGTTTAGAGTAACTACGCAGGTAGCAAGTCTAGAGTTGGTGAGATCACCCATGTCATAGCTTCGAAGAATAGAAAAAATAAAATCATGTATGTAATCAATGTGACAAGTTACCCCAAGGTCGTGTGTGGTGGCGCATGCCTTCAATCCCAGCACTTGGGAGGCAGAGGTGGAAGGATCACTGTGAGTCTGAGGCTACCCTAAGACTACATAGTGAATTCCAGGTTGGCCTGGGCTAAAGCAAGACCCTAAAAGAAAAGAAAAACACGCTACCTCAAGCTATAAAGCAAAGACAAGCAGAAAAGTTTAGATCCCGAAACAATGCTATGCTTTCCTACCCTGACCCAGTCAAGCCCTGCGGGAGTGGAGGCCACACTCACATGCAGCACTGGGTAAGAGCTGGAGAGAACTCCCCACCCCACCACACACATACATACTGAAGGTTGTGTCCAGAGAGAAGAGAGGGAGGGGCTGGAAGGTCACAGCCTGCCTGGCATCAGATTCAGGTATAGAAGGGGAAGACCTATTTGTCTAGTAAATTTGGTGGGTGGATCCCAGAGCCAGCTCCTGCGAACCATTTTATATAGATAATAGCATGTTAGGCTGTGGGCAGCAGGGGGCGCTGTAGATCAGTCTCCGTCAGACAGGAGTCCCTTTCCTGCCAAGACTTCCATTCCTGTGCCAGGGCGAGGTGGCATCCATGGTTCTCTTGGGGCCTCATTTCTAACTGGAACTCCCTTATTAAAAAAAGAAATAAAAAACTAGCTATTTCCTGTAGTCCTTCAGTATCATGCATTTCCCCCTCAAGACTTTAAGCCAAAATAAATCCCATTAGCTGCTTTTGGATGGCTGTTTTGTCCCAGCAACGGGCGGTAACTACAAGAGTCAGGCCCAGGAAGCGGTCCTAAAGGTCACAAGCAGCAAGACAGAGCGAAGCCTTCTCCTCCCTTGGCCCTGGGCTGCGCAGAGCAGCGTGGACAGGTCACTCACTGATCCATCAGGGTGTGGAGACCCACGAGGAGACCCCGTGGGAGCACCCCAGGGTAAGAAAGCCAGACGGCCTGTGGAAAATGATTACAGACTGTAGAGAGCTCCCTAAAGATCCCTGCTGCCACCCCACAGTGCTCTTCTGAGGAGAGAGTGGACTCTTTTCATGCCGTATTAGATCTTGCTATCCTTCCTTCCTTCCTTCCTTCCTTCCTTCCTTCCTTCCTTCCTTCTTTCTTTCTTTCTTTCTTTCTTTCTTTCTTTTTTGTTGTTGTTTTGGTTTTCCAAGATAGGGTCTCTCTCTGGCTCAGGCTGACTTGGAATTCACTATACAGTCTCAGGGTGGCCTCGAACTCATGGCAATCCTCCTACCTCTGCCTCCCGAGTGCTGGGATTAAAGGTGTGTGCCACCACGCCTGGCTTTAACCAGGGGCTCTAAACTACATGACATGCCATGGGGCTGATATCCCTGGCAGAAAGTCTTGGCTGAGACACGAGGCAGAGGTGGGAGGTGCTGCTCAGTGCTATCTGGCTTGCTAACATTTCTTTCGTATCCTCTTAGCTGTGGATCCTGAGACCAGCTGGTGTTTGCTTGGAATGGGCATGTATGGGTCTTCAAAGATCCTGCCCTGTCCTCATTGCATAAATGGTTTGGTGCTGACTCCTGAGTGTCTTGCACTCTGGAAAAGCAACTGGGGCTTAAAGAAGGAACCCTACATGGGTGAGAAAGGGCAGGCCACAAAGCTGTAAGGTGGTCAAACGGCAACGCCAGTACCAGAGGTGGATTACTCCAGTTGCTGACCAAGGAGGCCCCTAAGGTCTGTCTCACAAATGATAAAGGCCATGCCACCACTGTTGGCTGCATGCCAGAGCTAGATGGCAAGACCCTATTGCTGAAGACATCACGTGCTTTGGTGGCAGGGCCAGGTTGGCACTAAACTGGAAGCTCCCTCCCCCGAACGCTGGCTTTCATAGTGCTTGAGGACCCTGTAGAGACCTACTGAGGGGTAATTGCCACCAACAACCCTGCTCAGCTACACACCCTGCATGCTACACTACCAAGATGCCAGGAAAGATGCGTCCACCGGTGCAATAGTGACATGACTGTTGAGGATTCAACCAACAGCTTTCAGGTTGGATTTAAGGCCCACTCCACAGGAGGGAATTCACGTCAGCTCATTGGCCCACTAGGTTGGACTTTGGTGGAATTGTACTTTGGTCTGCATTGGTACCTGGGGTGAACAGACATCCGTTTGAATCATTCCAGGAAGAGTTAATATAACAATCACCATTCCTGCAAATTCTGTAGAGTCCACACCAATGGTTGTGGGGAGGGCAGGAACTCAAAGTGAGGGGAACTAATCAGGTAGCTTTCTTATTAGGTAGTCAGTCAGGAGGGCGCAAAGAGGAAGGACCATGCCTGGCCTGCCTGCTTGTTTCAACAGAACCAGAGCTCAGCATCTGATCCAGTCTAACCAATCAGCTCCCCCCAACACACACATACGCGCGCACACACACACACACGTACACTATGCTGGCCTCTTCCTGAGCCCAGACCAGTCAGCTCTCTCAGGCTTACCTTGGCCTGAGGGTAAAGCCCACCATAATAAGATTATAAATAGATACTTACCAGGTGGGCATGGTCTCTCTTTTATTTTTATTTTTTTGCATAGGACTTTTAAAAATCTTATTTTAGTTTTTTCTCAATTTTTTAAAACATTTTCCATGATTATAAAAAATATCCCATGGTAATACCCTCCCTTCCCCTCTTTCCCCCTTTGAAATTCCATTCTCCATCATATCCCCTCCCCATCTCAATCAGTCTCTCTTTTATTTTGATGTTGTGATCTTTCCCTCCTCTTATGATGGTCTTGTGTAGGTAGTGTCAGGCACTGTGAGGTCATGGATATCAAGGCCATTTTATGTCTGGAGGGAGCACGTTGTAAGGAGTCCTACCCTTCCTTTGGCTCTTACATTCTTTCCACCACCTCTTCCGCATTAGACCCTGAGCCTTGGAAGGTGTGATCGAGATGTTACTCGGTACTCTAGTCACTTCTTTCCAACACCATGATACCTTCTAGCTCGTCCCAAGGCCACTGCCATCTGAAAAGGGAAGATTTTCTACATAAAGTGAGAGTAGCCCTAATTATAAGGGTATGAATATTAAGAGAAGTGCTTACTGAGCAGTTTGATAAGCATAGTGTTGCAGTCTGGTTCTCATTGCTGGTAGAAATCACCCAACCAAGAGCAGCTCCTGGGAAAAAGAGATTTATTTTGGCTTACAGGCTCGAGGGGAAGCTCCACAATGGCAGGGGAAAACGATGGCATGAGCAGAGGGTGGACATCACCCCCTGGCCAACATAAGGTGGACCACAGCAACAGGAGGGTGTGCCAAACACTGGCAAGGGGAAGCTGGCTATTATACCCATAAACCCACCTCCAACAATACACTACCTCCAGGAGGAGTTAATTCCCAAATTTCCATCAGCTGGGAACCTAGCATTCAGAACACCTAAGTTTATGGGGGACACCTGAATCAAACCACCACACATAGTATATACATTTATCCAGCTAACAGCAGACGTTATACCCCTAGGGCTCATAATTACCCCTGTTTTAAGTTTTCAGTATCAAGGATGTGTTCCCTTCCCATGGAGCGGGCCTCCAAGTCCGATCGGAGGGCAGTTGGTTTCCACCATGACAGACGTGCCACTATTGCACCCGTTGGCTCATTTGGCCTGGCTGGCCAATTATAAGGCTTGCAGGGGCATGGTCTCCTTTTGTGGCTGCTCATCTGCCTGGCTCCCAGGCCCTGGCTCCAGTGGAAGCCTGTCTTGCTCAGTGCGTCTGAAGGGTTCACCATGCCCACGTGGCAGGAGCGCTCTGCACTTTCTTCCCGTTCCTTTTCTTAGGCTAATACAGTCTCCCTAAGGCTTTCCTTCTGGTCTCTGGATTTTATTTCTTTATATTCATAAGGCAAGGATCTGGGGATACCCTACATTTATTGGTGTGCTAGCATATTGGTGCATTGGCAAGGAACCCCAACATTCCCCTTGCAAAAGGCTAGAGGGAGTGGCCAGTAGAGAGAAGGCCATCAAAGGATGGAGGGACTCACAGGAGAGCTCTTGGAGCTGTAGTGGGGCCTCACCTTCACCCTGTAGGATGAAGGTGTTTCACGACTAAGGTTTGATGCGAGCTTGCTTGCTTTCTCTCTCTCTCTCTCTCTTTGTCTTCCTTCTTTCCTTCCTTCCTTCCTTCCTTCCTTCCTTCCTTCCTTCCTTCCTTCCTTCCTTCCTTCCTTCCTTCCTTTCTTTCTCTCTTCCTCTTTTTGATTTTTGGAGATAGGACTTCACTCTAGTCCCGCCTGACCTGGAATTCACTATGTAGTCTCAGCATGGCCATGAACTAATGGCGCTCCTCCTACCTCTGTCTGCTGAGTGCTGGGATAGAGAGGAAATTCAAAGTCTCCCTTCACCAAACGAGCGTAACAGTGGGTCCAGCCAACCTGGCTACGCAGACTCCAGTTAGTGCTCCTTCCCGACACCCCATGGCACACAGTATCTTCCCTTTCTCCCAAAGGTTTTTAAAGCCATTCTTTCTCTTTTTTTAAAAAAAAAAATTTTATTTATTTATTTATTTGAGAGCGACAGACACAGAGAGAAAGACAGATAGAGGGAGAGAGAGAGAATGGGCACGCCAGGGCTTCCAGCCTCTGCAAACGAACTCCAGATGCGTGCACCCCCTTGTGCATCTGGCTAAGGTGGGACCTGGGGAACCGAGCCTTGAACCGGGGTCCTTAGGCTTCACAGGCAAGCGCTTAACCACTAAGCCATCTCTCCAGCCCCCATTCTTTCTCTTTTTCTTTCTTTCTACTAGTCAGTTCAGAGTCCCCTTTCTCCTTTCTCTGGCACTCTGCCATTCTCGGGAACCAAGCTCTCTTTCCTCTTGGTTCAAACACCACTGTTCACTCACCTGACATTAGATAAAACCTAGGGCTCTCTCTCCCCTCTCGCTTTCTCCCTCCTCCCCAACCTCTCTCTCTTTCCCATTCCGATGAAGTCTTGAAGCCAAAGCAGCCCCAGCCCTCTCTTGCAAACCCCTTGCCTGACAGCACCCCTTGCGGGGGCCACAGCTCCCCCTGCCTGCTCAGTAACACTAGACGCCTTGTGCTTAGAGACCCAGGGAAGCAGAGCAGGAGGAAGAGCCCTCCAGGGAGGATGCAGAGTTGGGGAAGTTCCTAGAATTAATTTCCATGTCCTTACTGTTAGAGTCCCAGAGCTGTCTGTCTACCACCTCCTTCCCCCCCCCCCGCCCCACCTGGCCATGCTGGGCCTCTAACGTGACACCTCTTCCTGACGTGGCAATGGCAAAGACGTCTGGCTGACAGGAGGGCAAGCCTGCCCACCTCAGCCCCCAGCCCCTGCGTGCCCACCACCCAAGACCCCTGTCCCTGGGCAGTTTCTCTCCTCTCTCCATGAAACTCCTTCCTAGTCCTCGCTCCCTCCCATTCATCTGTCCTGCTCCAGACACTTGAACCCCCACGTTCTCCCCACTTTCCCTCTCTATTCCTCCTCCCCACCTCTGTGTCTCTCTGTCTGCCTGTCTGTCTGTCTCTGTCTCTCCATCTCTCTCCCTTTTTCTTCCTCTCCCCCATTGCAATAAAGTTTACATCCAAGAAATTGTGAGTCCTCTGATCTGAAAGTTCCTCTCTTTTGGGGGGTCACACCATTCTATCCTGATGTTAAATGAGACTTTAAATAAGATTAAATAATCCCAAGAAACTGTCCTGTCTATCTCGGTCCTCCATTTAGAACCCCACACTTAACACTCACAGTCCACATGCATTCAAGATGAAGAAGAAATCGTCCTCAGGCGCGGGCACCTGAGACTAAGTCTTCCAGCCTTGGCTCCTACATGCCTTTATATTTGTTTCAGACACAGGCATACCTCAGGACTTTCCACACCAAATTCCTCAAGATTGAAGTCAAAATTGAAGAGTGGAGAATTCTAGCCTTCCTGGCAGGAGCAAAGATATTCTAAAGAGAGACACGTGCGTCCCTCCCTTCAGCTGTCAAACTTTTGAGACAATGGACAACAAGAAATTGGAATTTCCCCAGGAGTCTCATGCTGGGAGAGGGAAAGGCCAGGCCAGCTTTTGGTGCCAGCGGGTGGGCGGGGGGAGGACACACGACATACCACACAGGTCTTCAGGGAAGAGGTTTCACACAGTTTCTACCACCTTGCAGGGGAGACAAAAGCGCAGACAAACGTGGGCCAGTGGAGGGTGGGAACACATCTTGACCACGGCTGCTTAGTTACACATACATCTTGCTTCAATTTAAGCCTCAGCCTCGTGTCAGGACCCTGAAGATGGACGGGGTGGCGGGGGTGTCTCTGTGCCTCTTTATTTGTCCTTCCCACCCTGGCCACGCTGAGAAGGTCTTTTTCTGTGTTACACCGTCACTTGTCTTTTTAAGTGGTCTATTAGGATGGGTAGCTGAGCTTGTTTAGACTGCCGGGCCAGTCTCTGACCCTAAACACCTCAGCAGCACAGCCTCTCTCACCTCAACATCTACACATAATAAACCACCTTACAAGTTCATTTAAAGAAGGAAAATTTTGGTTTTTTTCTTTTTTGAGGTAGGATCTCTAACTCAGGCTGACCTAGAATTCACTATGTAGTCTCAGGGTGGCCTTGAACTCTCTTGGATCCTCCTACTTCTGCCTCCCAAGTGCTGGGCACCACCACGCCCAGCTAAAGAAGGAAATTCTTTAAATAAAGCAAAATTAAGCAAACAAGCTTATACATATTTTAGTTAATTCTTAGACTTTAAGATTTGTTTAATCTTTAAATCTTGTAAATTATATCCCTTGAGGAATGTAGCTTAAAAAGGCACCAGATGCCATATATATATATATATCTGTGTGGAGACATGTAAGCCCACCCCTCCATACTGGAAAGCATGTATTCCCTCTTATCTGAAATTTGCAAGCTTGGCTTCCTAGGGCTCCAGCTGCTGCAATTCTTTCCGGAGGCACGCATGAGGACACGTCCCTAAGGAGAGGGGGACTCAGGCTGTCGGCACAACACTGCTGTGTCCCTCCAACATTGCTGATCCTGTACCATCAAGGGAGCTCATAGGGTCCCCAAACTGCTCTTCTTCCCCTTACTCCTGGTCGCCATCACTGGGCCCCTCAGCTTTCCAGTCAGAGGAAACAGGCACCTGATCATGGGGAGGGAGAAGAAGGAGGGAGACAGCTTGCTGGCTGCATCATGAGATCCCACCCAGCCCTAAGACAAACATGGATTACCACACAAGAGGACCTGGCCCGCTCTGGTGCTGGCTGCTGGCTGAGCTCTCTTGCTGACCCAGGCTCTCCCTGCCTTCGACCCAGGCTTTGGAGCAGGAACCAAAGCCTTCCATCCTTCTCATGCTGGACAGACGGGGGACCAGGTCTGCAGGGTCCCACCTCACGTATCCCTGTCTCCACTCTGGTGTCTGGGCCAGGAAGGCAGATAAGAGTCCTGGAGAGGAGTCTTCTTTGGACACACTGACCTGCAACGCCTACAGGGCCACGAGGTGTCTGTCAACTAAGGATCCCCAGGGATGGAGCAGTCTGGAGATAGAACCCAGGGCACCCACCGCTGCTCTCAGCATGTGAAAAAGAAAACAGATATGGCATTGAGAAACAAGAATAAAATTTTGGAAACTTGTTTTTTTTTTATTTAGGAAGCTAATATTATATGTTTTCACTGTAGAGTATTTGGAAAACACAAATATGGACAGAAAGCAAGGTTACACGAATATACACAAAAAATCTGGGATGAGAGGCTGGAGAGATGGCTTAGTGGTTAAGGCACTTGTCTGCAAAGCCTAAGAACTAATGTTCAAATCTCCAGGAACCACTTAGCCAGCTGCACAGTGATGCAAACACGTGATATCACACATGTGCACAAGGGGGTGCACGTGTCTGGAGTTCATTCGCAGCACGCTCATGGTCCTGGAACTCCTACCTCTATCTGTCTCTCTGCCTCTTTCTATCTCTCTCTTTCAAAACAGAAAAAAAATTTTGGAGGAGGATCACTGTGAGTTCGAGGCCAGCCTGAGACAATGTAGTGAATTCGGGCTCAGCTTGGGTAAGAGTGATTCCCTATCTCAAAAAAACCAAAAAATATTCACAGAAAAGTAGGAATATGTTTTCCTTGTATGATCATTACATTGAAGTGTTATTTACGTACATGTGTGTATGTAAACCAACATGTTTAAAATTTTCCTGCGTTCATCCAGCAGTATAAGTATTGTCTTGTTTACTTCAGATAAATATCACTCTGATAACTATCTCCTTCTATTTATGGCTTTTCCTAAACATGCTGTTGTTATAAACATGCTTTGATGAACACTTTGAGAACAACTTTGCATTACAAATTGTTTTCTAAGTATAGATCTTCCATAATCCTTATCACACAGAATGTGCTTTAGCCACCAAACTGTTGACTTTTTGAAACTATTCTTATTAATCTATTTGCAAGCAGAGAGAAGAGAAAGGGAGGAGAGAGAAAGAGAGAATGGACACACCAGAGCCTCCTGCTACTGCCCATGAACTCCAGACACAACTGCCACTTTGTGTATCTGGCTTTACTTGGGTGCTAGGGAATCATACCCTGGGCCAGCAGGCTTTGCAAGCAGGCACATTTAACTGCTGAGTCATATCCCCAGCTCCAAATTGCTTTCCTTCCAAAAGAGTTGTGGTGACCTGGCTGGGGTGTTCGTGTTCAGGGCCAGACTATTCATTAGCACTGAACAATCTTTGCTGGGGCAGGGGAGTGGCTTAGCAGTTAAAGGCACTTGCTTGCAAAACCTGCAAACCCAGGTTTGATTCACCAGTACCCACTTAGAGCCAGATGCACAAATAGGCCATGCAGCTGGAGTCTGTACTAGCAGGAGCCCTGTGTACTCATTCTTTCTCTCTCAAATACATGACAGATAAATACGTCCTTTTTCTAAAGTCTGTGCTAATTAGTTCTGCCAAAATGGGTGTCATTTCTGCGTTAGGTTTTAAAGTCACTGCTAAGTTTGAACATTTTCTTCATGTGTTCAAATCTTACATCTTTCAGGTGTCACCAGCCGTCTTGAGTGCTGTGCTATGAACTGTTGTTGACGTGTCAAAGCTGTCCTTGCGGAATTGTTCAATACACACGTAAATCTTTGTCCTGTAGACTTCCTAGAATTTTAAAAGTTCAAAGACTGAGTATTATTGGAAATCACTTTTCTGGATTCCCTGGGAAATGTGTACAAGCACTGGACTTGGGCTTTTTAAGCAAGTCCCACCAGTGACTGACATACTCGGTTTCAGGATGGGAAGAGAAGGGAAGGAATTAGACCTAAGAATCTCTCTCTTTTATGGGGGGGAGGGTTTCAAAGTAGGGTCTCACTCTAGCTCAGGCTGACCTGGAATTCACTATGTAATCTCAGGATGGCCTTGAAATCATGGCAATCCTCCTACCTCTGCCTTCTGAATGCTGGGATTAAAGGTGTGCGCCACCATGCCAATAAGAATCTCTCTTTAAAGATGACCTGAACACAATAGAAAAGCTCCAAGAGCAGGTCTCTTAAACATAAAACAAAAATAAATAAAAGCAAGCTTAGAAATCGTGCTGGTGGGCACACTAGTTCCTGGGCTGTCCTGGCTTGGACTCAACTGGGGAGGCTGGCATCAGCAGATAGTCATAACTCAGGCTCTGCCAGAGGATGAACTCTGAAAAGATGGCAAATGGAATCACAGCTTGTTATAAGTGTGCTGTGCCAGGGACGTGGACAGACGTGTTTGTGCCCTACCACAGTGTGTGAGTTTATAGAATAATGATAAACTCACAAGCAGTATTGATTGTGTTGGCTATAAATTGCCAAGTAGCTGATTTCCCCTGGTAGCCGCCCATTGGCAAACACTGTTTCTTTTCTTCCAAGCTTTACTAATATTAACTCTCAGATCACACAGTACACGTCACACCATAATTACATCTCGGTACATATACATGTAGGTTTCAGAATGGCTACACAGAGTTAACGGGTCTGTAGCAGAGAACCAGGAGTTCGAAGACGCTTGACTAGAGGGGATGCAGGGAGCTGATACGGATGCAAAGAGCCTCGTTGCGGTGAGGAGATAAGATATGAACTGACCCAGTCAGAGAGCTGCAAAGCCAGATCCCAGGGTTGGATCCAACCAAGCTGCAGAGGGGCAGCCCTGAGAGGGTTGTAGAGGTGAGGCAAGCAGCACTGGGTTTGGACAGACAGATGGACAGAAAGACAGCAGTCTGAGTAGGCCACATCAGCAGGGGGTCAAAGCTGAGCTGAAACGCTGGGATAGGAAGTGCTGTGCCTATGGGCCCCTTGATGCACACAGCAGGTAGTCAGAGAACAGGCTGTGGGGCCATCGCCATCCCAGTGTCAGGTGTCTCTTGACGGGGTTTGGACGAGGGTGGCGCACTCTTCAATGGCCTGGCATGTTTGATAAGTTCTCAACGTCTAATTCTGCTGATATGGTGTTCGTAGGCCTGCGTGCTCACATGTTCCCTGCTTTGATAAGTTTATGGGGCCACATATGTACTTTCAGGAAAAATTATTGATCCGTCTCCTGGGTGGTGCTGGACAGTGTCTAAGTGCGTGAAAGGTGTCATTCTGCCTCCCATTTGCACCCCGTGTCCACTGCTGGTGGTGTAACTCTGGCGTCCCCCATAAACTTAGGTATTCTGAGTGCTAGGTCCCCAGATGATGGCGATTTGGGAATTAAAGCCTCCTGGAGGCAGTGTATTGTTGGGGGCAGGCCTATGGGTGTTATAGCCAGTGTCCCCTTGCCAGTGTTTAGCACATCTCCTGTTGCTATTGTCCATCTGATGTTGACCAGGAGGTGAGGTCCACCCTCTGCTCAAGCCGTCATTTTCCCCTGCCATCATGGAACTTTTCCTCACGTCTGTAAGCCAGAATAATCCTCCCCGCTCCAAGCTGTTTTTGGCCGGGTGTTTTCTGCCATCAATGCGAACCTGACTGTGACACCATTCAATGCTTCTTGTAATTCTCAGTCACCCGAGGCACAGTGCGGCCCCACGCCTCCATGTGACACGGCATGGAGTCACGTACAGCGGGGACAGGCTGATCTCAACGCGCTTCCAAGGACAACCAAGCATGGAGGAGAACACTGCTAGCTCTAGATACAAATGACGTGTAGCAGGGTGTGGTGGCGCACGCCTTCAATACCAGCACTCGGGAGGCAGAGGTAGGAGCATCGCTGTGAGTTCAAGGCCACCCTGAGACTGCATACTGAATTCCAGGTCAGCCTGGGCCAGAGTGAGACCCTACCTTGGAAAACAACAAACAAAAACCCAAGGTATAATAAACGCTAGATATATCACTGGTAATCTGTTAGCTGGGAACATTCATCCCATTGCTAAATTTGAGTGACTAGAGCCTTGTAACCCTCCAGGCTGAGGTTCTGTAATTCTTGGATTCTCATAGCTGGAAGGCACCTGTAGAGGGGGTGTTGTGATTTGAGTAAGAAATGTCCCCCATGGACTCAGGCTTATAAACACTTGGTTGGTTGCCAGCTGGTGGTGCTGTTTGGGAAAGCTGTGGAATCTTTAGGAGGTAGAGTCTTGCTGGAGAAAGTATCTGACTAGGGCCAGGCTTTGATGCTTGATCGACCTGCCCACTTCCTATCTTCCGTCTGCTTCCTGACTGTGGACTCAAAGTGGCCAGCTGCCTCAACTCCTGGCACCATGGACTAGCCCCCTAAAACAATTAAGTCCAAACCCTTCCTTTCTTATTTCTTGTCAGATGACTATTCTAGAAACAAAGAAAGTTACTTCTATAGGGCGCCAAGTCCACCACTTTGTACACCTTACACAGGGTGTAAGGGTCTCATCTGGTACCTCTTCTGTAAAGGAGATAACAGAAAAAACATTTAAAAAATGATTTATTATTTATTTATTAAGGAGAGAGAGAGAGAATGGGTGTGCCAGGGCCTCTAGCCACTGCAAACAAACTCCAGACACATGTGCATCTGGCTTACATGGGACCTGGAGAATCAAACCTGGGTCCTTAGGGTTCACAGGGAAGTGCCTTAACTACTAAGCCATCTCTCCAGCCCAGGAAAACATTTGAGAATATGATTCCTACAAAATAAAGGGAAAATCTGTAAGTATGAGCTTATATGTTTTTATTACTTGAGAACAGAATCTTTGCAATCAGGATCAATATACTTAACAAGTAGTTCAGACACGTTTCTAAATGATTATCTTTTTTTTTTTTTTTTACTTCAACCACATCTTTGGACATGATCAATGACTGATTTTATGTAGCCACAAGAAGGTTTTAGGACCCCAAGTTGATTACTGTCATTGGTAAAACATCTCATTACCATTGGAAGCAGTATTTTATTTTTGAAATATTAGATATTTCTTGATAGGGAAAGGTAATTTTCCTTGAAATGATTTCTCTTTTACCAATTTTTAGAAACATACCCTTTACATATATCCTCTTAAAAAAGAAATTTGTTCTGTGATGTGTTAGAAAGTGAATTACTGGTAAGACTTGGAAATTTGCTCTACAAAGATCGCTCACTGAAGTGTCCAGGCAACCTGATTTCCCTGGAGGATGTGGTTCTGAGTGAGCAGAGTGGAATGTCAAGGCCAGTGGCAGGAGGGGGCACTGCTTACAGGTCTCAAAACTAAAACAAGCCGGGTGTGATCGCTCACACCTTTAATCCCAGAACTTGGGAGGCAGAGGTAGGAGGACTGCCTTGAGTTTGAGGTCACCCTGGGCCTGCATAGTGAATTCCAGGTCAGCTTGGGCTAGAGTGAGACCTTCCTACCTTGAAAAATCAGAAAAGTAAAACAAACAAATCCTAAAGCTAAAATACCCTCCATCCTGGTGCAGTATTCAAATACTCTGGGGACAGCCTCTCACCT
Source organism: Jaculus jaculus (assembly GCF_020740685.1). Classification (NCBI taxonomy): domain Eukaryota; kingdom Metazoa; phylum Chordata; class Mammalia; order Rodentia; family Dipodidae; genus Jaculus; species Jaculus jaculus. The sequence continues at coordinate 5,555,914 of NC_059102.1, read as the reverse complement.
CTGTAACACAGACATCTGTGAAGGGGTGTTCTATATGCTGGTCGTTACAAAAGAGGACACCACACAGAGAGATATTCCCTACCAGGGCCCCCACACCACCAATGACCTCACTTTTCCCACCCCCGAAAGGTTCACTTCTCAGCACCACCACAGGCTGGGCACTAAGTCTGCACAGGAAGTCTTGAGGGACATTCCAGATCCGAAATGTAACACTAGTGACAAACACTATTATTTTTGTTTCCTGAAACAGCTCTTATGTGGCGCAAGCTTGCCTCAAACTCACTAAGTAGCCAAGGGTGACCTTGAACTCCTTGACACTCCTGCCTCCACCTCTCAAATGCTGAAATTACAGCCTTTGTTCCACCGTGCCCAGCTTACATGGTGCTGTGGGGTGCACTCATGGGCCTCATGCATGCTGGACAAGCACCACCAACGAGCCACATCCCAGCCCAGTGCAAACACCCTTCAGTGCCAAATTATAAAGCAGGACAGAGAATGCAGTGAAAAACCCACGTGTCTATCAGTCATCTTGAAAAATATAACTTAACTGGTACCCCACACGTCAACTGATTTGATAAATTTCTGTGGCCTTAACTAAATCTGTCAATAATCAAAATATCTTCCCAGGGATTTAAAAATTTTTATTCATTTTTATTTATTTACTTGAGAGTGATAGAGAGAGAAAGAGGCAGATAGGTGGAGAGAGAATGGGTGCACCAGGTCCTCCAGCCACTGCAAACGAACTCCAGACATGTGCGCTCCCTTGTGCATCTGGCTAACGTGGGTCCTGGGAATCAAGCCTTGAACCGGGGTCTTTAGGCTTCACAGGCAAGCACTTAACCGCTAAGCCATCTCTCCAGCCCTTCCTAGAGATTTTAATACTGATGTATGCTGCTATGGAATGGCTTGCCTCCAAATATTATCCAATGCAAAAGTATGGTAGAACAGCTTATCATAGATCTTAAAATTGTAACACGTTTAAAAATAGCTCTCCTAGATCAAAACTACTCTAAAGCTGGATCCAATGCCCAAGGCAGCTATTTTCAGGTAGTCTACCTCAGGCAGGCCAGCATCCTCGAGAGGAGATACGTTCACAGCGTGCACAGGAGCGGGAGACCCCGTGGAGAGGAGGCTCTGCGCTGGGAGGCACCGCCCAGGCTTGCAGAGAGAGAGCTGAGGGGCCGTCCTGTCAGGGAGTAAAGTGGTGTGGGTCCTCCGCACAGACAGACTGCAGGGAAGAGCCACGAAACATGCCCACTCAGCTTACACACGCAAGCAGCATAGTGCCAAAATAAAGGTGGCACTGGAACTTTTCCAGGTAAGTGAAAACAGAGAACTCACTCATAGCACATGGGGAAGATGCACTTTAAACTCACCGGGTGATGTAGTCACACACCTACCTGAGTGGTTCAAGTTCAGCAGCTCCTGTTGGGGACAGCTCGGAGCAAGCAGCAGTCTTGGCCTTTACTGGTGGGGGATATGCAGGGTGCAAGTATATTTTTGAAAAATTTTTAGGCAGCTTTTAAAAAATTAACTTACTGCTGATGGGGTCTCATGTAACCTAGGCTAGCCTCAAACTCACTATACAGTTGAGGCTAACCTTGAACTCCTGATTCCAGATTCTCCTACCTTCACCTCTCAAGTGCTGAGATCACAGGTGTGTGTCAGCCCTTCTGGTTTTAAGCAGCTTCTTATGAGGTTAAAAATATCTCTTTCTGGCTGGCTTGATGGTGCATGCCTTTAACCCCAGCACTTGGGTGGCTGAGGTAGTGGATCACCATGAATTCAGACAGTCTGGGTGACAGTGAGACTCTGCCTCAAAAAATAAATAAATAGGGCTGGAGAGATGGCTTAGTGGTTAAGTGCTTGCCTGTGAAGCCTAATGACCCCGGTTCGAGGCTTGGTTCCCCAGGTCCCACGTTAGCCAGATGCACAAGGGGGCGCACACGTCTGGAGTTCGTTTGCAGTGGCTGGTAGCCCTGGCGCGCCCATTCTCTCTCTCTCTCTCTCTGCCTTGTTCTCTGTCTGTTGCTCTTAAATAAATGAATAAAAATAAAACCAAAAAAAATAAATTAAAAAAAAATTAAGATGTAGTTGCTTCACTATTGGCCATTTGCCAAAGAGAACTTAAGTCATGTCGACAAGCCATACCTCCCTGGATGTGCCTGATCTTGTCTGATCTCAGAAGCTAAGCAGGGTCGGGCCTGGTTAGTACTTGGATGGGAGAAATGAAATCATGTTGCTAGAAAAAGAACGATGGGCTGGAGAGATAGCTCAGTGCTTAAAGGAGCTTGCGTGGGTTCAGTTCCCCAGTATCCACATAAAGCCAGATGCACAAAGTGGCACATGTGTCTGAAATTCATTTGCAGTGGCAGGAGGCCCTGATGTGCCCATTCTCTGTCTCTGTTTCTCCTTACAAATAATCAAAATAAAAATTTTTAAGAAAAAAGGAAGAAAGACTGACAAAAGCAGTTTTATTTTTTTTTTTTTTAAGTTTTGAAGTTGTTATTTTTTGAGGTAGGGTCCTATTCTAGTCCAGGCTGACCTGGAATTTACTATATAGCCTCATGATGTCCTTAAACTCACAGCAGTCCTCCTACTTCTGCTTCCTGAGTGTTAGGATTAAAGGTGTGCCCACCAATCCCACCTTCGGCTTTGTTTTTTATAGGCAAACCCTGGGAAATAGAAAAGGAAGGAATCCTACCAAACTCCTTCTATGAAGCCAGCATCACCCTGATACCAAAACCAGGCAAAGATAAAACAAAAAAAGAAAATTACAGACCAATCTCTCTCATGAACATAGATGCAAAAATTCTTAACAAAATATTGGCAAACAGAATACAAGAATATTGATAAATGTAATACATTATATAAATGGACTGAAGGACAAAAATCATATCATCATCTCATTAAACACAGAAAATGCAGTTGACAAAGTCCAACATCTCTTCATGATAAAAGTCCTACAGAGACTAGGAATAGAAGGATCATATCTCAATATAATAAAGGCTATTTATGACAAGCCTACAGCCAACATATTACTAAATGGGGAAAAATTGGAAGCTTTTCCACTAAAATCAGGAACAAGACAAGGGTGTCCACTGTCCCCACTTTCATTTAATATAGTACTGAAAGTCTTAGCCATATCAATAAGGCAAGAGATGCACATAAAAGGGGTACAAATTGGAAAGGAAGAGATCAAGTTATCATTATTTGCAGATGACATGATTCTATATATAAAAGACCCTAAAGACTCTACCAGCAAACTGTTAGAGCAGATAAACACCTACAGCCACATAGCAGGATACAAAATAAATACACAGAAATCAGTAGCATTCCTATATGCTAACAACAAACACACAGAGGATGAAATCAGAGAATCACTCCCATTCACAATTGCATCAAAGAAAATAAAGTACCTTGGAATAAATGTAACCAAGGAAGTAAAGGATCTCTACAATGAAAACTAGAAAATACTCAAGTGAGAAATTGAAGAGGACACTAGGAAATGGAAAAACATCCCTTGTTCCTGCATTGGAAGAATTAAAATTGTGAAAATGGCAATCTTACCAAAAGCAATCTACACATTTAATGCAATCCCCATCAAAATTCCAATGGCATTCTTCACAGCAATAGATAAAACAACCCAAACATTGATTTGGAATCACAAAAAACCTTGAATATCTAAAATAATACTGAGCAAGAAAAATGAGGCTGGTGGTATCACTATACCTGATTTTAACCTATACTACAGAGCCATAGTAACAGAAACAGCATGGTACTGGCACAAAAGCAGACATGTAAATCATTTAGAACAGAATAGTGGACCCAAATGCAAGTCCAGGTAGCTATAGCCACCTTATATTCAATAAAAATGCCAAAAATATTCATTGGAGAAAAGACAGCCTCTTCAGCAAATGGTGCCGGAAAAACTGGATATGTACCTGTAGAAGGATGAAAATAGATTCTTCTCTCTCTCCATGCACAAGAATTAAATCCAAATGGATCAAAGACCTTAACATCAGACATGAAACTCTGAAACTGCTAGAGGAAAAATTAGGGGAAACCCTCCAACATATTGGTCTCAGCAAAGACTTTATGAATACAACCCCAATTGCTCAGGCAGTAAAGTCACAGATTGACTGCTTGGGACCTCATGAAATTACAAAGATTTTGTACAGGAAAGGACACTGTGAATAATGCAAAGAGGCAACCTACAGAATGGGAAAAAATCTTTGCCAGCTATACATCTGATAGAGGATTAATATCTAAGATATGCAAAGAACTCAAAAAATTAAATAATAATAAATCAAACAAACCAATTAAAAATGGGCTATGGAGCTAAATAGTTCTCAAAAGAAGAAATATGAATGGCATATAAGCATCTAAAAAATGTTCTACATCCCTAGACATCAGGAAAATGCAGATTATAACTATGTTGAGATTCCATCTCACTCCTATCAGATTGGCTACCATCATGAAAATAAATGACCATAAATTCTGGCGAGGATGTGGAAAAAGAGGAACACTTCTACACTGTTGGTGGGAATGCAATCTGGTCCAGCCATTGTGGAAATCAGTGTGGAGGTTCCTAAGACAGCTAAAAATTGACCTACCATATGACCCAGCTATAGCACTCCTAGGCATATATCCTAAGGACTCATCTCATTTCCTTAGAAGTACATGCTCTACCATGTTTATTGCTGCTCAATTCACAATAGCTGGGAAATGGATCCAGCCTATATGTCCCTCAACTGATGAATGGATAATGAAGATATGGCACATTTGTACAATGGAGTTCTACTCAGCTGTAAAGAAAAGTGAGGTTATGAAATTTGCAGGAACATGGATGGATCTGAAAAGGATTATACTAAGTGAGGTAACCCAGGCCCGGAAAGCCAAGCTTCACATGTTCTCTCTCATATGTGGATCCTAGCTACAGATGACTGCGCTTCTGTGTGAGAAGGAAAAATCTCAGTAGCAGAGGCTATAAGTAAGGTATAAAAGAGATAGAAAGGGAAGAGAAAGGAAGGGAAAGGGGGCACTTAATAGGTTGGTATTGTATATATGTAAGTAGAAGAATAGATTAATGGGGGTGAAAAAGCCCAAAATGAAGTCTGAGGAAGAGATTGAGTAAAGGAAAGGTGGAGGGACTGCTAATCAAAATCTAAGAGTATATAAATAAATCATATGTAATCCTACTTTTTTGGACAATGGAACACTCAGGAGCTGTAGATTGTTGCTAGAAAATTTTCAGTGCCAGGGATGGGATATCATCCAGTGAGTTGTTGGCCAGGGAGATTCCTGAGGCCCCCAAAACATTATAGGCCATTGCCAAGGTCCTTGGTTTCCCACCAGGAATAGATGGTAAAACCCTATTGCTGAAGACTCCGTGTACTTGGGCTGCAAGGTCACTGAGAAATCCTGATGGAACTGAGTTGATAACCTCCTCCATGTAGACCAGCTGACAGAAACTTTGAAGAAGCCATTCTGCATGCAGTTAAATGGGGGGGGGGGGAGAAAGAAATCACCAGTGAAGATACTCAACAGTGGACACTGCAAGCCTTATATTTGGACAGCCAGGCCAAATGAGCCAACAGGTACAATAGTGGCACATCTGTCATGGTGGAAATCAATTGCCCTCTAATTGGACTGGAGGCCTGCTCCATGGGAAGGGAATACATCATGATACTGAAAACTTAAAATAGGGGTAGTCATGAGCCCTAGGGGTGTAACATCTGCTGTTGTCTGGCCAAATGTATATACTATGCTTATCAAACTGCCCAGTAAGCACTTCTGTTAATGTTTGTACCCTTTTATTAATGCTACTCTCACTTTTGGTAGGGAATGTTCTCTTTTCAGATGGCAGTGACCTTGGGACGACTCAGAAGGTATCATAGTGATGGAAAGAAATGACTGCAGTGCTCAGTACTGTAATATTTCAATCACACCTTCCAAGGCTCAGGGTCTAATGTGGAAGAGGTGGTGGAAAGAATGTAAGAGCCAAAGGAAGGGTAGGACTCCTTACAACATGCTCCTCCAGACACAAAATGGCCTGGATATCTATGGCCTCACAGTACCTGACACTACCTACACAAGACCATCATAAGAGGAGGAAAAGATCATGACATCAAAATAAAAGAGAGACTGATTGAGATGGAGAGGGGGTATGATGGAGAGTGGAGCTTCAAAGGGGAAAGTGGGGGTAGGGAGGGTTTTATAATCATGGAAGTTGTTAGTAAAAAAAATTAAAAAAAATAAAAGAGAGAGAGAAAAGAAGAACATCGGGCAGTGGCCTGCTGAGTCCCCACAGACAGGCCACCTTACCCCCTACCTGCCCCTTAGAATAGCAGCTTCTATTAAAAATCGTACAAGTGCACAGACTGCTAGCGTTTCAAAGAATCCAGCTCTCTGGCATCTCTGTAAAGGACGAAGGGTCTCTTTTTTTTGTCTTTCACCACGCCTGGTGCTGGAGCCCAGCCACCACGGCAGTGGACGGAGTGGCCCTCGTGGTCCCCGAGCGCGGTGTCTGGGCCCGCTGCGCCACCTGGCGGCCAGGCTGGGTCACGGCGCCCTCGGTCGCCCGCTGCCAGCTGCGGGGCTCTGGCTCACCACCTGTCTGCCAGCTAGGCAGGAAGGAAGAAAGGCAGCTCTCCCCCTCGCCTGGTGGCGGAAGTCACCGCCCTTTGCAGGGGTGTGGTGGAGACAGGCCCTGGGGCAAGGCGGGCACCAGCTGTTCACACGCAAGGCCCTAAGGGACCTGAGAGTCCTGTCTGCCTCAGTGCCAGGGACCACGAAACAAAACCCCAGTCACAGTGCCGGAATAGGATTCTGGGAATATCAACCTGAAAAACTCTCAAGTGTGGTTCTGTTCCAAGTATCATGAAACCAACGCCTTTTCTCTGTCCCTTCAAACTTGATCAGTGACAGACCCTGTATCCAAAAAGGTGGGCAGTGGTGACTAGGAGAAAGGTTCTTCTTCTGCCTACACACACACACACACACACACGCACGCACACGCACACGCACACGCATACAGACACACGCCCACACACCCACTCATCCTCCCCACGCAAAAGGTTCAGTGTCACAGTTTTGAACAATTGTGTTTGGGAAAACCTCTACATTTACTAGTAATGTGAAAAATTTAGCCCATGGAATTATGAATTTATTAATTTGGATACAGGAACTATCTGCCAGAGTAGACATCCAGTGTTCTGTCATGTGTGAGGTAATGTGCTAAAAAGATGAATAAATAAAACAAGCCAGGTGTGGTGGCACACACCTTTAATGCCACCGTTTGGGAGGCTGAGGTAGGAGGATCATCCTGAGTTCAAGGTCAACAGGAGACTACATAGTGAATTCCAGGTCAGCCAGGGACAGAGTGAAAAACAAACAGACAAACAAAAACCAGTTGCATTGTCCATGGGCATTTAACTGGCAGAAGAAAACTCTCAAACAAGATTTACTCATTCAGTGCATCTGGCGTGAGTCACAGCAGAAGCTGCATGTTGCTGCCACCTAGAGGACAATGTTGGGAGGGGCCCTGGCCATGGCCATGGTGAGAATCTGCCCCGGGGCTTGGAAAGGGATGGGTTCTATTCACTTGTAGGCCCGCACTACTGCAGACAGCATTTAAACCTCGGAGGAAGATTGTACAGGGGAGAGACGGAGGACGTCAGCTGAGCTGTCGTGAGATTGCCTCAGAGAGAGTATGTCGGGCACAGTTGAGGGCCCTGGACCACAGGAGGTTGCCCCAGGCCTAGACCCTGATAATCTGGACCTTTTCCCGCCACTACATGAACACTTATAAGCCCCTGTGTGCGGGCACTGGAGTTACCCCTTCCAGGGCAGGGTCAGAGCTGGGGGACGGCTACATGTGAGTGCAACTCTAGGCAAGGCGTCACCCCAGGAGCTGTCCTGGAAACAAGGTCTTTTCAAGTTTGGTGCCCAGTGAGCCTCTTGCCTGTCTGTGACTCTGGTCCCATAGGGGAGGCCATCAAAACCCAGGAAAGTAAAGCACTTCTTTTTCTAGAAACATTTACTTATGATGGACCACAGGAAGTTGCCCCAGGCCTAGACCCTGATAATCTCCCCTGGACTGGAGACCAGCAGGAGTGAGGCCCTCCCTCCCTGGCCTGCAGCACCTGGACATCCTGCTAAGACTTAGGTTTCTCCATGGCCATGTGACCCGTACCCCCAGGCTAACCCTCTATGTGAATGGGGTGTGAGCCAGCAGTTCTCACACAGCCAATCCCCTGTGACCCGAACTCTGGACCTTTTCCCGCCACTACATGAACACTTATAAGCCCATTCCCCCAACAAGTAAATGAGCTGTCCTCTGACACAGTCTCCCGGGTGTTTCTTCCCATCACACTCACGGCCACTCAAGACCCTGCTCCGCAGTTGCCTGGACACCCCTGGGAAAGTGATGCACAGTGGCCCCAGGGTGGCCGGGAACCACAGGAGTAAGTTACAGCCCTCAAGGATGGTCAGGTCGGGAACCGTGCTCAGCATTCCCAGCCCCTCCAACCTACCCAGCCCCCTGTGTCTGGGCACTGAGGTTACCCCTTCCAGGGTGGGGTCAGAGCTGGGGGACAGCTACATGTGAGTGCAACTCTAGGCAAGGCATCACCCCAGGAGCTGTCCTGGAAACAAGGTCTTTTCAAGTTTGGTGCCCAGTGAGCCTCTTGCCTGTCTGTGACTCTGGTCCCATAGGGGAGGCCATCAAAACCCAAGAAAGTAAAGCACTTCTTTTTCTAGAAACATTTACTTATGATGGACTGAAGGGATGGCTTAGCGGTTAAGGCACTTGCCTGTAAAGCTAAAGGACCCAGGTTTGATTCCCCAGGACCCCTGTAAGCCAGATGCACATGGTGGTGCATGTGTCTGGAGTTTGTTTGCATCAGCTGAAGCTCACTGCATGCTCATTTTCTCTCTCTTTCTCTGCCTGTTTCTCTTTCTCTGTCAAATAAATAAAATTAAATTTAAAAAGTATTTACTTATGTGTGTGTGTGTGTGTGTGTGTGTGTGAGAGAGAGAGAGAGAGAGAGAGAGAGAGAAAGGGAGGGAGGGAGGGAGGGAGAGGGAGGGAGAGAGAATGAATGAATATGGGTGTGCCAGGCCCTCCTGCCTCTGCACATGAACTCTGGACTCAAAGAGCCCCTTGTACAGCTGGATTACATGGGGGGTAGGGAGTTGAACTGGGGTTGTCAGGCTTTGCCGGTAAGTGCATTAGTCACTGAGCCATCTCCCCAGCCCCGAAGAGCTTCCATAATCATGTGGCTTAGCTGTGTCAGGGCTGAGATGTGGAGTCAGACTTCTGTCTGACTCTGGAGACCTTTATTGTCAAAGTTATGCCTTGTCTCCTCCAGTGTCCAGGTTTTTGCCCCAAGGTGTTTAGGTTTTGCTTGAAGGCTTCCTCCTTCCCTCCCTCCCTTCTTTCCATCTTGCCTTCCTGCCAGCAGGTGTCTTGAGCTGGGCACGATGGGGTCCCATCTGCTCACCCTGCCCAGCAGCGCCGCCGCAGAAGCCTCGGCCTCGTCTCTCCAGTGGGAGTCTGGGTTGCAGAGGCCGGGTGTGGCTCACAGCGCACAGCTGTACCTGTGGGTGTGCTCATCACTCATGGCCCCAGCCCGCCTCGCAGGGACTTCTGTAGGTAGAGCAGGCTGCATGGGCTCTCCGGACCACGCTCTGCACAGTGCAGGAGGGAGGAGTGTCTGGAAACCTAGAAGCTTGGAGCCACTAAAATGACCTTATTTAAGTTTTGGAAATAATAATTGTTTTTAAAAAATACTTTTTATCATCTGGGCATGGTGATATATGCCTTTAATCCCAGCAGCACTTGGGAGGCAGAGGTCAGAGGATCCCTATGAGTTTGAGGCCAGCCTGAGACTGCATAGTGAATTCCAGGGCAGCCTGAGCTAGAGTGAGACCTTCCCTCAGAAAAAAAAAAAAAAAATATATATATATATATATATATATATATATATATATATATATATACATACATATATGGTTTCTCTCTCTTAGAAACAGACAGTGAATATGGGCAGGCCAGGGCCTCCGGCTGCTGCAAATGAATTCCAGACACATACACCACTTTGTACAACTGCATTTACATGGGTACTGGGGAATTGAACCTGGGCCATTAAGCTTTGCAAGCAGGCACCATCTCTCTAGCCCAAAATAATTATTTTTAAAAATCATGCAATATCCTTTTAAACTCAACATTATCTGTGAATAATGACCAAATTCTTCCATGTGTCCTAAAAAAAAAAGAAGACATCTAAACAGACATTTGAAAGGACTAGCTAACCATCAGTGGGCACACAAGTAGAAAGCCAAGGAGCCAGGTCGATTTCTAAACCATTACAAGGTGATAAACATTTGGAATTTTATTTTGGTGTGGCTCATGTGTAAATGCAGACACACACCTGAAGTTCAAGGGCAATTTGGGGGTGTATGTCCTTGTCTCACATCTCATTTGAGGCTGGGTCTCTTATTGTTCACAGCTCCATTTGGCAGGCTAGCTGGCCCATGAGCTTCTGGAAGATTCTCCTGTCTTGATCTCCCATCTTGATGTGCACACAGGGATTACAGATGCTTGCACCAAAGCATCAGGTAGATTCTGGGGACTTGGACTCAGGTATCCAGGCTTGTGCAGCAAGTGTTTTATCCACTGAGTCACGTCCCCAGCCCCAGGTTGCTTCCTATCTTGCACAGTAAGTCATAAATCATCCCCGTGGACAGAAATGCAATTCCATTAGTCAACCATGGAAGCCAAAGAGTTGGGCTCAGAGGGCCTGGACCTGGACTGTGTTCCTTTCCCACCTCTTACCTGCTCCAAACTGCAGCAGAACAGTAATAAGGCAACTGGCCTCCCCTTGTGTGGGTCAAAGATACCTGGAAAAATAGCTGTCTGTATTGAACATGAACAGATTTCTTCTTGTCATTATCCCCTGAATAATACAGTACAACAATGATTTACATATCATTTGCATAGCATTAAGCACTGTAAGTAATCTAGAGGTGATTAGAGTACACGAGAGGATGTATGTAGGTTCTCGGAAACACTTTACCGAAGGGACTTGAGAATGCTGGTACCATGGGGGATTCAGGAAACAACAACCCATGGGCACCAGAGGATAAGTGCCCTGTCTTTGAGGGTTTGGGTATCACTTGAGATGAAATGGTTGTCACCCAGAACCTGATGTTGAAGGGCTAAATATTGGAATACTGTAGAATGTAGCTCTATTTGGTGATAGGATCTCCTAAGGGTAATTTAAGGGTAATTCAGATAAAATGAATTCATTAGGGTGGGCCCAATTCTAACATAAGAAAAGCTTAAGAGCTGAGCATGATATTGCATGTAGGAGGATATCATGAATTTGAAGCCACCCTGAGACTATATAGAGAATTCCAGGTCAGCTTGGAGATCTTACCTCAAAGAAAAAGAAAGAAAACCTTAGGATACAGATAGGAATGGGGAATACTAAAAGAAAATCCTAAAGTATCTTTTTTAAAAAAAAAAAATTTATTTATTTGCAAAGAGAGAGAGAGATGGGGGGGGGGGGAGAGAATAGATGCACCAAGGCCTTTGCTGCTTCTGCAAACAACCTCCAGATGTATGGATCACTTTGTGCATCTGACTTTACATGGGGACTGGGGAATTGAACCTGAGCCATTATGCTTTGGAAGCAAGTGCTTTTCACAGCTGAGCCACATCCCCAGCCCACAGAAAAAGAATCTACAGGCCAGGAAGTGAGGCCTCAGAAGAATCAACACTTCCCCGACCTCCTCATCAACAATCCTCCACACCGCCTAGGCCCTCACGTTCCATGGTTCAGCTCCTCAGCCATAGTGTTTCCTAAATGGCTCCAGAAAAATGATACAATGGCTTTCTGAGTCCTCATACCTAATAAATACCCCACGAGCCTTAATTTCTCCTTTTCTTTTTGTCTGCTTTTAAGAGACATCCAATTTTATGAAGTCATGGTTGTAAGAAGGCCATGCGACTGTCTTATATAAGCGGTGTGGAGCATGCATGCAAAGCTTATATGGACACTGCTTCTCAAAGCCCAGGGTCTTGAGTGAGGCTCCACGTGTACCGTATGTCTCTGCCTGAGGGCTTTGCACACAGCTCATGAGTTCATGGTCTTCAGGGGGCCAAGCAGCAAGGAAAGAGATTATGGTATCTAACACACTTCCCAAGTTCAGTTGGCCCTGGAGGGCTCTACTAAAACCTTCCAAAGAGCTGGGAATGGTGTTCTGCACTCTGGCTGGACCACACCAGCCTCAAGGAGACAGGCTCATTTTAACCTTCATCCCGACAGGAGTGGATGCACAAAATTCAGGGATGGTTCGGATGAGTTTTCACTGGGCACATTTTAATGAAGGGCAACGTGCGCTACGTGTGCTGTATGCTGAGGGACCTTTTGTGCGTGTGTGTAGTATGTGTGGGGAGTTGTATGCATGTGTGCGGGCAGATGTTTGCCTCTTGCACGCGTGCGGAGGCTGAAGAGAATGTCAGGTGTCTCCCCACCACTCATCTGCGTGTTTTCTTTGGCGATTCCAGTCTCTGCTCCCCACAGGATCAGGGTTACAGATGTGCATGCCATGGCCAGCTGTTTACATGTGCTTTGGGGAGGCACATTCAGGCGGCCTCAGCCCCCCTTGCTTGTTCTATCTTAACTGTTGACCCATCTCGCCAGCCCCTGCTGAGGGCATTAAAACCTGTTATTGACAGCTTCTGTACCTACAGGTAACACCATGAGCATGACCCTCACCCAGACACCCCCCTCTCCCCTCCCAAAACCCCTCCTCTTTCTAACTAGCCTCTCTTCTATTTTGATGTCAACATTTTTTCCATAGCAATTGTTATTTATTGAGAGATATTATGTCTTATATTCATACTTCAGGTGCATAGATCAGTGACAAACGTCCTCTGAAGCTCAGTGCATAGAAAATCTATATTCCACAATTATTTCATACTCTGGAAAATACCAGCTCTCCTCATCTCCTCAAAATCTTTCATGGAACCGTAGTTTCTATAGAAATCTACATATGCCTTCTTTCTTGGTTCAGCCACACCAACCTGACAGGACAATGAAACCCCAGAAAGACAGTGAGCACCCCAATGATGAAACTGCAAGTGCTTGGCCAAAGGACCTTGACTCTACGGTTTTACCGAAGCACCAGAAGCCGTGGTAGCAAAGGGCCTGACACCCATGTCCTTCCCAGGTGGAGGAGAAACCTGTCAAGTCTTTGTTTTAAAATATTTTATTTTCATTTATTTATTTATTTGACAGAGAAAGAGAGAGAGTGAGAGAGAATGGGCATGCCAAGGCCTCTAGCCTCTGCAAACGAACTCCAGATGCATGTGCCCCCTTGTACATCTGGCTAACGTGGGTCCTGGGGAATTGAACTGAGGTCCTTTGGCTTTGCAAGCAAACGCCTTAGCTACTAAGCCATCCCTCTAGGCCCTAGTCAAGTTTTTTGTAAGAGATACGTGAAGACAGGAACTAAGCTGGCTTCCCATCAGTGTGACAAACACCTGAGTAATCCACCTAAGTGCAAAGGTTTGTCTGTGGCTCATGGTGTTATGTTTCAGCCCACAGCCCCCTGACCCCATTGCTTTGGGTCCATGGTGGCATTTAACAGTGGAAGACATGGCTGACAAAACCCTTGGCTTTATGGCCTGGAACAAAAAGGAGAAAGAGTTGCCAGGCATGGTGGCACACACCTTTAATCCCAACATTTGAGAAGCTGAGATAGGAGGATCTCTGAGTTCGAGGCCAGCCTGGGACTACAGAGAGAGCTCCAGGTCAGTCTAGGCTAGAATGAAACCCTACATCAACGAAACCAAAACACAAAACGATGCTGGAGAGGTGGCTTAGTGGTTAAGGTGCCTCCCTGTGAAGCCTAAGGACCTGGGTTTGATTCCCCAGTATTCACATAAGCTAGCTACATAAGGAGATGCCTGTTTCTGGAGTTCATTTGTAGTGGCTAAAAGACCTGGCATGTCCATTCTTTCTTTCTCTCTCTGTTTCATTACCTCTCATCATTCAATCATAAATAAATAAATAAATAAATAAATAAATAAATAAATAAATAAATAAAACAAAAAAGAAAAAGAGGAAGAGACTGTGAGACTGGAGTCTTACAACCCACGATAACCTCAACCCACCCACTAGGCTCCACTCCTTAAAGATTCCGTTACCTTCACATAGGCCCCAGACTGGGGACTAAGTTATTAACACCTTTGGGGGACAGTTAATATTGGAACCATGTCAGGCGGCATGTTTGTAACAGCCCATGCAAGAAACTCTCCATATATCTGTCAACAACAGACAACGGAAGGCATCCTGGCACGTGAGTCTGCTAGGCGTGGGTCCCATGAGGAAGGTGGCTGGGAAGTTCTTGGGCCTGGGGCCTGGGAGTGTTCTTTGAATGGAAATCCACAGAGCTGAGTTCTTGGGGTCTGGGCCACTCCTGTGAGAGCATTGTCACCCCTAAAGCACACCCTAGGACAGGAAGCCTTCAGAGAAAGCTTAGCTCCAATCTCGTCCTTGGGGCATTTTGTGGGAAGTGTTTCAGAGTGAACCATCCCTCAACTTGCAGAACAAGAAGAGGCGGCAGCAGAGGTTTCCAGGGTAAATCCCTGCAGAACAGCGATGGGGGACTTTCTGTCTTCCCCCCTGGGTGGCTTGCCTAAGCCTCCCCACCTCATCTACCCCAAAGCAAACCACTCCCCCAGGAGGCCTGGGAGCTTCAGGACTGAGTTGTGTTTGGAGGTTGACACTTCAGGAAGAAGCAGCTCACTTTGACAAGGGCAAAAGAGACCCCAGGACTCAGCAAGACAACTGACGCATCCTCCCCATGGAAGCCGTCAGCGGGGCAGATAGGGTTCAGCTGTAAGACTGGCAGCCCTCCCTGACTGGCCTCGTTATTTATTTTAAAGGCAGCTCATATCCCTGTTGTCATGTGTCTCCTGGTATGGCTGTGTCTCATAGGGGCAGTCCGGGGTCTTTCACTGGTCAGTATGGGGGGCTTACCAGGAGGCCGCAGGTAAGCCCTGGGGTCAACTGCAGTGAGGTATCCACGTGCCTGAAGATGCCTGGAGCTCCTTCACTTTCCCAGCAGCCTTTGTGCTGAGCAGTGTGGAGCAGAATCTCTCCACCCCAGACTGCAGCTGAAGTTGTCAAGAAAAGGTGAGGACTGACGCTCAGTGAATGCAAGCTGTGTGTCTGGTGTCATTACATCTTCACAAAAGCTTTGAGGAGGTCCTTTATACATTCTCAAGACACCTTCTTGAGGGGCTGGGAAGATGGCTCAGCGGTTAAAGGTGCTTATTTGCAAAGCCTGCAGGTTTCAATTCCCAGCTGCCCATGTAAGTCAGACCCCAAAAGTGACGTGGGTGTCTGGCATTCAGTTTCAGCGGCAAGAGGCCCTGGCATGCGTGCATACACACGCGCACACACACACACACACACACACACACACACACACACACACGAAATGGTAGTGCTCTTGCTCTGTTAGCTCTTAGATGGTAGTCACCTACAATAGGTCATGTGCGTGTGCGCGTGTGCGCGTGTGCTTGGTGTAGTGGGAGTCCAAACTCAGGCCCTCATGCTTGCGTGGTGTTGCAGTCAGGTTCGCATTGCTGACAGAAATCACCTGACCAAGAGCAGCTTGTGGGAAAAAAGGGTTTAGTTTGGCTTACAGACTCGACAGCCGTGATGGCAGGGAAAAGGATGGCATGAGCAGAGGGTGGATGTCACCCCCTGGGCAACATAAGGTGGACAACAGCAACAGGAGAGTATGCTAAACACTGGCATGGGGAAACTGGTATAACACCCATAAGCCCGCCTCCAACAATACATTGACTCCAGGAGGCATTAATTCCTGAATCTCCATCAGCTGGGATCCTAGCATTCAGAACACCTGAGTTTACAGGGGACACCTGAATCAAACTACCACCATGGCAAGCACTTTACCCCCAAGCCGTATCTCTAGCCCATCAATCTTTATTTTTAAAATCAGAGCTATACACACACTTGATTAAAAGAAGGGAAAAAAGAGCAACGCGGTTTTAAAAGGCTTGCTGTAAAGAGCTCTGCGTGGAACCCCGAGCTCCCAGTCCATTACTTCCTTGTTGACTCCTGAGCCCAGCACTGCAGCTCAGATCTGGTGTTGGCCCCACTCGGGCTGTGTCACTATCTTCTGGGAAGATGGCACACATGCCCCTTCCTTCCCTCTGCCTACGCCCCCACACTCCCACCTTTGCCTCCATCCTCTTCCTCATGGGCCTGGACCGTGCCTGATCCATCTGCATCATTCAAGGACACAAGTGATTTTCAAAGCTCCAAAGTGACCATTTATCATTGACCCAGCTGCACATTTTCTTGTTTTCTGGAATCATTTTTCTTTTTTCTTTTTAAAAATTTATGAGAGAGAGAGAGAGAGAGAGAGAGAGAGAGAGAGAGAGAGAGAGAGAGGGAGAGAATGGGAGCGCTAGGGCCTCCAGCCACTGCCGTGGAACCCCAGGCGCGCCCCTGTGCTCATGCGACTGTGTTTGCAGGTCCTCCTGGTGCAGCTGGCTTGCATGGGTTCTTGAGAATTGAACTTGGGTCTTTAGGCTTTGCAGGCAAACACCTTAACTGCTAAGCCGTCTCTTCAGCCCTGGAATCAGTTTTCTTAAAAAATTTTGTTCTCTCATTTGTCTGTTTTGCATGTTCAGCACAAAGTCCCTCGTCTTAACATTCAAGGCAACTTCTCAAGGAAACTCTTCCAGGAGATCTTCTGGTGGGGGTGTTGGCCCATACCCAGTGCCACCAAAAGCCACCTCCTGTGGCCCGGGGTCTCCCTCCCCAACACCCCCATTTATCATCTCTCTCCCACGCTCAACCCATATTGTTTGTGTTCCCAAAATATTTTCTTCTTCCTTGACTTGTGCTCAAGCACATCGGTTGGCCATCTCCTAAGAAAAGGCACTCGTGGGCTGGAGGGATGGCTTAGCAGGTAAGGTGTTTGCCTGCAAAGCCAAAGGACCTAGGTTCCATTCCCCAGGACCCACGTTAGCCAGATGCACAAGGGGGCACAAGCATCTGGAGTTCATTTGCAGTGGCTGGAGGCCCTAGCGCACCCATTCTCTTTTTCTCTGTCAAATAAATAAGTAAATAAAATATTTTTTAGGGCTGGAGAGATGGCGTAGCGGTTAAGCGCTTGCCTGTGAAGCCTAAGGACCCCGGTTCGAGGCTCGGTTCCCCAGGTCCCACGTTAGCCAGATGCACAAGGGGGCGCACGCGTCTGGAGTTCGTTTGCAGAGGCTGGAAGCCCTGGCGCGCCCATTCTCTCTCTCTTCCTCTATCTGTCTTTCTCTCTGTGTCTGTCGCTCTCAAATAAATACATAAAAAATTTAAAAAAATTATAAAAAAAAATAAAATAAAATATTTTTTAAAAAAGAAAAGGCTCTCGTGATTGTTCTGTTTCACACTTACCGTCCCTTAAAAGGAAATGCCAGTGGCTTCAGTCTGCTGTCTTTTGACTCCCAGTCTTGTTGGCAAGAGGCGACTACCACGCTGATGCTGGTGCTCATGCGCGGGTTGCTCTACTAGTTTGTTCCCTTCACTGTCTTCTCGTATAATTTGCATTTCTTGGCTGTCCGGTGGTCTGTGTCTGTTTATCTTTGGTATCTCTGAAGCTGGGGTTGCGGACGGAGGCTGTAGACTGGGCAGAGCAGGGTCTCCATGATGGCTGGAGCATGGCTGAACACGGGTCTCTTCCTCTGGCAGCTGGGTTCCCCAGGGAAGATGCTCCTGTACCCTGCCCGGGGTTGCAGTCTTGATGGCAGGAATCAGAGCCCAGGGCTCTCAGCTATAGACTCCCCAACCCTCCCCTGGAGTCTGGAGGGACACTGTCATGCTGGTGAGCAGAGTTCGAAAGAGGATTCATACTGCTTGTCACAGGCTTCTGGTCCTGGGACACTTTGGGCCTGTCCTCACTTGCACACTACTTGGGCCCCCTGTGCATGAAAACCCCAGCCTCATGGGCTTCCAGGGGCCATCGTCAGAGTCAAAACTCAACTGTCCATTGACTTACCACTTATCCATATGTCTCCCACTTCCAGAATGTTCTTTCACTCATCTTCTCTCCTATTCATCACATATTTGTGAGCTATTTTTCTGTGGTTTGGTTTTGTAAACTACATCCTTCTACAATAGTGGGTTTGGACGAGCATGTGTTTGACCCTTTTTTCCAAAGAGCCAAGTTTTCTGAGGCTTTGAGCACTTTTCCTTTAAGCTGGGTTCTTTTCCTTTCTTTCTTTCTTTCTTTCTTTCTTTCTTTCTTTCTTTCTTTCTTTCTTTCTTCCTTCCTTCCTTCCTTCCTTCCTTCCTTCCTTCCTTCCTTCCTTCCTTCCTTCCTTTCTTTCTTTCTTTCTTTTTTGTTTTCTTGATTTTTTTTTTTTTTTTTTGAGGTAGGGTCTCACTATAGCTCAGGCTGACCTGGAATTCACTATGTAGTCTCAGGCTGACCTCAAACTCATGGCAATTCCCCTACCTCTGCCTCCTGAGTGCGGGGATTAAAGGCGTGCGCCACCATACCTGGCTTCCATACTTTCTTTATTCAGGATAGACAATTGTTAGTCCACCGCCCCCCAACACAGGAAAATGTGAGTGATGTCACAGCTCAGCTGAAGAGCAGCTGTGTTCAGCTACTCCAGCACTGACATCTAGTGTCCCATTCGTGGTGATGGGTGCAGCCCCACTCCACAGACCCATGGGAACCTTCCACGCATGGAAGATGACAGGAGGTTGTCCCGTGAGTGGGCTTTGAGACACTGGGGAGCATTGGCAGTTTGCGAACGGGCCCCAGCGGCAAGTGCTCCAAAGCAAAATCCCAAAGCAGGGCACCATCACTGGAGCCCCCCCACAAAGCCCCATTACTGAGCACTGTCCCGGTGACCTCCCAGGGCTTTCCACACCGTCAGTTTGCACACACAGCTCTGGAGTAATCAAGCAGCTATCTGCAGGCGGCCCTGGGCTCTGAGCAATTACACAGCTCCGCTGCCCGCTCTCAGTTTGACGCAGGTGAACTTGCGGAGGGAGTGCGGGCGAGGATGGTAATGAGAAGAGCCCTTGCTTGCGATGGGCTCACCGGCTACGACAGAGACCTCAGCGTGCTTCCAGCCCCTTCTTGGCTTTTGTTTTGTTCCATGAGTCGCAACTGGAACCTGAGAGAGGCTGTTTGGGCTGGAATTAAGCAGACGCAGCAGGACTGCACATTTCCACTCAATATTAAGTATTTGTGGCTCTGCCCAGCACTGCCTGCCACTTCCGATGCCCAGTGGCAAGTATGGCATAAGCAGACTGTTCGCCCGCTTTCCTGTCGCTTTGCTGGCTTAGGCTGCCTATCTGGACGAAAGAATGGGAAAACAGTACTGGGTGCGATCACGGTGGCAGCAGGACAGCATGTTAGGAGCTGTGTCACACATCACAATGGCACTAAGGACGGCAGAGATCAGCGATTCTCCATTCTGGGATCACACTAGAATCCCTGGGAAGCTTTAAACTAGTCTGGACCCCACTTTGAATCAATTTAATTAGTCTTCTTGTTTTTAAAATTTATTTATTTTCAAGGGGGGGCGGGAGAGAATGGGCATGCTAGGGCCTCTAGCCACTGCAAGTGAACTCCAGATACATGTGCCACTCAGCGTCCCTGGCACTTGGCTTTATGTGGGCACTGGGGAACCTAACCGCAGTCTCTAGGCTTTGCAGGCAAGGCCTTAACCACTGCACCATCTCTCCAGCCCCTGGAATCTTTGGTTTCATGGAAAATCTCATCCGGATGCAGCAGGGTTGGGATCCACTGAGGTGAATCCTATCCTGCAAAAGCTCTCTGGGAGATGGGGCGTTCTGCAGGTGAGAAAGGCTGGGATGGCTGGGGCAGTAGGTGTAAACCCGGCACGTGACTCTGCTAATGATTTTAATTTTAATTTGTGTTTAAATTACATTCAGAAGGTAGATACTTACACACACCCTCCACATATATCATCATATATTCTTTGGGTTGGGATTTTATTCTGTCAATAGTATTTCTTTATTAGATAAAAATGAGATTTATTGGGCCAGAGACATGGCTCAGTGGTTAAGGTGTTTGTCTGCAAAACCTAATGACCTGAGTTCTATCCCACAGGACCCACATAAAGCCAGATGCACAAGGTAGCACATGCATCTGGAGTTCATTTGCAGTGGCTAGAGGCCCTGGGACACCCATGCTCTTGCTTTCTCTCTCTCTCCTTGCAAATAAATAAATAAAATTATTTAACAATGAGAGATGTATTGTCAGGAAAGTGCTCCTGTGAGACACATGCCCTCTGTACTGCCTTCTAGTCTGTGTCACCTCCGGTCCTTCTCATTTGCTTGTCCCCAGACTTGTTTGAGGTAGGGTCTCACTTTAGCCCAGGCTGATCTGGACCTCACTCTGTAGTCCCAGGCTAGCCTCAAACTCACAGTGATCCTCCTACTTTGCCTCCCAGTGTTGGGATGAAAGGCATGGATCTCCACACCTGGTCCCCAGACTAATTTTTTAAATAATTTTTATTTATTTATTTGACAGAGAAAGTGGGAGAGAGAGAGAGAGAGAGAGAGAGAGAGAGAGAGAGAGAGAGAGAGAGGGAGAGAGAGAGAGAGAAAGGGAGAGAGAGAGAGAGAGGGTGAGAGAGAATGGGCATGCCAGGGCTTCAGCCACTGCAAACGAACTCCAGACCTGTGTGCTCCCTTGTTCATCTGGCTAAGGTGGGTCCTGGGGAATTGAACCTGGGTCCTTTGGCTTTGCAGGCAAACGCCTTAACTGCTAAGCCATCCCTCCAGCGCCCCCCAGACTAATTTTTTAGTTTGTTACATAAGTTTATTCCAGTGTACTTTTCAACTTTCAAAGATCAATACTGCATTTTGATCTTTTTATTTATTTTTATTTATTTGAGAGAGAAAGAAACAGAGAGAGAGAGAGAGAGAGAGAGAGAGAGAGAGAGAGAGAGAGAGGGAGAATAGAGAGAATAAATGGCTACATCAGGGCCTCCAGCCACTGCAAATGAACTCCAGACTCATGTGCCACCTTGTGCATCTGGCTTGCTTGGGTTTTGGGGAATCAAACCTGGGTCCTCTGGCTTTGCAGGCAAATGCCTTAGCCATCATGCCATCTTTCCCTCATGTATTCCTATCGCATCTTCCCCACGCTACTCTCAGTCCCCCTGTGTTCTTTCTCCTCATCACTTGCCAGTGGCTCCAGCATGGAGGGATGATCTCCGCTCCCAGCAGTCATCAGGCGCCCTGAGCTCAGCAGGGAGAGCAGAGGTTTCCCTGCTTTCCAGTGCTAGGGATTGAACTTAGGGCCTTGAGTGCGTCAGGCATGCACTACACCGCTGGGCTGCATTGGTAGCCCTTTCAATGGAGTTTTTATTTTTCTACAAGGCGGGGTCTCGCTCTAGCCCAGGCTGACCTGAAATTCATTATGTAGTCTCAGGGTGGCCTTGCACTCTTAGCTCCCCTCCTACCCCTGCCTCTGGAGTGCTGGGATTAAATGTGTGTGTCATTTTGCCTGGTTCAATAGAGTTTGTATTTTATTTTATTTATTTGAGAGAGAAAAGAGAGCAAAAAGGAGGTGGGGGGGGTATGAGCATGCCAGGATCTCTTGCTACTGCAAATGAATTCCAGATGCATATGCCTCTTGGTGCCTTTGTGCATCTGGCTTTAGGTGGGTCCTGGGGAACTGAATGCAGATCGCAGGCTTTGCAAGCAAGCACCTTTAATTTCCAAGCTGCCTTCCCAGCCCCTCAATATAGCTCTAAATTGGAATTGTATGAGAGTCTAATACATATTTTTTCTTTGATAGCTATCACATTTCTAAGTCTGACTTAAGAACTACACTAAGGTCACGAAAGTGTCCTAAAAGCTTTGCCTTAATCTTCCATCCATGTGCTGGTTTTTGTGCGTGGGGTGAGGTAGGGGTACATGTTACAGGTACCATGTGGATATCCACCTGGCCCACTCTTTGACTTTGAACTGTTTCAGCTTTGTGCTAAGGATACACATTGTACATTTTATGGGTGATATATTTATAACATTATTTATATTTTATTATATATAAGATGTGAAATAATAACACAAATATATATATATATATATATATATATATATATATATATATATATATATTTGCACTCTTGTCCTCTATATGTATATATTTTGTTTCACTGGGGTGTCTCTGCTTTTCTTAGCTTGACCAGCACCAAGCTATCTTATTACCATTGCTTTATAACAGATCTCGATTCCTGGCAATTTTTGTATTCCTGGTTTACTTTTTTTCTTTTTAAAGATAGTCCTGGTTATTTGAGAATATTTGCATTTTCATATGTATGGAAAAGTTATTTTTCATGCTGGGTATTGAAACTAGGCCTTTGTGTGTGCTAGAAAAGATCTCTGCCACTGGGCTGCACCCCAGATTTCTGTTTACTTTATGTGTTGAGACAGGGTCTCCTTAAGTTGCCTAGGTTGGCCTCAATTCTGCCTTCCTAGTGGGTAAGATTCCAGGAGCTTGTCTGTGTGTGTATGTATGTATATATGTATATATGTATGTGTGTGTGTGTGTGTGTGTGTGTGTGTGTGTGTGTATGTATGTATGTATCCCGAGTAGGATTTGTTAGAAATTGCACCAAACTCTTAAGTAATTTAGAGGAGAACTGACATCTTACAGGGTCCAGCTTTCAATCCCAAACCATGGAATCTTCCTTCATTTTTCATAAGCATTGTTGACCCACACAGGATTCCCAAGGGCAGGTACTCACCTCCCTGACCCCACAACCTCCATCCTTCAGTCCTCACCTCAGGCTTGGATGAGCACCAATTCTGTTCCCAGAGATGATTCTTCCCATTGCTAAGGGAGGGCTGTCCTCCACTCTCCAGTGCCTCCCAGTGGATGTGACTTTCTTTGGCAACTTCTGTGAGGACAAGCTTGCCCTTGTATCTTTGTCCTTAAGTTCAAGCTGGCCTCTTCTTACTCTGAATTTCCTTCCTGTTCTCATGTCTAGACATTTTTAAATGACAAATTTTACTTTTATGGACAGTTACGGGTTTACAGAAAAACTGAGTGGAAAGCATAGAATTCCTTTAGATCCCTTCAAACTACCTCCCCACTTTCTCTGTTAACATCTGCATTAGGTATGGTGTGCCTGCCACAAGTGGTCAGCCAATATGGACACTGCTCCTAACTATAGTCCATGCTGTGCCCTTTGGGGTCACTCTCGGTGTCATGTGTTCTGTGGATTTGGTAATTGTGTGACAACATGGACCCCCCATGACAGAACAACACAGAACAGATCCCCTGCCCTGAACATCCCTGGTATTCTGCCAATTTACCCCTTCTTCCCGCTGTACCCCTGAATCCCTGCTAGTCACTAGTCTTTGTACCGCCTCCATAGTTTTGCCTCTTTTAGACTGTTATACGGGCAGACGTGTGTAGTATGTTACCTTTTCATGTCAGCTCTGTCTCTTAGCAATACACAACTCAGTCATTTCCATGTCTTAAGTCTCACCCTGTCAGCTCACTTCATTTCCTTATGGACGCAGTCATAAGCTTTTGTTTGTAGAGGTTTTTGTGTTGACAGAGTTTTCACTTCTTTTGAAGAAGTGCGAAGATTGTAATAGGTGGTTGCCCATGGTTTGATCAGGTTAGCTTCATAAGGAGCAGCTCACTATTTGAGGGCTGCCGAGCCCCTGCATTCTTCCCAGCCTTGAGTGAAAGTTCACCTCACCTCGTCCTCACCAGCATTTGGCATTAGTACTGTTTTGGGTTTTAGTCATTGATGCAGTCAGGTTTACATTGATGGCAGAAATCACCTGACCAAGAGCAGCTTGTGGGAACAAAACGGTTTATTTTGACTTACAGACTTGAGGAGAAACTCCATGATGACAGGGAAAATGCTGGCATGAGCGGAGGGTGGACATCACCTCCTGGCAACATCAGATGTACAACAGGAACAGGAGAGCGTGCCAAACACTGGCAAGGGGGAACTGGCTATAACACCCATAAGCCCGCCCCCAACGATACACTCCCTCCAGTAGGCAGTAATTCCCAAATCTCCATCAGCTGGGAACCTAGCATTCAGAACACCTAAGTTTATGGGGGACACCTGACTCAAACCACCATATTCCACCCCTGGTCCCCTAGACTGGTAACCATACATGATAAAAAATGCAATGCATTCACCCAACTTTAAAAGTGCCTATAGTTTTTATTAATCCTAATGATGCTCATACATCCCCATAGCCCAAGATGTTTTAACTGAGCCATAATACTAAAAACAACAGCCATAAAAAACCCTCAAAAAACCCATAATGACACAGAATAAACATTCACACTATAAAAGATAACATTGGGTATGGCAGAAAAATATTGACCCAATACAAGATTTTTTTGTTTTGTTTTGTTTTTCAAGGTAGGGTCTCATTCTAGTCCAGGCTAACCTGGAATTCACTATGTAGTCTCAGGGTGGCCTCGAACTCACAGTGATCCTCCTACCTCTGCCTCCCGAGTGCTGGGATTAAAGGTGTGCGCCACCACACCTGATTAATACAAGACTTAAACAGGGCAAACATCAAACTTGGTGGCTCTAAGTCCAACAACACTTGTCAGTGACAAGTCTCCAGGTCCAATAATTCTAATCAGCAACAAGTCTCTGGAGTTTCAATTCCACCCTTCCAGCTAGCTACTCAAAGTCCTGGAAAACTTCATCTGGGGCCAGTAGCTTTCCTTAGCAGCCATCTCTTGGTCCTGGCATCTCCACTGGGTCTCCACTGCAGCCCATGGTCCATCCTCATGGCCCCATGGGGTCTCCATGCAGGCATCCAGCAAACCCGCTTCACACTGCCCATGGCCATTTCCAAAACACAAGACCATGTTGCAAAATCAATGACCCTCTCTTTCCTGCATTTCTTATACTCCACAATACCAGGTAGGGTACCAATTTATTAATCCAGGGGGAATAAAGCAGACTTTGAAGAAGAGGACACTCACTCCTTGAGCACTCAGGCCCCTTCAAAAGAGTCTATATTCTTTTTTTGTTGTTGTTGTTTTTCAAGGTAGGGTCTCACTCCAGCTCAGGCTGACCTGACCTGGAATTCTCTATGCAGTCTCAGGGTGACCTCGAACTCTCGGTGATCCTCCTCCTTCTGCCTCCCAAGTGCTGGGATTAAAGGTGTGTGCCATCACACCCAGCTGAGTCTATATTCTTCCTGCTGCCCCAGTGCAGGTCATCTGGCTCAATCTCAATGGTAGTAATCTCTCAAACAATTGCAGATAAATGGGCAGCAATTTAGGCCTGAAAATTTCACTTTTTTCTGTGCTATATCCCTCTTCTCACACCAGTCCATTTCTATGCAATGCAACAGTGCACAACTTCTCAGGACATGGTCATAATAGTAAGCCTCTCACACAAACTGCTTCTAGCCAAGTCTAGTCCAGGAAAACCTCTTTCTCACTCTCATAAGCCAAGCTTCACAGTCCGTAGTTCTTACTGCCTTCAAGTCTTTCAATTCTGACAAGAATATTCCATTAAGCTGTACTTACAGCACTGCAAGGTGTCTCTTGGGCCACACTTTCGAATTCATCCACATTCCTCTTGAAAATCAGCTCCAAAAGTCCAAAGCCACATAGTCAGGTATCTACCAGCAAATGATACCACGCCTCAGTACCAACATTACTATTGCAGTCAGGTTTGCATTGTGCCAGAAAACACTTGACCAAGAGCAACTTGTGGGGAAAAAAGGGTTTAATTTGGCTTACAGGCTCAAGGGGAAGCTCCATGATGGCAGGGGAAACAATGGCACAAGCAGTCAACATAAGGTGGGCAATAGCAACAGGAGAGTGTGCCCAACACTGGCAAGGGGCGACTGGCTATAACACCCATAAGCCCACCCCCAACAATGCACTGTTTCCTGGAGATGTTAATTCCCAAATCTCTATCAGATGGGAACCTAGCATTCAGAACACCTAAGTTTATGGGGGACACCTGAATCAAACCACCAGTCATGTAATAGATGTGTACAAAAGTCCACTGCTATTGTAATTTTCAATTCCATAGGATGTATGATTTAAATTTTTTTTTTCATTTTTTTGTGGTACTGGGGGTCAAAATAAAACACATCCTCAGCCCCCATTTTATTTTTTATTTCAAAACAGGTCCTAGGTTTCTCAGGCTGACCTTGTACTTGCAAACCTCATGCCTCAGCTTCCTGAGTACCTGGGATTGCAGAGCTGTGCACCAGACCCAGGAAAACACATTTTGACATGCTCATTTTCCATCCTTATATCTTGAGCTAGGTGTCTATTCTGGCCTTGTGCTCATTGTTAAATCCATTCTTCATCTTCCTGTTGTTGAGATGTTGGAGTTCTTTGTCTGTCTTGGATGTAAGTCTTTTTTTTTTTTTAATTTTTTATTTATTTATTTGAGAGCGACAGACTCAGAGAGAAAGACAGATAGAGGGAGAGAGAGAGAATGGGCGCGCCAGGGCTTCCAGCCTCTGCAAACGAACTCCAGACGCGTGCGCCCCTTGTGCATCTGGCTAACGTGGGATCTGGGGAACCGAGCCTCGAACCGGGGTCCTTAGGCTTCACAGGCAAGCGCTTAACCGCTAAGCCATCTCTCCAGCCCGGATGTAAGTCTTTTATCAGGTGGGTATCTTGCAAATATTTTCTCTCTGGAGCTTCTTTTCTCATTTCCTTTTAAAGATTTTATTTTTATTTATTTATTAGAAAAACAAGATGGGGGAGGGAGAGAGAGAGAGAGAGAGAGAGGGAGGGTGGGAGGGAGAGAGAATGGGCACACCAGAGCCTTTAGCCACTGAAAATGAACTCCAGATGCATGCACCACCATGTGCATCTGGCTTACTGTGGGACCTGGAAAATCGAACCTGGGTCCTTAGGTTTTACAGGCATGCACCTTAACCACTAAGCCATCTCTCCAGCCCCCTTTTCATTTTCTTAACATTATCTTTCTTTTTTAAAAAATATTTTATTTATTTGCTTATTTATTCATGAGGAAGAAAGAGGGAAAGATGGAGAGAGAGAGGAGTGTAATGGGCAGCCAGGCACCACTGCGAAGGAACTGCAGACACACGTGCCACTCTGTTCACCGAGTTCTGCATGGGCACTGCGGAACTGAACCCAGGCTGGCAAAGTTTGAAAGCAAGTACCTCTGACCACTGAGCTGCCTCCCCAGCCCTTGACAGTGTCTTTTTTTAAAATTTAATCTTATTTTTCATCTTTTCACAATTTTTATTAACATTTTCCATGATTATAAAAAATATCCCATGGTAATACCCTCCCCCCCGCACTTTCCCCTTTGAAATTCCACTCTCCATCATATCCCCTCCCCATCTCAATCATTCTACTTACAGACAGTGTCGTTTTAAAGAGTAGATGATTTTAATTTTGATGAAGCACATCTCATCATGTTTTCTTTCTAATTTGAGGCTGAACGCATAGAGACTACAGTGTTCAGAAGCACCCCTCCCCCATCACTGAGTCCCCTGATCCCAAGTTACAGTTTCATGACATTGTTGTCATTTCCTTAATTCCTGGGCACCAGTGTCTTCATGACCAACTAGCGCCCTGTTCACGTGTCCCTGCTTCTAAAATTTATTTTATTTATGTTCTTTTTTCCCCAACTAGACTAGAATGTTGTCATCATCTAGGGACTTCCCACACCCATTCTCAGCCTCTTCCCACCTCTACTGTGTTCACCTTGAGCCACTGGATATGGGAATTGGGGGTGTCTTTGAGAGCACAGGAGCCTTATCTACCACTCTTTGGTGGAAAGTCAGGAGCGAGGGCCCCAGAAGATCAACAGTCACACAGAGCTCTCAGAGTCAGTGGCCTCCAGATTCTTGACATGGTGGGATGAAATCCATAGACCAGAAGCAAAGGTTTAGGGAGATTTTACCACAGCTTATGAGAGGCACATCTTAGAGTTAAGGAAAGGGAATGAAATACAGCTCCTGTCCACTGGAGGGGAGAGGCTCCCCGACAATTGGAAAGCCCACCCTGAGACCCAGGCTGGGGTCTTCTGTGGGAGTAGAGGCTGCACTGGTCAGTTCAGTCCTGATGTCAGGCTTTTTGGGAAAAGAAAATCCTCCCAGGAAGCTTACTCCTTCAGGAAGGGAGTTCTCTCTTTGGAAGAGGGGTGATTATCTTTCCTAGGAAAAGAGAAATTCTCTAGGGGAGACGAGTCAAGAAAAGGTCAGACCTTCTTGACACTTGTGACCCCTAGCAAAGTGGAATGATCTAGATTCTCTCCCTGTAGGCTCAAAGATACTGCTTGCTTCTACCTGGGGTGTGGTGGTTATTGCCCCTCAACTGACTCACTTTTGTGATTTGTTTCAATGCCAGCTTTCTAAGGGACTCTGAGCCACACGCACCTCGCCGCTTCCTCTCGCAACTCTGGCCCACTAGACGTGGTGTGGTGGGCAGCATGGCCAGTAGGGTCCTTGGGGTTGAGGGGCTGAGGCGTGGAGTTGGGGAGAGGAAGCTCCGTCCTGTTTTCCTAGCTGCTCATAGGCAGGGTAAGTGCAAGGTCCTTTCACGGCCTCGGAGGCACGAGGGTGGGTGCCAACACGCTGGGCACAGAGCACAAGCTCTTTTGACGAGCCCGCTGGGAAGAGGCACAAGTGTAGCCCAGGCATCCTCAGCGCAGTTCACTCCAGGGACCAGGTACCGAAGAAGGGCTAAGGGGTCTGGGTGGAGAGGCAAGGGCGAGAAGGCTTTCCTCAGTCAGGTGCCTGTCAGGTTTGGGGCGCTCAATACAGAACCAACATAGGTATCTTGGGCCCAAAGTTTTATTTCACACCAGGTGAGAAAGTAGTGAGACTTGGAACAAGGGGAAAGGGAACTCCAAATATCTAGTAAAAGGAAAGAGCATGGGGTAGAGAGATGGCTTAGCGGTTAAGCACTTGCCTGTGAAGCCTAAGGACACCAGTTCAAGGGTCCATTCCCCAGGACCCACGTTAGCCAGATGCACAAGGGGGCGCACACCTCTGGAGTTCATTTGCAGTGGCTGGAGGCCCTGGTGCACCCATTCTCTGTCTCTCTGTCTCTCTCTCTCTCTCTGCCTCTTTCTCTTTCTCTCTCTGTTGCTCTCAAATAAATAAATAAAAATAAACAAAAAATTTTAAAAACCTAAAAATATACAAAATTAAAAAAAAAAAAAGAAAGAGTGGTGTTTAAACCTTTTAGGGGGAAAGGAAGAGAAGGTGGAAGTTTGCGCCGCACGGGGTGGGAGGCAGGACTGACTAGAGTCTGTGAAGCCAGGTTGGCTGGGCACCCAGGGGAAGAGAGACTTGGTCGAGCTGAGAGGTGGAGCTGGGAAGAGGCTGCTGTTGCTCTCAGTCCAGGTGCAGGAAGGCTCATCACTTGCTTGGTAGGCAGCGGTTCGAAGAGCGCAGACTTAGTCTGGGCGAGCAGAGGTGGGGGTGGGGGCAACTCGCTTTGGATCACGACAGGAAGTAGCAGCTTCCGAGTTCCCGCCCAGCATGGCCCCTGGGGGTGTGGAGAGGGACAGGGAGAGGGAGAGAGGGCTTTGAGACTCTTGCTTCACCTCCACCATGTCTCTCCTTCAGCCTCAGTCCACGCTGACTCGCCACTTCCTTTCTCTTTTCTTCACAAACATGTCACGGAGGTGTCATCTTCCCACTCCTGTCCGGACCTGCTCCGAGGCCAGTCCTGTGTTTATTTTGGTTCCACTCTGAAATGTACAGGTCAGAGGTGGGCATCACCAATCCCCCCACAAGGAGAGACTCAGGTAGGATTATCTTTTGGGGAGGGTCAAGGGCAGAGTGTCGTCTAGCCAGCTGGATTTGCCCCCACTATGTAGCCAAGGTTGACCTTAAACTTCTAACCCTCCTGGCCCTACCTCCTGGTGCCGGGACTACAGGCATGTACCCCCACTACTGGGGTGCCGGGGATGAAACCCAGGGCTTTCAACATGCTAGGCTACTACTGTTCCAACTGAGGTGCACCCCGAAACTCCACTTTATCTTTTCGTTGTTGTTAATGGAAATAACCTTTACTTAAGAAGCCAGGGACCTCCCCCTTGTTCATCAAGATTCACATCTCTCTTGATGGCTCCCACTCATCTTGACTGGGAAGGGAACTGGTGAAGACCGAAGTGTGATGTTGGAGCAGGCTTCCAGGTGAGTGGTAGGTGGCCTGACTGTGAGCCAAGGAGCGTGGGTGTCAGAGGGAGCCAAACCTCCGCTCCCAGAGCAGAAGCCCATTTATTTAGTTTCCCCAGGAAACCTCCTGTAGCCTGCAGGCCCCATTTCCTTTAAAGTGGAGCCATCAAATCGGAGGCTGTCTGGGCATTCTCTTTCCATCACCCTGACACTTAGGCACAGAGAAGGATTTCTGTAAATTGCTCTCAGATAACTTATAAAGGCTGTTTACTTGGGTGTTTCCTTCGTCAGCAGCTAAATATTGTCAGTGGCTCTTCCCAGCAAACAGAGCATCATCAGTAAAAGCACAAGTTATTAGTTTGGGTGCAGAACGGTAAATCAAGGTGAATATTATGCTGGCTTCATAAAGAGGTATCTCTAGATCATGGAAAGATATAACTGACCTGAGTGGCTTGCAGGAGATGGGGCATGTGGGGGCCAAGACATGGGAGAGGTGGCCTCCTGCTGGGGTGAGCCTCCTGTTGCGTCCACAAGTCGGGGTCCCATTGAGAGGGCTGCTTTCTTTGCTGCCGCAGCGCATATGAGGAGGGTGCTGTGGGGCGGCGAGGCGGGCTAGACCTCAGGGACGCTCACACCACAGGCACACCCCACTTCCGGCTCTTCCCGCCCAGCTTCCTTCCTGTCACGGCCCTGATGTCTGCCTCTGTCCCTGTCTTGGGATTTGTGGTATGTCTACAGACCTGTCAGCTCTGAACTCCTCTGAAGTTCTCTGGAAAGATCACTCTAATGCCCGGATGAGTGAAAGCAGAGGAGTTTATTACCTGGGGCCCAAGAAGCTCCAGGTAGCTCTCTAAAGAAGCTTTGGCCCGGAGCTCAGATTTCATTTCCACTTTATAGTTTTCAGAGCCAAGGGGAGGGGCAAGTGAACAAACAAGATGTGACAATTTGCATATCAATCATTTCTGGAGTCAAGCCAACCTAACAATGAACTCCATTTTACTTTGTTTTAGCCTAAACTGTCTTTCCTTCTTACCATCTCTTTGGGCCCTTTCTGGACAGTTCCTTCTTGGGGAGTTTTCCATTTGCTGACAGAGATAAATTTTAGCTCCTCAGCAATTAACTCTTAGAATAACTCAGTGAATCTGTTCGACTTTTAGCTTCTTTTCTACCACACACTATGTTTTTTGTTTTTTTTTTTAAGAAAGACTGTTGGGCCTTGCATTGCAGCTGACTAGATCATTCCAAACCAGTAGTGAGGAAGTAAGGGGCACTGAGGGCAACGTTATCTTCTCTGAACCTCTGTCACCCCTCTTTCATCTTGGATGTGGTTTTCAACTCTGCTGTTGGCTTGAGTGCATGGAGTGGAGTGAGTGGGGGGCAGGAATCTGACCCCAGTGAACCCCTCTCTTCCCTTGTACCTTCTACCATGGAGCCCCAGGGTCCTAGGAGCACAGGCAGAGGTGGACGCGCAGCTCCTGCGCACTTTCCTGCTCTCCAGTCCCTGAGTTCCTACCCACACCTGTGTCCATCAGTGTTGTAGTCAGCCTCACGTTGCTGGGATGAACATCCAAGCCAAGCATGGTGTAGGGGAGGAAGGGATTGATTGCACGCTTACGATCCAGGGGGAAGGGCCACCAGAGTCGGAGAGGCTGCGTCCATGCATCCGAGTGGAGAGAAACAACCGAACAGCCTGTGAAAGCCAAAGGCAGCAGCAGGGACCCCGACAGTGTGCATAGCTATTGCCTGGGATTCAGAGCTGCCTCCAACACACCTTAGGGCTGTACCCCAGGATCCACCCCCCAGTGACACCTCCTCCAGTCATGTGGCTGGAGACAAGCTTCAATAAAACACCTGAGTGGGGGGAGCACACATTCAAACTACCACCATCAGCTTCCCCCTCGGGCCGATTGTTTTTGCAGATTCCTCTGTGACCATCTGAAGTGCCCGTGTTCCCCAGTGGTGTCCCTTCTGGACTCCTCAGGGCCCTTAGACGGAGGCTCCCCACAGAACAGGCTTCCCACCACCCTGTTGAGTGGTTGCCAAGGAACGGTGGTTCCTCCATTCCTCCTGTTGCGTGGTTGCCAAGGAATGTGGCTCCTCCATTCCTCCCATTTTCCATGCACACCTTCTCTCTCATCCTGGCTCTTATGCCAGCCTTTGCCCACAGCTGCAAGTCTGGGCAATTCCAGAGCTTTCTTCCTTGCACATTTCCTTCCTCCCTTTCAGCCCTGTCTACCTCCCACTTCATGAGTCATGCCACAGCTGCGAGATTCCACCTAGAAATGGCTTCTGGGCGTCATGTCTGCTCCTCATAAGTTCTAAGGGCCTCTCCCCGCAGCGCACGAGATAAAGTCTCCAGTTCCTGGCACAGCACTCGGGTGAAGGATACTGTGCCTACCCGTCTTTCCTGTCTTGTCATCACCATCATTCCTCCGGGGCTCCCAGGCTTGGTCTCCCGGATATTCCTAAACACTGTGGGGGAGTAAGTGAGTGGGAACCAGAAACTGGTGCGGAAAGGAAGACACAGAGTAAAGAAGAGAAGGAAAGGAGGAAGACGGCCGCTCCTTCCTCCACTGCTCTGCTGCCCAAGCCCACCTCCTTGCTGAGGGCAGAGCCCGGCCACCACTACCTCTTCTACTGTGGCACAGCTTTCGTCACCATGAGAAGTACCCGAGAGGAGCAATTTCAAAGGAAGAAGGAAGCCAGGTGTGGTGGCGTACACTTTTAATCCCAGCACTCGGGAGGCAGAGGTAGGAGTTTGGCTGTGAGTTCGAGGCCACCCTGAGACTCCATAGTGAATTCCAGGTCAGCCTGGGCTAGAGTGAGACCCTACCTCAAAAAACCAAAAAAAAAAAAAAAAAAAAAAAAGGAAGGAAGAGGGTTTACTTTGGTTGGTTTCTGTCTGTGTGTGGCTGGCTCCACGGCTATGGGTCTGTGAACAACTGTGAATGGAGGAAGGGCATGGTAGAAAGAGCTGCTGGACTGATGGCAGCTGGGGGGTGGGGGGGAAGAAGGGAGAGACTGAGTGAATCAGGGACAAGATGTAGCCCCCAGGGACATGCCCTCAGTGACCTGTTTCTTCCAGCTGGCCTTAGCTCCAGAAGTTTCCATACCTCCCATTAATGCCACCAATCACGACTCCATGAGTGAGTGAATCCACAGACAAGGTCAGCGCCTTCATAGCCCAACCATCTGTCAGCGACGGGATCCATCAGCTGGGGACCAAAGCTTCAACACAGGGCCCTTTGAGGGACACTTCCCATCTAAATCCTAATGGCCTCTGAAACCTCTCTGCAAAACAAAATGCAGAAAACACAGCCCAGAATAATTAACAGAGCCTATAATTTATTAAAAACCTTAAAATAGGCTGGGTGTGGTCCATGCCTTTAATCCCAGTACTCAGGAGGCAGAGGTAGGAGGATGACTGTGAGTTCAAGGCCAGCCTGAAACTACAGAGTGAATTCCAGGTCAGCCTGGGCTGAGTTAGATCCTACCTCAAAACACATCCCCCACAAAAAACTCAATCGAACAACACCAAAAAAATAAACTTAAAATATATATGTCTTGACATGTCTTGGCCTTTTCTGAATAGATAAAGCATGCGTTATTCTATGTGATCATGCGTGTTGACCTACAAGCCCAAGTGTGAATACTTGAAGATAGGCTTACTGGTGTGACCTGGAGCTGCCGCCCCTTTCAGAGCACAGGCGTCCCAGCCGGTGTGTAATGTGCACAAGTCCCATGCTGGGCTCAAGGGGAAACAGGTGGGCCAGCGGGTGAGCCACCCTGCCAAACTGTGTCTCACTGGGGCTATCAGAGGGAACCCCAACACCCTATCTCATGTGCTGTGCAGTACCACAGATGTGTAGGGAACGCACTGCATTTGCAGGTGGAGGAGAACCCAGGACATCTGCAGAGGCATAAGGGCCTACCTTTGTCAGAGGACAAGGGGCCAGTCTGAAGAATGCACCTCGGGTGTGGTTCATCTCTAGAGAACAAGGCTCTGAGTGACTTGGAGTCAGCTCCTCCCACATGGGCCTCAGTTTCTCTGCCCCTAAGATGGGTACAGTGGAGCGCCTGTAGTGTTGTTAGCTTCGCGGGGAACTGGGTGCTTTCTTAGTAAACACTCCAGTGTTGCAGTTTGACTTGAATTGAGCCCTGGTTGACCATTTATAAAGATGTCTGATGCTGACCTCTGGCTGTCACAGGCATGCTTACTCACTTGTGCCCCCACACATGAACACACGCACACACGCAACATATTTTAAAAAAATGTGTTCCACACTTTGACTCTGGAATAGTCTACGAGCACTGTGGACTGCTCTGGGCAGCTGCCCTGATGAGAGGAAGCATTCAGAAGGACCTGAGCACAGCCGAAGGAGCCCGAGCCCTCGTGACGTGACGAGCACATGGGGTGCCGTTTTGCTAAGTGAGGAACACAGTTTCTGAGACAGAAATGCGCACATGACCCTGTTTTATTTCAGTTTTGTCTGGCTGTACTGGGGTTTGAGTGCAGGGTCTTGTGCGTGCTAGGCCAGCCTCCTACCCTGAGCTACAGCCTCAGCCCTCAGGATTACGTTTTACACAGAAAAGAACAATTAAGGCATGATTGAAAGCAAAATATCTGCACGAGGGGCTGGAGAGATGGCCCAGTGGTTAAAGTACTTGCCTGCAAAGCCTGATCAGTTGGGTTCGATTCCCCAGAACCCACATAAAGTCAGATGCACAGTGGCATATGCATCTGGAGTTCTTTTGCAGTGGCTGGAGGACCTGGCATGCCCATTCTGTCTCTCTTTTATCTTTCTCTGTTTACAAATAAAGAAATTTAAAAACAATATCTGAAGGAATGCTTCCTATTATATGTTCCTTCTTTTAAATTATTATTTAAAATATTTATTTATTTGCAAACCCAGAGAGAAAGACAGAGAGGGAGAGAGACAGAATAGGGCCTCTAGCCACTGTAAACCAGCCCCAGACACATGTGCCACTTTGTGTATCTGGCTTAACTTGGGTTCTGGGGAATTGACTCTGGGCTGTCAGGCATTGCAGACTACTGCCTTAACCACTGAGCAATCTCTTCAGCCCCTTTTAAATTATTTGTGTTGATACTGGATTTTCATTGGAAAAAAAAAGCAAATAAAAAAGATCTTACTCTTGTGTAAATCTTTGTGAGAACTCACACTCCACTTATAAAGCAGTGTTAAAACAAACAAACAAATCAAACCTAAACATGGTAAATATTCAAGCTTCAACAACCTGGGACGAATGGGCACCAAAGAGTCACTTAAGACCCCACAGGGATACAGTCAGCACAATTCAAACCCAGGTGATTTCTACAGGAAGAACCACATGCTTCTAATAGATACATACATAGAGGATGGCAAGAAAGGTCAAGAGAGGGAGACAAGGAGATAAACAGGAGTGGAGAAAGGGAGAGGGAAGGGGAGAGAGAGAGAGGTAGAGAGAACATTTAGAGATTACAGGAGGCTTCAACATATTACACACTTGTAGTGAGAAACACTTTTGCATCTTGACTGAAACTGTGAAAAGGTTATTTAGGGGCTGGAGAGATGGCTTTGTGGCTAAGGCACATGCCTGCAAAGCCGAAGGACCTAAATTCCATTTCCCAGTATTCTCTTAAGCCAGATGCACAAGGTGGCCCATGCGTTTGGAGTTTGTTTGTGGCGACATGCTCCGGCATGCCCATTTCTTTCTCTTTCTCTCTCTGCCTCTTTCTCTTGCGCTCTCTTTCGCTCCCAAATAAATATCTTTTTAAAGTCATTCAGGACAGCACTGGGCCACTCAGACTAGCTACTTGTAAGAACTTCTGTAAACTTTTTGTTGGGTGTGAATAATAAGTCTAAGGACTTTTCCAAGATATAGCCCAAATATCTACACCTGGAAGCTAAGTTCTCCACGACTTCTTCTAAGCTCATGGGGGAGCTGGGCTGGATGGGAGGAGCTGGCTCAGCCTGGTGGCTGGGCTGGGAGGGTGGGGTCTGGCCACATCCCGCTTAGCTGAGCCTGTGCTGACATCATCCACAAAGGCAGAATTTGACAGAAACGGTTGGCTTTGTTCTTGTGGGATGACACAGACCACCCTCCACCACTAGAGGTCGCCCCTCCCGCCCCTGCGCCCCTCTTGACCTCATTGTGGCTGGCTTTCCCTCCCTAATCAAGTTCATTATCTTCAGAGTGCGGGATTTGGCCCCAAGGCACCGGCCTCCTGTCAAAGCCCTGAGAGGTCCTGAGGTCTTTCCATCTCGAAAACACTTCTCTGGAGAGTACCAGGGGACTGGAACTTTCCATGACAGGTCTCTTCCTCCTTGCCACAGCAGCCTGTGCCGCTCACTGTGGCCAGCAGGGCAGGATACCACCTTGTCCGTTCAGGTGTGTCCCCAGCTAAACCCAAGTTATTAGCCTTAATACAATTTCAAAACAATTATTGAGCCAACCGGATGCAGATGAAACAAAATGAACCTATAAATATATGTGTTTTTCAAATTAGTAATTGGATTTTTTGATGATCTTTGGCGTGACATTGATAAGCTACCTCTCATAACGGTCTAATTAGGCAATATGTAAACTCTGGCATTCGGTTCTGTCCTGGTGGCTTTTTCAAATGATGTTTGTAAAATTTGCAATTTCATATTACAGATTAAAAATTAAAAACTGCAGGAGGCTAACATTAAAATGAGAATTCATTTCAGGGAAAGCCCTGTAGACAAAATTCACCCTAATAGAATTGTGCATAAGGGGCCGCAAATCACGATGTATAGTTACACAGGGGAAGGCTTGTCAAAACCAGTATTGTTGGTCTGTAGTTCTGTTCACAGTATTAAACCCATCAGCAAAGCCACTTTGGGGAAAATGTGAACATTATCAAAGAACAGTAAATTAGCAAGAAATTAAAGCATATACCCTTGCATTTCCAAAACAAAAGATCCCTTCATTAAAAACCTTTCATCAGTGGTTTAATATTCATAGCAGTAATTTGCATAACTAAATCAGTTTTCACTGATGAGAGACGACCAAAGTTTTTTGCTAATTTCTTTTTTGAATGAGCTCTCTGGTTTTTTGATTAAAATTTCACACCAGTAGTTGAACAGAATCGAATATTCAGCTTAGACATATTTGCAATCTTTTAAACACCAGATTAAATGTTACATTTTAGGGAGAAAGGTATTGTTCAAATAGCTTTGTTTACCTTAACTGCATGTGCATTTTTTTTTCCTGCTTGAAATTTAGCATTTGTGTGAAAATAAGAACTTTATAATTAGCAGAATCAAGTCATGCCAGTGAGATTTCTTCCTTCCTTCCTTTCTTTTTGTCTTTCTTCCTTTCTTTTTGAATTTATAACTAGGCTTCTGTGAAGTAGCCACTATGACCAACTAACCAAGGCAGAGCCATGGCCTGTGTACAGAGGGCCAGCATCTCCACTATCTGAGAGGAGTGGCAGTCATTTTCCAATGTGGTTCTTGGTTAAAGAAAAGGTGGATACTCCAGAGAAAAGGGGAGAAGGCCACTTACTTATCCCCTGAAGTCCTGCCAGGAGAGCTGAGTGTTGGCCTCCTGGATCCTTAATGCTGTGCGCCTGGATAAGAACCAGAGAAAACAAAGTGGGGATGATTTGAGTGCTTGGGTGTTTTTACCAGACACATCCATTATGCAGCAGTTTCATCTCAGTTAAAAATAAACTTGGAGTTGCGTGTGGTGGCGCATGCCTTTAGTCCCAGCACTTGGAAGGCTGGCATAGGAATATTGCCTTAAATTTGAGGGCAGTCTGGGCTACAGCCAGGTCCTGTCTTGGACAAAAAAAACCAAAACAAACAAACAAACAAACACCTTAAACACAAAGTTGAGGCTGGGAAGATGGCTGAGAGGAAGGAGCGCTTGCTGTGTACGTAAGGGCCTGAGCTCAAGTCGGCAGCCGCGTAAGAAGCGGGTGCTGTGGCTGGTGTCTATAATCCCAGCACTCCTAAACTGCATGGGGGTGGAGACAGGAGACTCCCAGAAGCTCGCCTGGTGGATGTAGTGGTGAGCAATAAAACCCTGCCTACCTCAAACACAGCAGAACGGGGGGACCAGCACTTGAAGCTATCTTCTGACAATTGGCCCCCCGGCTTGATTGCCCCCCCACCCCAAAAACGTGTGCACACGCACGTGCAGTGCAGGCATGAAATCCACACACAACCTTAGCTTGGCGATGTGTGCTTATGACTCCAACACTTGGAAGTAGAAGTAGGAAGATCCAGGGCTACATGACTTGTGGACAATTTTTATACTTTTCTTTTCTTTCTTTCTTTCTTTTTTTTTTTTTTGGAGTTTTAAGGTAAGGTCTTGTTCTAGCCCAGGCTGACCTGGAACTCACAGCCATCCTCCTACATCAGCTTCCCAAGTGCTGGGATTAAAGGCTTGCACCAACATGCCTGGTGAGTGATTATCAAACTTTTTAGAAAAGATATATTTAATATTTTATTTTTTATTAATTTGAGAGTGAGAAAGAGGCAAAGACACACACAGAGAATTGGCATACTAGGGTATCCAGCTGCTGCAAGTGAATTCCAGATGCACGTGCCACCACATGCATCTGGCTTATGTGGGTCCTGGGGAATCAAACCTGGATCCTTCGGCTTTGCAGGCAAGTACCTTAACCGCTAAGCCATCTCTCCAGCCTGATCTTCAGACTTTTAACACCATATAACTGAATGCATCAGCAGCTGCCCCAAGTGTGAGTATAGTCCATTCCTACAGAGCTGGGGGTGAGGATGCCCTTGCATGCTGGCTAGGCAGCACCTCACTTTTGTGTCTCCGGAGTTTGTGGTGAGTCTTAAATGTTCTGATTTCAGAAGAAGCACTCAACCACTGACAGAGAAATGAGGACATTAGAATGACTTAAAAATATATTTGGGGCTGGACAGATACCTGCAAAGCCAAGGACTCAGGTTCAACTCCCCAGGACCCGTGTAAGCCAGATGCACAAGGTGGTGCACACATCTGGAGTTCATTTGCAGTGGCTGGAGGCCCTGACGTGACCATTATCTTTATATTTGCATTTTCTCTCTCTTCCTTGATCTCTCTCTCAAATAAATAAAAATAAATTTTTTAAAAGTTAAGGAATATATTTATAGGAGGAAAGAGAGAAAGAAAGAAGAAGATGAAGGGGAGAAAAGAAGAAGCCCTTGGTGTGGTGGTGTATGCTGTGAGCTTGAGGCCATCCGGAGACTACAGAGTGAATTCCAGGTCAGCCTGGGCCAGAATAAGACCCTACCTCAAAAACCAAAACAAAAAAGGGAAAGTGGAAGAGGGTGAGCTAGGGCCTCTTGCCACTGCAAATGGACTGCAGATGCACGCAGAAGCACGTACACTCTGTGAATTCGGCTTTACGTGCATGCTAGGGAGCTGCTCCTGGGCAGCAGGCTTTGCAAGCAAAGTACCTTTAACTGTGGTGCCTTCGCCGCAGCCCCAGGAATGACTTTTTTAATTTAATTTTTTTAAAGATTTTATTTATCAGAGGTAGAGAGAGGGAGGGAGGGGGGAGAGAGAGAGAGAGAATGGGCACGCCAGAGTCTCTATAGCCACTGCAAACGAACTCCAGATGCATGTGCCACCATGTGCATCTGGCTTACGTGGGACCTGGAGAATTGAACCCAGCTCCTTTGGCTTCGCAGGCAAGTGCCTTAACCACTAAGCCATCTCTCCTACCTGACTTTTTGAACATGTTTATGATGCCTAGCCTTCTAGAGCTTTCCTCTGTTCAGTGTTTCTAGGGAAGCTCCTGGATGCCCAGCAAATCCTGTCTGTGTTCCAGATTACACACGTGGGCTTGTAACACATTCCTTACCCAGCATCACTGTGTAGAATGGTCAGTTCCATTTGAACAGTGGAGTTTGTTTTGACCAGGCAAAGTCGCATTAATTTTCTCTTTTTTAACTAATCAAGGCAGTGAGTGTGCTGATCTGCCTGCCTTGTGAGGCCCACAACACCCACAGCTCAGTTTGATACCTTGAAGCAGGAAGAGACCCTTGTTCTTGTCAATGGAAGAAGAAAACCTTTTCTCTTTTCAACAGACCTGTACCTCTCATCTCACTCATTTCAGTTCTGCGGTGTGGCTGCGATGGTTGTGCTGTCCCCTGACTCCCGCCTGGTGGGGAAAGAGAGCAAGAGCGGTGGGGGGGAGGAGGGGGGCGTCAGACACCTTCCCCCTCCTGGAGGGACCCATGAGACACTGGATCAAAGACAGAAAAGGATGAGTGTCTTGGGCAGAGATAGTGATATTACTGGTAAGGCAGAGGAAAATCAAGATGAGGGACTGTTGTCAGAAAGCCTTCCACATGTGGGGCACACTGCAGGTCCCTTGAGAAAGGGAGAAGGCATCTTTCTTGTCCTTTTGGCTAAGCTCAAGTGGAGAAAGAGAGATGGCGTCACAGAGGCAGCCCTGTCACCTCCCACATCACACGAGCTTCAACAAGACCTGGAGCCTCTCTGAGCTCAGAAAGTATCATGGTGGCGGGGTGGTGACCAGCCAAGGAAAGGACAGAGGGAGCCACCATGGTCAGTCCAGGTGGGCTCGAGATGAGGCTCCGTGGAGAGTATCTGAGAGCCAGCCGAGAGTGGACGCGGGCTGTTGAGCAGATCACTTGCTCGTTTTTCTTCTTGTGATCTCCGAGTGTCCTGTGACCTGTCTGGGAAGACATATTTCTTCTACAGCAGAGATGAACTGGTGGAGGACCCAAAGCCTTTCTTTCTTTGGTATGTGGTATTAAATGGAAGTTAAAAAATAGAATGGGGGGGAAAGAGGGCTGTGCAGAAAGAGAAGTGGAGGCAAGTATTCCTAATGTGATGTGTGTGAGAGAGAGAGAGAGAGAGAACTGGCATGCCAGGGCCTCCAGCCACTGCAACCAAACCCCAGGCGCTTGCGCCACATTGTGCCCCTGTGTCGCCTTGCGTGTCTGGCTTATGTGGGTTCTGGAGAGTCAAACATGGGTCCTTAGGGTTTGTAGGAAGAGCCTTAACCACTAAGACATCTCTCCTGTCCTATAATGTGATTTTAAATATAGGTGAGGTGGGCACTTGGATGGTAACGCTAGGTGCCTATCGGAAGTACCTTTGCACTCCTGGGAGGGGCTCACCTGGGGCAAGTTGGCTCAGTCCCCTTGGACACCTAATATTGGTGCTACTTACAAAGTCCCCATTTAGTTCTGGAATTGAAGCTTTGGAGTAAACCTGACCCCCCCCCCCAACACAACCCTACTAAGTCGAGAGCTCAGTGCCTGCGTCCACCTGCACCGTGGATGATGGCGCCGAGTTCGCACCCTCCCTGGTTTCCCTGGTCTTGAGGCATTCTTAGATCAGAGCACCACCCATGCCGCTCATCCCTGACACCCTGCCAGCTCAGGAAGATTTCATAATTAAACATGTAAGAATGTTAATTACCTGAAGATACTTCCTGATGGGTAGCACTGATCAGGAGGGAAATTGATGGTATTAAAAGAGGGAAAATTATTAGATTAAGCAATATTCATGGGAAATGGATCTCATAAGAGCTCTGTGTGTGGCCACACATGTTTGGAGCTGTCTTCTGTGTCGTGATTTATGGGGAGAAGAGAATACACTGAAGCAAGAACATGTGATCACATGAGTGGTCAGTAACAGGGACATGTCTCCCTGGTCAGCAAGATGTTTGGAGATATGGGAAGGAAGACCCTAGCTAGCTGGGATGTTCTTGTGGCCCCAGGGATTTTGGAAAGGACCTGGTTTGGGATAGGGAGACTTTGGTGAGGGTGGGGATGGACAAGAGGCTGTTTGCCCAGCTGGTGGGACGCAGTGCCAGGAGAGTGCCCTGCCCTTGCTACTCACCTCAGCCCCACAGCTGAAGTGCCATGCACGATCTGTGCACCTCAGCAGTGCCAACTTTGAAGCTAATAATGATCTTTACATGGAAGGAAAGGTCTGATTTCTCTAACCTTTTAGGACGGTAAACTCCGTCCTCGGCTATAGGCTGGACTTCATCTGCAGACTGCATTCTGTCAACCCCTTCTGTGTGGGAATAGCCCAGAATCTTCACTAGAAAAATACCCGACTTGATAGTTTCACCTATTTTTAAATCCCAGAACTTGAACTTGGTATGTTATTTGGATCAAATTATAACATTAATGACAATATCTGATGAATGAGAGGTTTCATTGGGTCACAAGTGAATATTTAATTTGGATAACCCATGACAATAAAGTTGAAATCAAGTTGTCTCGACTTGATAGTTTCACC
This sequence comes from Jaculus jaculus, assembly GCF_020740685.1. Taxonomy (NCBI): domain Eukaryota; kingdom Metazoa; phylum Chordata; class Mammalia; order Rodentia; family Dipodidae; genus Jaculus; species Jaculus jaculus. Next base: position 5,513,417 of record NC_059102.1, on the reverse strand, counting down.
TATTTTTAAATCCCAGAACTTGAACTTGGTATGTTATTTGGATCAAATTATAACATTAATGACAATATCTGATGAATGAGAGGTTTCATTGGGTCACAAGTGAATATTTAATTTGGATAACCCATGACAATAAAGTTGAAATCAAGTTGTATAATAATTTCTGAAATTTTTAGCTAATAATTTTATGAAATCCTTCCATATTGTGATCATTATCATGCATTGCTTTGATAAATACTTGGGACATTGATGAATTCCATGATTCATGTATTCTTTTCAAAAAATTTTTTTGTTTTTATTTTTATTTATTTATTTGAGAGCGACCGACAGAGAGAAAGAGGCAGATAGAGAGAGAGAGGGAGAATGGGCACGTCAGGGCCTCCAGCCACTGCAAACGAATTCCTGACTCATGTGCCCCATTGTACATCTGGCTAACGTGGGTCCTGGGGAATAGAGCCTCAAACTGGGGTCCTTAGGCTTCACAGGCAAGAGCTTAACTGCTAAGCCATTTCTCCAGCTCCAATGTATTCTTTTGTTTGTTTGTTTTTTCGAGGTAGGGTCTCACTCTAGCCCAGGCTGATCTGGAATTCACTATGTAGTCTCAGGGTGGCCTTGAACTCACAGCAACCTACCTACCTCTGCCTCCCAAGTGCTGGGATTACAGGCATGTGCCACCACACCCATACTTGGCTCATGTATTCTTTCACTGAGCAAATGCTGGGTGACTGTCTCACTGGGCATCAGACCCTGCTCTGGGTACTGGAGAAACATCTTTGGGGACTTTAGTCACGACTCCTGCCCTCATGAACTTCACATTCTAACAGGCTCCTGACATTGAACAGACATGTACACGAATGCCCACAGCACTGGGAACTTGTTGGTGCTGTTTAGTAATGTCTCAGCCACCTCTCTTGGGCCTTCTGGGGCACCTGACTTCCAGTTCCTATACTTACCCATCTGTACCCCAGAGCCTTTCCTTCCCTACCTCTTTCTCTGTCAGTAGAAGCCCTCTTGACTGCATAGGAGGCAGTGTTCCAGCTTATCTTAGCATGGGATTTAGGAGCTGGTAGACGTCCAGTACTAAGATGTCTGCTTCACAGTTTTTGCCAGGGTTCTCCCGTGGCACGCACCCTCAACACTTTCCTTGGTCACTGGCTTGGAAAGGGACCGACGTGCAGAGTGCTGTAATAGCTTACGGTTGGGAGGCTGGATCCAGGAAGCGAGACTGAACCTGGAGGCTGGGGGGAGGGGAAGGAAGTGGTACATAGTCAGAGGGCAGGGGTGTGCACACACTGAAGGGTCCCCCCTCAAAGCACTAGCAAGGGGTAAGGTGGAGAAGGGATAGGGTGTCTGGCCCACCCACCACATGTAAACATTGTGCTTGGTGAGGAGACCCCAGCCTCTGCTCTCAGGAGACCAGAGGTCATCTGTGGTCAGACCTGTGGAGGAATAAGTCCTAGAACATGCCTAGAGCTTTGCATTTGCATATTATCTTCTGACTTTCTCATCTTGCCTTGGCAGCTTCCCCTCACGGGTTGGGAGGCGAAGCGTTCGGTGGGTGAAGAATGGCTTGCGGAGCACCTGAGGGTCCATAGGACCCGAGACTCTTGGTTCACAGCTTCCTGGTGCTTCTCCAGGTGCAATGGCGGCAGTGGCACTCCAAAGCCAGGGAAACTCACCCACACGAATCCAAGAGTCAGGGTCAGCAGACATCCTCTCACCCACTAACACCGTGGTGGTATTTAGTATGCAGCCTTCCCTGCCTTATGGACGTGGAAGCGTTCCTCCCCTGACACATGCACATGCTAGCAAACATATGTAGTGGTCAAAAATGGAATCCAATGAGCTGTCCCTCTTTTCATCTCTTTAATTTTTTGGTGTGTTTGTTTATTTTTTGTTTTTCGAAGTAGGGTCTCACTCTAGCTCAGACTGACCTGGAGTTCACTCTGGAGTCTCAGGCTGGCCTTGAACTCACAGTGATCCTCCTACCTCTGCCTCCCGAGTGCTGGGATTAAAGGTGTACACCACCATACCCAGCATTTTTTAAAAAATTACCTTTTGTTATTTATTTGAGAGAGAAAATTATTAAAAATTATTTATTTATTTAATTAGACAGAAAGAGGGAGGAAGAGACAGAGAGAGAGAGAGAGAGAATGGGCATGCCAGGGCCTTCAGCCATTGCAAATGAACTCCAGACGCATGTGCCATCTTGTGCATCTGGCTTACATGGGTACTGGGGAATCGAACTTGGGTCCTTTGGTTTTGCAGGCAAGTGTCTTGCCCATTAAGACATCTCTCCAGCCCTCTTTCCATCTCTTTTAACTAATATGTCATATAACAATTTCTGTATCAACAATTAGTCACACATGGTTTTGGATATGTGTGCTGCCTTCCATGAAGAGAACACGCTAGAATGTATTTATGAACATCTGTTGTTATCAAAACAAGGTTGCAAGGAATGTCCACACCTTGCACTGGACCTGCACATCCAGCTTCCTCAGGCTCAGTAGCTAGGCGTGGAGCCTGCTTGGAGGCAGAGCCCAGGATATCTCTGCTTTATTCTCCTTGGATACTCCTGTAGGATGATCTTCCCCATCATTGTCAGCTCTGGCCATGGGACAATTCTTTGATCATTAATTGTTCAAGAAATAGCTAGTTAGGGCTGGGGAGGTGACTCAATGAGCCAACACACTTGTTGCACCAGGGTGACGACCCGAGCTCAGGTCTCCAGAACCCATGTAGAATCAGATGCATAGTGAGAATCCGAAGTCCCAGCCCTCCTATGGTGAGATGGAGGTAGAGGCAGAAGAACCTGGGAAGCTGCCAGGCCAATTAGCCTGGCATACACAGTGGTGAACAAGAGACGGTGCTGCAAAGACAAGGTGAAGTGCTGGGGAGATGGTTCAGTAGTGAAGCGTGCTTGCTCTTTAAGCGTGAGGGCCTCTTGGGCCTGAGACTGCCAAGCTGAACTTCCCAGAACCCATGTCAAAATCTGGGCATGGGCACCCACACCTATAGCCCCAGCCTGTGTTGTGGGAGTGGTAGCAGTGGAACCCAGAGGATGGCTGGACTCGCTGACAGACAGCAGCCTGGTTGGGGAGAGACCTCGCCTCGAGGAAACACGTGGAAGAGTGAAAAGTACCCAGCGTCCTCCTCTGGCCCCTGCATGCGTGTACACAAGGCACATGCATCTGCACACACACGTGCACACCCCACACTGCATACATGCTCTACACCCTCCCCTCCCCCAAAAGAAAAATAAAACAAGGTGGAAGGTGAAGACCAACACTCAAGGCTGTCTTCTGACCTCCTCCTGTGTGCTGTGGCAAGCGCACGCCCACATACATGCAGATAATTAAAACACAACAACAACAAAGTGAACAAAAATTCAAAATAATCAGGTAAGTCTTTTTGAGTGCTTATCACATACCCAGCTCTGACTCTGGTCCTGACTCAATTAGGTCACTGTGGCAGACAGAACGGTTCTTTCCCAAAGATGGCCACTTCCTAATGCCCCCACTCTGTGACTGTTAACCTAGCCCAGGAAAAGGGAGCTGGTGGGTCTAAGTAGAGGATCTTGGGAGAGTCAGGTTATAGCGGAGCATGTGGCCGGGCCAGTGCAACCAGGGGGCCCATGCAGGATGGAAGCAGGAAGCAGAGAGCTTGAAAGGTGCTGGGAGGGGCCAAAGGATGCAGGTGTCTCCCGTGGCGGGGAGAGACAAGGAGATAGTCTCCCCCAAAGCCTTCAGAAGGGGCTCTGCCCTGGTGGCACCCTGATTTGAATGCAGCGAGACTGAGTTTGAAGAGTTGACATCTAGAACTCTGACCAGGTACATAGAGCTGTGCAAGCAGTGACTTTGTGGTGACTTGGTATAGCAGTGGTAGGAGTCGGCATGTTGACCCATGACCCTGGTGCAAACTCCATCTTAACCTCACTTTCTAGAGAAAGTGTCAAGTGTACCTAAGTAACAGGGCTAAACTAAGACAGCAAGTCCCTGTAATATGCGGTGCATCTAATGAGGTGACATGCTGGATTCGTGCATCTGTCCGAAGTCTAATGCCGGAGGAAGTGTGATGTCTTCACTCACATTTTTCATTTTATTTTAATCTTTTCATATGTTTATTAGCCATTTGAAGTTTTTGGTTTATTTTCCACTCAAACCTATTATTGATTTATAGGAGGATAGGATTATTTTCAGGGATGTTATAAGCATATATATCTTTTTCTATTTTTATTTTCAATATTTCTTTAAAGCACACTTTTCTGTAGAACTTAATTTTCCTTGACAATTTTTGTCATTGCACAGTGATTAAAAAGATATATTCCACTAAAAAAGTTTACAAATGTTTTCTTTTTCAAAAGTATTTAGCTATGTTTTCTTTTTGAAATTTAAGGATTTAGTTCTTACATCTCTGATTTCTGGGCATAAAGTGACAATGAGGGATCTAAGTTACTTTTCGTTTTCTGAGTTCCTGCAAGTTTTTACAAAATGTATACCTGCATGATTCACACTGCCTCCTACTTACTGCTCAGCCGTCCTGCACCAGAAAGCATGGCCTCATGATAACGCGCCTTACGGTACAGTGAGGATAGGCTGTTCTTATCTCTTCCTATCACCTTTTCTCACATCTGCAGTTTATGAATAGCCTATATTTATGTCTTCTTGGGTTGTGCTTTAAAATTTTTTTTTGAGACACTGTCTCATGTAGTCCAGGTTGCTCTTAACTCTATGTAGCCAAGGATGACTTTGAACTTCTGTTCCTCCTACGTCCACGTGGGACTACAGCGTGAGCCCAGGGCTCTGGGAGCGCCAGACCAGTCCCTGACCAGCTGAGCTCTGTCCCCAGCCCCCACGTGCTTTTCCCTTGTTTCGTTTTAGCATTTATTTTTCTTATTTTTGCAATAATTATCATTTTTTCTTTGAAAGATTTCTTCTGGTATTTAGAGTCTACACTATGTTTTTGTCTTAGGATATTCTTACTCGGGTTATGAGTATTAATTTTGTGGTTTGCAAGGTAGGAACTCACTGTAACCATGGCTGCCCTGGAACTCACTTCGTAGTCCCAGGCTGGCCTCAAACTCACAGCAATCCTCTTACCTCTGCTTCCCAAGTCCTGGGATTCCCAAGCGTTGCACCGCCACACCCAGCCATTCAGTGAAGTTTTAAAAAAATAAGGTAAAGTAGTTTCACAGATTATTTGATCATCATGGACTTAACATGTGATCGATAAAATGTCATATAGCATCTGAAAATGCAAAGAAGTGAAACTTGGCCACTATCCTGTCAGCAGAGGTGCCTGTGGGCATCATTTTGCGGGGTCATTCCAGACCCTGATGTCTGCTGGGGTGACTCATGCTGGGAAGAGGCATTTTTTTCTTGTTCAGAGTGTGTCTTAGATTTCTTTCATCTCTAATGCATGGAACAGCGTGTTTTCATCCCTAATCACATCTGTTTCTGCCATGTCTATTTATCTATCTTCTCCTGTTGAGTATTTAGTTTTTGTCCCAACTGTTACCTTTACCTCCAATACTGCAATGAATATCTTGTTATTTTGCTGTTTAAATGTTTCAAGTTATTTGTTCAAAGGTCGTGGTGGTTCAGTAACTTGCGTCATATGTTACCTACTGAGGTGACTGCACCATTTGTATTTTCCTAAATAATGTAGAAATGCCTCCTTTTCCGAAGCCTATGCAGGACCATGCCATGTCAGTGCTGGATCTTGATACTTAGGTAGGTCAAAAGGATCAGAGAGCTACATCTCTGTGGTGGTTTGGTTATAATGCTCCCCTTAAGCCTCACGTGTGTGAACACAGGTCCTAGTAGCTGGCAATTCTCGGGAGCACAGTGGGACCTTGGGGGACGGAGCCTGTCTGGAGGAAGCGGGTCACTGGGGGCGGGGCTTAGGGTGTTACAGTTGGGCCCTGCTTGCTGGTTTCTGCCATGGGAAGACTGGTGTTCCTGCCATGCCTTCCCCATCACTATGGATGCCACCCTCTGAACTGTGCCCTGAATTAACTCTTTCCTGGGTGAAGAGATGGTTTAATGGCTAAGATGCTTGTCTGTGAAGCCTAAGGACCCGTGTTCCATCTCTCTCCAGATCCCATGCAAGCCAGGCATACAGAGGTGAGGCAAGTGCAAGGTGGCGCATGTCCACTGGGTGGCGCAAGTGTCTGGAGTTTGATTGCAATGGCTGAGGCCCTGGAGTGCTGATTCTTTCTCTAAAAACAGAAAAAACTCTTTCCTTCTCTAATCTAAGCTGCTTCTGCTCAGGGTTCTGTCCCAACAATGAGAAAACAGCTGATACAATCATTAATTTATCTTTTTAATTTTTATTTATTTATTTATTTGTAAGCAGAGAGAGATAGAAGAGAGACAGGGAGAATGTGTGCACCAGGCCTCCAGCCTCTGCAAATGAACTCCAGATGCGTGTGCCACTTTGTGCATCTGGCTTTACGTGGGCACTGAAGAATTGAACTCGGGTTGTTAGCCTTTGCAGGCAAGCACCTTAGCTGCGCCCTAACTGCTAAGCCATCTCTCCAGCCCAATTTCGTTTTTTATTAGGAAGGTTGAACATCATTGAGAATATTTCTCTCTCACTTGTGTTACATTTACATTTGTATCTGCGTTTTCTAAGAAGCTACAGAGGAAATGGCCTTGGTGAATGTCCTTCTACATAAGGTGATGGAACACTACCAGGGACCGCCCCTTATCCAGCTGCGCCGGGAGTGGGGCGCTGACAGGAGCTCAGCTGGGCGTGCCTCTAGGTGGAGGCACCTCCTGGCAAACAGTGACTTGATCATGGGAGGTCTTGGCATTGATGCGGTACCTCCTAGAGATAGGCTTTTCGGGAATATTTGTTTGTCCCCATCCAGATGTCTGAAGGGGGCGCCCGGAGTCGTGCGTGGGGGAGACCAGGATCCCACGCCTCAGCGGGAGCTACTGCACTCACCAGGTCCAATCACAGCAAAGACTAGACCGAGGGGGTGGGTACGTGGCTCAGCGGGGAGCTATCTCATACAAACATGACAACTACAGTTTGGATCCCCAGTGACCCATGTAAAATGCCAGGCACGGCGGCATGTACCTGGAATCCCAGTTCCAGGGTGGCGAGGTAGGGGCTGCTTGGGCTTGCTGATTAGTTTGTCAGGCTGAATCTGTTCTGTGAGAGGTGGGCTTGTGAAGGGGAAAGTGGGGGAGGGGAGGGAATTATCATGGTTAAACAAGGGGTTGGAGGATTGGCTTAGCAGTTAAGGCACTTGCCTGCCAAGCCAAAGGGCCCAGGTTCAGTTTCCCAGGACTCACATTCCAGATGCACAAGGTGGTGAACACATATGGAGTTCCTTTGCAGTGGCTGGAAGCCTTGGTGCACCCATTCTCTCTCCCTCTTTCTCTGTCAAATAAATAAAAATAAAATTAAAATTAAAAAATAATTAAAAAGTTAAAAAATAAAAAGGATAAGGTGGAATGCGATTGAGGAGGACACCCGATGTCAACCTCTGGCCTCCACAAGTGCGTGCGCGTACACACACACACATACACACACACACACACACCCCACGTGAATATGCAAAAACAGGCGTGGCCTGGACCACACTGGCTGTGTCAGGTCACGTGGCTTGCTCTGCAGCTCCTGGTGAGGCTTCAGGCTTCAGTCTCCATGCTGGGCTCCACACTGGGTTTATTGCTGGCATTGCCCATTATTGTTGCTGTGCTGAGATACAGTGTTCCTAGCTACAGGTTCTCTCCCATCTCACCCACTCACCCCATCACGCTGTGTCAGGCAGTGGCTAGCATGGTGTTTGTTTCTTCCCTAAGGCCCTGGGCAAGCTGCTCACACTCTGGCTCAGTTTCCCCATCTGTAGAGTGGGAGTGAACCCTACCTCTCTTGCAGAGTTTCATGAAATCGCATAAGAATGTGTGGGGAGCCTTGCTTAGAGCACAGGGACTCTGGGATGAAAGCTGGTGTTTGTTACTTAGAAAGCAGGACTTGGGCTTCTGTTAGAGGCCGTAGGTTGCATTGCTTCCTGTGGCCCATGGCCTCTGCAGGTCTCCCCCACCACCGTGGGATCCTAACCCTGTGAAACCAGCACCTTCCAGCTGGAGAATCCTCTGGTCTGCTCCAAGCTGGTGTTGTGGGGGCCTTCTGAGCAAACCTCTTTAGGATAAGTATGGAAGATACCTCTTCTCAAAATGTATAAAGACAGAACTGTGCAGCAAGGATGAGCTTTACGAAGTTCTAGGACTTTTCTGTCCCTTCTGCTTTCCTCCAGCTCAATTCTTACCCCCGTGTCTCAGGGGCTTCCCCACTTGAGAATCAAGAGATGAGCACCCCCCACCGCAATTCTGGGACAGGGGCCCTGATTGAAGACCCACAGAAAAGCCAGGGTGTCTGGGGTTTTGGAATAAAATTTCTTCTTCTGCCTACAACAGATCCGCGTCTAATCAAAACGTTTAATTAAAAAAAATTCTCAGGTACTTAATTTGATTTGCTTATTTGCATAATGTCGGAGGACAAAAGAAATCCGCTCAGCAGTCTGGGTTGCTGCTGCAGGCCAAGGCCCGGCCCCATGCGGTCTGCCCCGTCACCGGGCCTGGCCTTGGGGGAGACAGCCGTTTGCTCATATCGGAGCAGTTCAGCTGCTCTGGGGGGCAGGATGGAGTGGCTGCTCTCTGTGTTAGAAGATTCTGGAAATGTCTTTGTAGCAAAGGGTCTTTTGTTTCACATTTCAACTGCTGGCTTAAAATGCCCTGTTTATGTGGGCTCCTGAAGCCTGTGTTGGGCCTGCCACACAAATGGAATTTGACATCGGGAGCTCCAGCGACAAGCTTGATGGGGAGAAGGCACTGGGGAAGAAAGAAGAGACTCGTGGGAGGCAAGTACCATGAGGACGCTTTGCCAGCCTTGGGTGATGCTTGCTTTCTGCTGGCCCATTAGGTTACCCTCTCTAGAGGGCTTTGCAAGAGTCTGTGGACAAAAGTTCACATTAAGTTACGCATAATGACGTACCATGAAGACCAAAAGGGACAGAAGTCCCACGTTAGCAGGGCTGACGTTGGCCCAGGTGCAGTGGCCGCATGGGTCTCAGCGGAGCCTCTCCAGCAGCGTGCCTTCCGGCCAGCAGGGGGAGCCCCGGGTCCCGAGGCCTGACGCGCAGGCTGCTGGAGTTCAGCCAGCACCGGGGAAGGCAGCTGGGACACTTGTCTCAGAATTGCAGCTTTAAGGACCCGAAGCGCATTTGCATTACATATTAAGTGTTGTTCAGAAAATTGGGTAAAATCGGGCTCTCAGAACTTTGAACAAATGTTTATGTCCATTTTATTATTTAAAAAATCCCATTTGATAAGAGTATTTTCCCCCCAAACGGCTTGAGTAATAGCTTGAAAAAGCCGCATTTCACGTCTTTTAATTTTGAATTATTCTCTTATCTGTGATAGAGCACCAGTCAAGCACAGAATTAGTATTCTGGAAGAAGGACTTAATGAGCTAAGACATTTCTATCTGGTGTAAGGAGAGCATCTTATCTCCTGTAAGTGTTTCACAAGAAATTTGCAAGGAACGAGGCAGAATATTCGGTACGACTAAATGGGGAAAAAAAATATGTTGGTCTCATTTCTTTCCCCAGGTGCGTCGTAAGCCAGTTTGCATGGCAAGGCCTAATTGTACGTCAAGTTCAACACGAAGCACTTAGCACAAAACTTTGGCTCGTCCCTTTAGCTAGGCAGGATTCTTTTATTAACAAGTTAAGCAAAAACACAGCGCCTCTCCCCAGCTACGTTTCTGGCATCAGAGCCCCATGATCGATCATCATCTGCAGCCGGCGGCTTTGGAGACGGCTGACTATTAGCAACTTAATTGCCCTTGAATCTACAAGGCACACGTGTGCGTGTGCGGAGCCTCGCCCAAGGACCGCCACCGACAGTGAGACGAGAAGGAATGGCCTCCCAGGCTAAGGCTGCTCAAGTCGTGAAGGGGGAACAAAGAAATTGCCGCTGCAAATGGAAGTTTTAGCAAGTTTAACAACTCTGTCACTCTTTTTTAAGCACTTAGGAGGATTCTGTACTCAGCAACATTCAAATATCTGCTAGTTCTCTGGCTTTTTGGATTGCAGATATAAGAAATATCTCCCTCCTTCCCTCCCTCCCTCCCTTTCTTTTTTAAATGAATTAGTTTTTAGTTTCTGTGTTATCATTTTTGGGGGGTGGAGTGCAAGCATGCCGTGACGCTTGTGGGGAGGTCAGAGGACACTGTCTCAATTGGTCCTGTCGGCCTCATTCGAGGCCGGGTTTTGGCTCTGACTTCTTTTCTGGGTTCTCCTAGAGCTTCCAGGAGGTTCTCCTGTCTGCCTCCCATCCAGCCGTCAGCCTCAGAGAGCCGAGATGGCAGAAGCCTGCCACGGCTTCCGGCTCTCTAACTAGGATCTGGGACCTGAACTTGGGCTCCTCCAGCTCGAGCATGCGCACGGTACCCACGGAGCCCTCTCCCTCTTTTTCTCTTTTTCTTTTTCGAGGTAGGGTCTCGCTCTGGCCCAGGCTGACCTGGATTCACTATGTACTCTCAGGGTGGCCTCGAACTCATGGTGATCCTCCTACCTCTACCTCTCGAGTGCTGGGATTAAAGGCGTGCGCCACCACGCCCGGCTCCTCTTTCTTTTCCTTGACTGGTGCATCATGCGGCCCAGGCTGGTCTTGACTTGCCACGCAGCTGAAGATGACCTCAGACCCCTGATCCTCCTGCCTCCACTGAGTGCCGCGATGACAGGATGCCCCTCCACCTCCGCCAGGGAGTCAAACCCTGTGCATGGCAGTGAGCGCTCTGCCAGCTGAGCTGCATCCCTACCCCTAAGAGATTTCTCAAATACACATTTGATAGTAATGGCCTCCCTCTGCCATTGGTTTCTGATGTCATTTTATAAGCTTCTAAGAATGGCACCTGGGACTCAGCGTCTGTCCCCAGAGCAGGGCCGGGTGGCTGTTGGACAAGACCCTTCAGCTCCTAGAAGAGCGACAGTAAGGTCTTGGACCACGGTGGATGCTGACGGGAGGACACTTTGAATTTCGAGAGATATCAGACCAGGGCGCATGGCTTTGGCAGTAGGAAGCAACAGAGCTGCAGATGGTCTTGACAGTCGAGTCATCATTCATTTAGTAGAAAGGAGCCTGGCACTGCTACGAATTATTTTCTCAAATTGACACAAAATGGACTTGCATTTTGTCTTTTCATGTGTATCTAGTTGAGGAATAATATTAACCATTTTGTGGTTCTCACAACCCCCCACCTTGATTCAGAGTAGCCCCATTATCCCCAAACGTTGTTCCTGGCCGCCGTTGCCCTCCCTCTGCAGCTCCCCTTGTCCCTTCGGGGCCCCTGCCGCCGCGGGTTCTGTGCCACTAAAGTTCTGTCATTTGGAGGGTGACGCATGAATGATGTGTTATATAAATTCAAAGCAGGCTTATTTCCCCACCCATCTACCCAGAAGGAAGGACTGTGGGATCGTCTCCGTAGCATGCTCTACGAATACGGCTTCTGTGAACATGACGTAGAGATTTTCGTGTGAACATACCTTCTGTTTCTCTAGGGCAGCTTCTGAGGATGGAATTGCTGGGTCACACGTGCATACCTGCTATGTGTAAGCTCTGAAGAAAAGCCCAGTGTCCTTCCAGTGAGGCTGAGCCACATCTTTTCCTTCACAGTTGCAGCATCAGAGAGGTCTGGCTGCTGCTTACTTGTCAACATATTGTTTGGCATTGTTGATAGTTTTTATTTTAGCTTTTCTTTATTGGTAAAAATATATTTATTGTTTTGAGAGAGAGAAAGAGAGGAAGAGAGAGAGAGAAAGAGAGAGAGAGGGATAAAGAGGTAGATAAATAGAGGGGAAATGGGCATACCAGAGTTTCTAGCCAATGCAGATGAACTCCAGACGCATGTGCCACCTTGTGCATTGGCTTATGTGGGGCCTGGGGAGTCAAACCAGTGTCCTTAGACTTTGCAGGCAAATGCCTTAACCACTAAGCCATCCCTCCAGCCTTGGTTTAGCCTTTTGAATGGCTGTTCCATTAGTAGGCATTGCCTATTTGCCTTCTCCCCTTCTCTGCTGCCTTGGCAGGTGTGGCAGTTCCTTCTTTTTGCTGGGACCAAGCATCCAACAAAAGTAGCTCATGGGAGGAAAGGATTTCTTTTGACAGTCTTGATGGGGAGCTTCATGATGGCAGGGGAATGAGCATGGCATGAGCAGAGGAAGAGCATCACCTCTGCCACAGCGGGTACAAAACAGAAGTAAGAGAGTGAGCCACACTCTGGCAGTGGGGAGCTGGCAGTGACACCCCAAAGCCTGCCCCCAACAACACAGCTACTCCAGTCTGCATCCCAAGTTGTCACCAGCTGGGGACCAAGTATTCAGAACCCATGAGTTTATGGGAGACATCTGATTTTAACCACCACAACAGGTTCTCACTGTGTAGCCCAGGCTACCCTCAAACTTGGAGTCACTGTGCCACAGCCTCCCAAGCACTGGGATCACAGGTGCACCCCACCGTGCACCCCACTGTGCACCCCACCGCGCTTGGCTTCCACTGAGTCTTCACTGACGGCGCCCTGATGGCCAGATGTCGAGCATCCTTGTGTGCTCATCACTGCCCAGCTATCGTGCCTATTCAAGGCTCTTGCTCACTTTCGAATAATATCATTTTTCCTACTGTTGAATCTTCTTTCTATATCTCAGCCCCTTTGTTGGGTGTGTGGCTGGAAAATCCTATATCCAAGAACGCAGTTTGCACTTTCATTCTCTTAAAAATGCTTTTCCAAGGTCAAAAATTTAAATTGTAACAAAGCCCAATTTATCAATGTTTTTCGTTTTGGGACTGCGCTGTAGGTACTAAGTCTAAGCTATCTCTGCAGAACCCATGTTCTGCTCTAATGTGCCCTGTTTTATGTCTTAAATCTAGACTCTGCTCCATTTGTAGTTGTTGTTGGTACATAAGATTGTCTAGAACAATTTTCAGCCCTGTCGTTTTTTTTAGCATGTGTATGTGAATGTGGTGTTCATGTGTGCATGGTATGCATGTTTGTATGTGTGTGGGGGCATGTGTGTATATGTCGGTGTGTATGTACATGTATGCATGTATGTGGAGGCCAGAGGTTGACATTAGGGATCTTTCTCAATTACTCTTCACGTTATTATTACTAGTTTTTATTTTTTTCTTTATTTGTTTATAAGGAGGGTAGGGGGAATGGGCATGCCAGGGCCTCTTGCCATTGCAAATGAACTCCAGATGTGTGCACCACTTTGCGTATCTGGCTTGCATGATATTGTAGTCAGGTTCACATTGCTGGTAGGAATCACCCAACCAAGAGAAGCTTGTGGGGAAAAGAGATTTGTTTTGGCTTACAGGTTTGAGGGGGAAGCTCCATGATGGTAGGGAAAAATGATGACATGAGCAGAGAATGGACATTACCCCCTGGCCAATGTAAGGTGGACCATAGCAACAGGAGAGTGTGCCCAACACTGGAATGGGGAAGCTGGCTATAACATCCATGAGCCCACCCCCAACAATACACCGCCTCCAGGTGTTAATTCCCAATTGCCACCAGCTGGGAACCTAGCATTCAGAACATCTAAGTTTATGGGGGTCACCTGAATCAAGCTACCACATGGGTATGGGGAATTGAACCCTGGCCATTAGGCTTTAAAAACAAGTGTGTTAACCACTGAGCCATCTCTCCATCCCCTATTACTAGTTTTTAAATGTTTATGAGAGAGAGAAAGAGAGAGGGAGGGAGGGAGGGACGGGAGAGAGGGAAAATATGGGCATGCCAGGGCCTCTGTTACTGCATATGAACTCTAGATGTGCCTGCCACTCTATGCATCTGACTTTATGTGGGTAATGGGTAATCAAACCTAGGCTTTCAGGATTTGCAAGCAAGCACCTTTAACTGCTAAGCCATCTCCCCAGCTCATTTCACATTATTTTTTGAGACAGGGTCTCTCATTGTATTTAGGGCTCACTGATTCATTTAGAGTAACTAGCCAGCAGGCACCAGGGATCAACCTGCCTCTGCCTTCCTAGTGCTGGGATGACATGACAGGTGTGTGTCACCATGCCTGACTTCTATGTGGTGTTGGGGATTAAACTCAGGTCCTAGTATTAGCACAGCAAGAACTTTCCTGACTGACCCTGTGGTAGTTTAAATGTGTATGTACCCCATAGACTCAGGTGGGGTTTATTTTGTTTGTTTTTTCGAGTTAGGGTTTCACTCTAGCCCAGGCTGACCTGGAATTCATGATATAATCTCAGGGTGGCCTCGAGCTCATGGCGATCCTCCTTCCTCTGCATCCCAAGTGCTGGGATTAAAGGTGTGTGCCACAGTGCCTGGCGACTCAGGTGTTTTATTAAAACTTTTCTCCAGCAGCCTGGCTGGAGGAGGTATCACTGTTATGCCCAGTTCTCGGCATCCCCAGTGACCACCAAGAACTGAACATGTATGCAAGGACAAGGAGCTTTATTTCAGGCTTAAGCTCGGGCTCTTGACCTCACCAACACAGTGGATCCATACAAGAGCCCCGAGTAGTGGGAGGGCAGGGTTTTTATAGGGATTTGAACATAGAAGAAGGGGATGGTTGATTTAAACAGTGTACTCTTCTGGTTGGCTTAGGATTTTGGCGGGCAAAGTTGGCAGGCTGGGGCTAGAGGAATTGAGCTTATCTATGACTACAGGACTGTCTCATGAATTCAGGAATGTATGGCATAATCATTTTAACTGTTAAACCTACCCTTATGGCAAGGTCAGCAGGCTGGAGCTAGGGGAGTTGAACTCATCTTATGACTTCAGGAATGTATGGCATAATCAATTTCCAGTAACTGTTAAACCCACCCTTACCAGAAAATAAAAACTTAGATCTTGCTGGGAAACAGAAACTTAGGCCTACTGTGGACTCTGAAGCCTGTCATGGCGTCCATTTAGTTCCTGAGTCCTTCAATCACCAGGGGCGGATCCTGGGGTCTAGTTCTAAGGTGTGGTTGTGGGCAGATCTGAATTCCAGCCAAAAGGTTTGCAGAGCAGTCTGAGCTATGGCATGGGTCCCTGCTGCTTGTGAAGGGACCCAACTGACACCATGACCGGCTTCAGTAAGGTGCTGCCCTAACTAGGCCTAAATTTCAGTTTTCCTGGAGAGGTGGGAAAGACTTCAGGAAAAACCACTAACAAAAGGTGGGCTATTAATCAACAGTGACCCTGACATGTGGTCCAGAAGATAGCTGCCATTTTGTGCCCTGGGGCCGAGTCAGCTCCTGCAGACATGCCCAAACATGTCCCTTTCGTGCACTTTTGCCCCAACCAATCAGAGACCTACAACTGTGACTGCTGCTTGCCTAGCCAATCAAGTCACAGATTACCTAACCTGCCTGGAATTCCCCTAGTTGTGCTTAAAAGGAGCCTGGGTGAGTGGTTGATGCCCCCACGCTGGCTGATTCTGCAGAATAAGCGCTCTTTGTTTTTACATACTCTTTGAGTCTAGGGTCTTTCTTCAGCAATCCTCGGACCCTTACACTTGTGCTTGTTGCTTTTGGTTCTCATGGGCTGTCTGGCTCTTTCCCTGCTTGGATGCCTGGATGCAGCAGCATCTGCTACTGATGGACCGTCCCCTGGATCTGTAAGCCTGACGTAAATCCCTTCCTCCCATGAGCTGTGCCTGGTTTAGATGTTTAGCCCAGCAACATGTAACTGCCTTCAACAGACCCCAACCTCGGTTCTTAAAACTTCATCTTTCCTGCTTCGAGCTGTCTTTGCTTTTTGGCAAAGTGTACTGGTCTTGAGTGTATGGGAGTGCTTCTGGGATTGATACCCTTCTGTTTATGTACTGGCCTGATTCTCTATCAATGAGTGCTGGCTGGCTTTCTTTGTTTGTTTGTTTGTTTCTTTTTTTTTTTTTTTGAGGTAGGTTCTTAATCTCAGGCTGACCTGGAAGTCACTATGTAATCTCAGGCTGACCTCAAACTCACAATGATACTCCTACCTCTGCCTCTCAAGTGCTGGGACTCAAGGTGTGTGCCACCATGCCTAAAAATAAGTGCTACAAGACAGCACTAGACATGATTCTAAAAAAGAGGACCTAAAGTCTTATAGGAAATCTTAACATTGGGAAGCGTGTTTCCATTGCTTTTGTTCAACACTGTCTTCCTGTTCCAATTTCTTCGTGTTTCCACAGATATTTTTAGAATTAGTTTATCTATATCTTAAAAAGGACATGGCCAAGATCTGACTGAAATTGTGTTAAGTTTAGAGACCACTTTGGAGAGAATGGGCATCTTTAGAATTTTGTATCTCCCAGTTCACAAACATCTTGTGTACATCTTCCTTCACCTTTGGAACTTTTCAGATTTTGTACAGACTCATTCCATATATGTCTTTATTAGTAGATATTTAACTATGCAATTTGAAAAGAACTATTCTAAACGTTTGCTTCTAAATTTTTTCTTTCTTTCTTTTTTTTTCTTGGTAGGGTCTTGCTCTAGCCCAGGCTGACCTGGGATTCACTATGTAGTCTGAGATTAGCCTTGAACTCAAGGTGGTCCTCCTGCCTCTGCGTCCCAAGTGCTGGGATTAAAGGTGTGCACCACCATGCCTAGCAACCTCTAAGTTTTTGTTGTTAATTGCACTATTATTATTATTTTTTAAATATAGTTTACTCCATATATGTGTCGCCTGTATCCTGAGACTATGGTAATAAGCTTGCTTGCTAGGTTGTGAGTTTTGGTGTGTGTATGCATGCATGCATGTGATCCTTAAGATTTTCTACATAGACAATCATGATGTTAATGAATAGGCACTTTTTAACTTCCATTCCAATCTGTACACTTTTTTTTTTTTTTCGATGTAGGGTCTTGCTCTAGCCTGGGCTGGCCTGCAATTCACTATGTAGTCTCAGGCTGGCCTCGAACTCATGGTGATCCTCCTACTTCTGCCTCTCGAGTGCTGGGATTAAAGGTGTGCGCCACCACGCCCAGCTTCTGTACACTTTTATGTTAGCCCTCTTAGACTCTACCACAAACCACAGGCTGAGCGACTTATGCAACAGAAACTGATAATCCTGGGGTCCTCAGAGGCTGATAGAGAGTGTTCTATCACATATCTCCAAAGTTCCTTTCGCATTCTCCATTTATGGTGATTTGGACAGTTTTCTCTCCAGGTCACTTGGCACTAAGTATTTCAAATGTCCTTCCAGTACAGAGGCATGTAGTGCGTACTATATGGAAGCACTTTAGTTTTGGAGGACCCTGTGTCTGACTTGTTGGCTCACTGACCTCATGTTCACACCTGCTGTGATCTTGGGTGGGGCTTGGTGTGGTCATGCCGGTGCCTCCTGGGTAGAGGGCACAAAAGTGCCCTCCCTGTCTCTGCACCACAGCTGCTTTGCTCTTAGGACTCATCCCTGTGCTGCAGTTATGTAGAGTTGGGTGAGATTATTTTTTTAACTAATTCTATGTTGACCAGAGATATCTCTGCAGCTGACTGCTGTCCTGAGCCTGGAGTTGTGGGAAGGGAGTGTTCCTGTGGCTGGAAGCATTCAAGCCTGATCCTTTGTTTCTTGCACTCCACGAACCTCTTCTCAAGCAGCTCTGTCTGGACGCATCTGGTCTATGAGTCAGGGGCTCTAGAGGAACTGAATCGATAGAATGAATATGTGTTATAGAGAGAGTTTATTTTTTCTCCATTGAATATTTATCTCCATCAATCTTAACTCAGGTAAAAGTCAGCATTCTCCCCAACTGTCCTCCAAAAGTTTACCTGTGACTGTCATTCCTCTAGGACATCTGGCAGAGCTGTGTAGCCAGCCATCTTTCCTCTTGTTCTTTCTTTTTTAAAAATATTTTATTCATTTATTTGAGAGAGAGAGAGAGAGAGAGAGAGAGAAAGAGAGAGAGAGAGAGAGAGGAAGAAGCATAAAGAAAGAGAGAATGGGCGCACCAGGGCCTCCAGCCACCGCAAATGAACTCCAGACACATGTGCCATCTTGTGCATCTGTCTAACGTGGGTTCTGGGGAATCAAACCAGAGTCTTTACACTTTGCAGGCAAATGCCTTAACTGCTAAGTCATTTCCCCAGACACCCTCTCATTCTTTTGAGTAGAAATGGGGGTATTCCTGCCTCACGTTTTCTTTCTGCCTTCTGTAGAGCCACACAGAGGACTTTTTTAGAGTCTTGGTAGTTTGAAAATAATTATTTTTTCTTCTTTGCTACTGGGAATTGAGTTCAGGGTTTCATACATACTAAGCAAGGGCACCACTATGGAGCCACATCCTCAGCCCACTTTTTATTTTTAATTAATTAATTTTTAAAATGTATTTTGAGAGTAGGTTGCCCAAGGTGGCTTTGAATTCACTCTGTAGGCCAGGAAAACATTAAATTTTGATCTTCCTGCCTCAGCCTCCTGAGTAGCTGGGATGATAGGCTTGTGCCACTATGTCTATCTGAAAAGAAGCAACTCTTTCTTTTTTAAAAAATAGTTAATTAATTTATTTGAGAGAGGAAGAGGTATATATATAGAGAGAATGGGCATGCCAGGGCCTCTAGCCACTGCAAATGAACGCCAGACATGGGCACCACCTTGTGCATCTGGCTTTAGGTGGGTCCTGGAGAATTGAGCCTGGGTCCTTTGGCTTTGCCAGCAAGTGCCTTATCCGCTAAGCGATCTCGCTAGCCCAAGAAGCAACTCTTAATAATTCAGTGAATGAAAACACTGGAAGATAACTTAAGATTTCCAACCATCAAAATACCCTTTTAGGGACTGGAGAGGTGGCTCAGCAGTTAAGATGCTTGCCTGCAAAGCCCAGGGTTTGATTCTCTAGTATCTACATAAAACCAGATGCACAAGAGGACACACGCATCTGGAGTTCGTTTGCAGTGGCTAGAGGCCCTGGAACACCTTCTCTCTCTCTCTCTCTCAAATATATAAATAAAATTTAGAAGATTTTTACCCTGTAGGCTGGGGGTGGTATAGCTTATTGCAGAGCCCTCGCTAGCATGAGAAATGTCCTGGGTTCCAGCCCAGCCTCACAAAGACAAACAAAAGAGTTACCCTGCAGATGAATATTTAATGAAACAAAACCAATAGTGTTCTATGGGAAAACAGACTCTGCCCTGGGTTGCATAATATTTGATTCTTGCACCATCATTGGCTTTCTGCATTGATGTATAAGAGAATATGGAAAGAATTTGTAACAAAGTGTTTGTAAAGGGTTGTTATCTCCTGGCCAGGGAGATGGCTCAGGGGTTAAAAGTGCCTGCTGACAAAGCCTGCCAGCTTGAGTTGTATTCCTCAGTGCCCATGTAAAGCCAGATGCACCATGTGGCAATATATCTGAAGTATGTTTGCAGGCAAGAGCCCTGGCATGTCTATTCTTTCTTAAATAAGTAAATAAATAAGCAAGTAAATAAATAAATAAATAGTTTTTTTTTTTTTAAAGTTGTGCTGGGTGTGGTGGCGCACTCCTTTAATCCCAGTTGGGAGGCAGAGGTGGGAGGATCGCTGTGAGTTTGAGGCTACCCTGAGACTACATAGTGAATTCCAGGCCAGCCTGTGCTAGAGCAAGACCCTACCTCAGAAAACCAAGAAGAAAAAGCAAAAGTTATCTCCGAAGGTAGTGCTGGATGGTTGGAAAAGGTGTTTTGGGAAAGCGTCCATGTGTTCTGTTCTGTTTCTACCCCTCTGTTGTAACCGCTGCTTTCACGACGCAGGCAGCCTCTGTGTCTCTATGTCTGGCTGGGACGGAGAAGCTGGCCCTTGGTTGGTATTTATTGAGTGAATAGTGAGTGACCAGTGTAATAATTAATGGTGGCGAATGGCTAGCTAGGGTTTCAAAACCTGGGGGGGGGGAGGGTTTACACTCACAGGATGCCGGGGAGAGCCTTCACAGCCGGTGAAACAGCGTGCCCACGCAGCCACGCTCCACTGACCGCAACCCCCATCGACTGCCGGCCCTGCGGCCCCCAGCTGCGACTCCCGCTGGCCCGTGAGCCCTTTGCAAACCGAGCTGGCAGCGCCCCGCCTGCAGGTTTGCACAGGTAACCTGAGCTCGTGTTTAACTCAGATTTATCTCACTTTAAGTTGTTCCTTTCAGAGCGAATTCAGCAACACACATGCCCTTTCTCAAGATTCTTATCAAGTGGTGCTGAGCTGTTAGGGAATGTAATGTAAAACATCCCCACTTGACGTACTGAGAGAGTTTGAAAGGCCTGCTGACCTCACGGGCTTCCTTCATCTGTCTCTGTAATCAGTCGTATAAAAAGCACATGGCCGGCCTGCTATCGCTTGATAAAGAACAGCGTTTTTTGTGTGTGTCACATTAAAAAAAATGGTGGAGAACTGCTTTCTGTCTTGAGATAGTGTGGGTGCCTACGAGGGTGACAGTATGGATGCCTCTGCTCTGTGCCCTGATTTGGGGACAGGGTTGGGAATGGATCCAACTTCTCTCAGCCCTGCCCTTCCATGATAGGCATGCCAGGGGCTGGGGTTCCTGTCTGGAGAGTGTCTCAGAGTCATCCCAAGAACTTGTGTACAGGTCATTTAAAGCCAAGTAGTTATGGGGGTGTGATGATTTAGCCACAGCAACACTATGGAAACCAACGACAGAGACTCAATCTCACTGGGCTCTGACGGAGGGTTGGCCCTGAAAGTGTTTTGGGATTTTTCCACATGCACATGTTTTGGGCCATGGGCTTCCTTCCGAGCCAACTCCTAGGGGTCCTGTGTGAGTCCTTAGTCATAAATATTTTTCTACACGTATTTTATTGTGCACCGTGGGTGCCAGCCTTGCTCTGACTACTCAGAGCACATCCCTGGGCAGATCAAGAAGGAAACTTCATGGGGCTGCAGAGATAGCTTACTGGTTAAGGAGCTTACCTGTGCAACCTAAGGATGTAGGTTTGGTTCCCTAGTACCCACATAAGCCAGATGCAAATGGTCGTGCATTCATCTGGAGTCTGTTTGCAGTGGCTGGAGGCCCTGGTGTGCCTGGTATATGTGCAGTCTCATGTTAGTTTCATAGGAAAGGTGAGATTTAAGCTGGAATCTCCCACTTCCCCCAGACAACAAACACTCCAACCTCTGGGCTTGGCACAGCCCTGAGGCTTGTGCACTTGCTTCCCTCTGTGAGGATGTGCTGCTGAGAGTTCCCCCCATGATAATTCTGTCCCCAACTTTCCTCTTCACAAATTTACTCTCCATCATATCCTCTCCCCCTCTCAATTAGTCTCTCTTTTTTTTAAAAATATTCAATTTGTTTATTTATTTATTTGTGCGCGTGCACACTCACGCAAGACACACACACACACACACACAGAGAGAGAGAGAGGGAGAGAGAGAGAGAGAGAGACAGAGAGAGACAGAGAGAGAGAGAGAGAGAGACAGAGAGAGAGAGTGGTTTCTGGGTGTGCCATTATCCAAAAAGGTATGTTTCCATATGACTTATTCATAACACCTTGAATTTTGATTAATCCTCCTCCACCCTTCTTTTACTCAATGTTTTCCTGTGCTTTACTTAGGCCATTGCATACCCAGTACCCTGTTCATGTGCTTAAATATATGGAATACCATCTCCTTAGGTGCTCCCCTCCTCCCTCCCTCATAGGCCCTCTCTGGCTTACTAGCCTCTGCTACTGATTGTTACTCCAAATCACACACTAGTCTAAACATTTATAGCTAGTATTGTTCAAAATATTTTTATTTGTATGTGTGTGTGTGTGCATGCTAGGGTCTTTTGCGCTATTAGATGCCACTTGATGCATCTGACCTTTATGTGGGATGTGGGTTCTGGGTAATGGCATCTGGGCTGGAAGGCTTTACAAACAGTGCTTTTAAATGCTGGGCCATCTCCTAGCCCTCCATCTATCTATGTATCTATCTACATATCTATGTATGTGTGTATGTATCTATGTCCGTATGTATGTATGTATGTATGTATGTATGTATGTATCTATCTATCTATCTATCTATCTATCTATCTATCCATCATCTCTATATATCTAGTTGTCAGTCATTTAGCTTTCTATTTACAATATCTATATCATTTCTATTATCTATTTGTATCTATCTATAACATAACATCAATACACAGTTCATTTAATGTTTTCCTTAAACATTGTCTTAATGGCAACATAGTAGATTTATTCATCTCATAGTTAATTCAATTGATTTAATATTGTTCTTTCTGAATTTTGGCTTCTATAAACCATCCCTGCAATGAACATTATTCAAACATTAAGGTATTGGTATTTTAATTTCAGGTTTGGCTCATGAGAAGTATGGTTTTAGAGTTACTTTATCTTGATTTCTGTGGGATAAATATTCACAAGTGAATTGGGTGCATCAAAAATGAAACAAAGCCGGGCATGGTGGCGCACGCCTTTAATCCCAGCACTCGGGAGGCAGGGGTAGGAGGATCACTGTGAGTCTGAGGCCACCCTGAGACTACAGAGTGAATTCCAGGTCAGCCTGGGCTAGAGTGAGACCCTACCTCAAAACACAAAAACAAAAAGCAGAAACAAAAACGTAAAACGTCTTGAGGCACGGCTGCCTGTGACAGAAAGGACAGGACTCTGCATTTCCACAGCCAGTGAAGGATGTCATTATGAGTTTCCAAATCTCTGCCAAATTTCACTTCCTAGATTACAAGCGAGGATGAACATTTTTTTAATATGTTAATTGTCTGGGTGTATTCTCTTGTGAATTGCCTGTTCATTTCTTTTGTCCATCTTTCAGTTGGACTGTTTTCATTTTCTGACTCTTTTAGAGGACTTGTTCTGATTAGGCTTTTACAAAGCAAGAGACAGATATGCTGAAGCCAGCCAAGGACGCAGTGGTGTGCTAACCACCAGTCACCATAGGCATACCTCCAGGAGGACGAGACGTACTTCATGCCAACACTGTCTGAAGCCGAGTCCAGCTCCAGCAAGTGAGCCTGGGCTCCCGGCCTCTGCTGTGGTATCTGGCGACATCCCTGTGTGTTTGCTGGCCTTCGCACTGCACGGGGAAGGTGTGGCATGTGCGAGTCTGCTGTGGGAACAGAAAGCAGACACTCTTGCTCCTTTTTGGAATTCATTCTGTGCTTCTTCACCCTTAACTTGAGCTGGTGATGGTCAAGATCCCTTTGTGCTCTAGGACCCCGTGTCCGTGTACAGTGGCTGGGGGGGTCATGCGTGTCCCCCACCACTGGGAGGTGGGGATAAGAGATCCTGGGGCTCACTGGCTGGCTAATGTAGCCAAATTGGTGAGTTCTGGGTTCAGCAAGAGGCCCTGTCTCAAAGAATAAGATAGAGAGCAACTGTAAGACCCCTGAACATTGATCTCTGAACTCCACATGCATGCAGACACATGTGAATGCCCATCCACACACATGTGTTCACATACATACAGAAATGCATACACATATGCACAAGTCCCCCCATGCCAAGAAGTTGTTCCCTCTTAAATCCAACCTGATGCTCAATGTTGTACCGCCAATGAGCTGATAATAGCTTTTAAACTATTGGGAAAAATGGTCCAGTGGATAATATTTTAATGCATGTGTATTAATTTATCTACATACTGTCAATGGACAAAGCAAGGTGTTGGGATAGAGATGTTTCTGGCCCCAAAGCCAGACGCAGTCTCAAGCCTCCTCTTCTTACTGTGTACCATTCTTTCTTCATGCATTTTTGACTTTGCAAGTGAAAGTGGTTAGCTGGTACAATGTCTTCTGAGAGGGTCAAAAGACAATTTGTGTAGCTGGGAAGATTGCTTAGCTGTTAAAGGCATTTACTTGTGAAGCTGCTGGCCTATGTTTGATTCCCCAGTACCTACCTAAAGCCAGATGCACAAAGTGGCACCTGCATCTGGAGTTCCTTTGCAGTGGCAAGAGGCACTGACATGCCCATTCTTTCTCTTTCACTCCTCTCTCTCTTTCTCTTTGATTGCAAACAAATAAATAAATAAATAATAAAATAAAAGATAATTTGGGACTATAAGGGACACATGGGCAGGGGACTGTGTTGACTCTCAGGGGAGAGGGTATGAGCATCTGTCCCAACTTTGTTTATATACAGCATTGGGCTACCTGTCTGGTGGCATTATGGGCTCTGCACCAAGCCATGCCTATGGGAACTTTGTAGTATCCCTCTGGGTATAGGTAGTCATGGACAGGTGGTTATGGTCAGGTGGATATGGACAGGTGATCATGGACATGTGGACATGGACAGGTGGTTGGTTATGGACAGGTGGTCATGGACAGTTGGTTATAGACAGGTGGTTATGGTCAGGTAGTCATGGACAGGTGGTTATGGTCAGGTAGTCATGGAAAGGTGGTTATGGTCAGGTGGTCATGGACAGGTGGTTATGGACAGGTGGTCATGGACAGGTAGTCATGGACAGGTGGTTATGGGCAGGTGGTCATGAACAGGTGGTCATGGACAGGTAGTCATGGACAGGTGGTTATGGGCAGGTGGTCATGGACAGGTGGTCATGGACAGGTAGTCATGGACAGGTGGTCATGGACAGGTGGTCATGGACAGGTGGTTATGGACAGGTGGTTATGGACAGGTGGTCATGGACAGGTAGTCATGGACAGGTGGTCATGGACAGGTGGTCATGGACAGGTGGTTATGGACAGGTGGTCATGGTCAGGTAGTCATGGACAGGTGGTCATGGACAGGTGGTCATGGACAGGTGGTCATGGACAGGTGGTCATGGTCAGGTAGTCATGGACAGGTGGTCATGGACAGGTGGTCATGGAAGGTGGTTCTTGAGGGGTGGTTGTGGGAGGGAGTTTTGGACAGGCATACTGGTTTCTTATGACTCTTACTTGTTTTCTGACAAGGCTCATCATACCAGCTGAGCCTTTCAAGCTGACCTACATACATTCATGGAAGCGACTGGAAAGCTGTGAGTACCTCTTCTGCACCGCAAGGCCGGTTGACAGATACCTCACAAGAACAACAATATTTCTGTGGTTTTGGAAACTGCAAGCACAGGCCCACAGTTCTACTTTTTGCTGGAACAGATACGTCACCAATGGAAGCAGAGAGGAGGCTCTGCGTGCTGCCACGGGGAGCACTCAGCCCAAGACTCCCAGTGGAGGAGCATCCAGGAGCTGTGGCTGCCGATATTCATGACTAGGGCAGAGGGAAGCTGGCCCCAGGCGCCTCTCACAAAGCACCTTGTCGCCTGCATCTGCCTGAGGCTGTGCCCCGGGCCACACTTCTCCAGATGGACAGTGCGCTGTCCTCTCTAGCCGGGGAGAATAAAGACTACAAAACTGGCCAGTCTCTGTGAGATTAGCTCCCTGTCCCCAGGTGACCCCAGGATGCTGATGCTGGTTATCACTGCATGAACAGAAGCCTGTCCCTGGCCATCAGTTTCCCACTGTGTGGACAGCTGTGGGGACCATCTTGTCTGCTGGCAGTGGCCCACAGAGGGGTGGAACACCCTGCTCTCCCTGGTCCTCCAGGTTAAAGGGAGTTTCTGGTCTGAGGGACTCAGTACCAGCACTTGGAAATTCCCACACAAATTACCATAAGGTGGTCACTCTCTGAGGCTGTGCCCAAGAATCTGGAATATTAAATGGTACTCTGGCCCCAACCTTTACCTGTGGAATGTGTGTATGTGTGTGTGTGTGTGTGTGTGTGTGTGTGTACAGGTGCATGTGCACATGTATACACATGCATGTGGAGGCCAGAGGATAACTTGGAGAGTCAGGCACTGTTTGTCTTTTTTGAGACAGGGTCTCCCATTACTCTGTGCCAAGTAGGCTAGACTGGTTGGCTAGTGAGCCCCAGAGATCCCCCTGTGTTTACTTCCTGAGTACTGTAGTTACAGTTCTGTCCCACCATACCTGGCTTTTAAATTTATTTATTTAAAAATTTTTTTTGTTGTTGTTTTCCAAAGTAGGGTCTCATTCTAATTCAGGCTGACCTGGAATTCACTCTGTAGTCTCAGAGTTGCCTCGAACTCACAGTGATCCTTTTACCTCTGCCTCCTGAGTGCTGGGACTAAAGGTGTGCACCACCACGCATGGCTCTCCTGATTTTTTTAATATTAATTTTTCTATATTAAGTATAACACATTATTCTCATTTATCCCCTCACCCCAGCTCCCTTTACCCTGGAGATCATCCTCAGTGTGGGCTCACAAAGGCCTCAGTCAGTCCCTGTGGGGTAGTGGGGACTTTGCCTCATGGTAATCCCACCCAACTGTGGATCTTACAGTCTTTCTACCCCCTTTTCCACAATGTTCCCTGAGCCATGGCAGGGCTGTTGGCAGTCTGATTTAGTGTTGAGTTCTCTGTAGTGTCTGGATTTCTGTTTTGCTAGGTTTTTTTTTTTTTTAATTTTTTGTTCATTTTTTATTTATTTATTTGAGAGCGACAGACATAGAGAAAAAGACAGATGGAGGGAGAGAGAGAGAATGGGCGCGCCAGGGCTTCCAGCCACTGCAAACGAACTCCAGACACATGCGCCCCTTGTACATCTGGCTAACGTGGGACCTGGAGAACTGAGCCTCGAACTGGGGTCCTTAGGCTTCACAGGCAAACGCTTAACCACTAAGCCATCTTTCTGGCCCTGTTTTGCTAGGTTTTGATGGAACATCGTGTTTATCGTCATCAGCCTGGGGCTGGTTGTCAGGCTAGCAGTGAGAGTATCCATGACATCATTTCCCCTCCAGTTTCTCCTGCGCTGTCAGGCCTGACTTTTAAATGTGGATTTTAAGGATTAAACTCATGTCCTTGTGCATGTAAATTAAGCACTTTACTGATGAAGTCATCTCCCCAACATATTTTTATTCTGTTATTTATTCAACATGGGAAGGCCAAACACTTGGGAAAGCTTGGATTTCAGAATCTAGTAGTTTATTGACCATCTGCTTTTTTCTCATTTTCCTTGAACTTCAGTTTATTCATCTGTCCAGTGGGGCATTTAGGCAGCCCTTGCTCCTGGACTCAACTTGAGGATTAAATGAGAAATATGGTGTTGGAGATATGGCTTATGGGTTAATATGCTTGCTTGTGAAGTCTAAGAGGCTAGGTTTGATTCCCCAGGACCCATGTAAGCCAGATGCACAAAGTAGCACATGCATCTGGAGTTCATTAGCAGTGACTAGAGGCCCTGGCATGCTTGTTCTCTCTCTTTCTTTATCTCTTTCGCTAATAGATAAATAAAATATAAAAAATTTAAAAAATCTGCCTTAAAAAAGCAAATACATGTAAATGGTTGACACCTATTGAGGACAGAATAACTATTAGAAAAATCAAACCAAAAAGTGAGGTAAACAACAGAAGGCAAACAGCCTAACAATGCTGGCCAATGCTGTCTGGCTCGTCCCTAATAGGAGACAGAGCAGTGAGATGCAATTTCTGTGATTAGGAAGCATTGCCAAAGGGCAATGAACTTAGGCACTGATTCATCAAATGGCCAAGAAGTGGTCCTCACCATGGAATTCCCTGGTTGGGGAGGTGAGGTGTCCCTAAACACCCTACAAGAAGAATCATGGAGGTGAGGTGTCCCTAATCATCCTACAATAAGAATCATGGAGATGGGATGTCCTTAATCACCCTACAAACAAAAGCAAGAATCATGGAGGTGGGGTGTCCCTAAATACCCTACCAACAAGAATTATGGAGGTGGGGTGTCCCTAATTATCCTACCAACAAAAG
Source organism: Jaculus jaculus (assembly GCF_020740685.1). Taxonomy (NCBI): domain Eukaryota; kingdom Metazoa; phylum Chordata; class Mammalia; order Rodentia; family Dipodidae; genus Jaculus; species Jaculus jaculus. The sequence goes on along the minus strand of NC_059102.1, from coordinate 5,485,740 downwards.
AATCATGGGAAGTGGGGTGTCCCTAATCCCTCTACAAACAATCATGGAAGTGGGGTGTCCCTAATCACCCCTACAAACAAGTGGGACTGGGAAGAGGTTCAATTAGGAAAGTGTTTGCCTTATAAGCATGAGGACCCAAGTTTGCTCCCTAGAACTCCTGTGAAGAAGCCAGCTGTGGTGACACGGCTTGCGATCCCAGGCCTGGGAAGCAGAGACCCACACAACCTTGGGGCTTGTAGGCGGGCCAGTGTAGCGTACTTGGTGAGTTTTACGCAGTGAGAGGCCTGATTCAGCAAAACAGAACAGAACAGCTGGATGATGTCTGAGAAACTATAGCAGAAGTTGTCTTCTGGCCTCCACACACATTTGCTCACACACGCACCCTACAGGAGAACACCCCCACACATGTGTACTACATAGTAAATAAGTAAACCATGGGTCCATATGGCGACAAGCAAAGGACTGAGAAACACTGGAGGGGGAAGAAGGAAAATTCCAAACTAGAAAGTAGGGAGATATTACCCATGTGGAATGTTTAGACAGCCTTGGGCTTTCTTTCCTTTGGGCTTTGTTGCGGAAGGCCATTGCACTTACACAGTCAAAGCCCAGTCAGTGTCAAGGGAGCAGGAGTGGATTACAGAACAGAACACTGGCATACTCTGCACGTTCTGGAAGAGTCTATCTGCAGGATTGTGGCAAAGAGTCTTTGTGCCTATGACCCCTTTATCCTAATCAGACTCTTCTTATAACTGCCATTTTTAGGGGTTAAATTGGAAACTTAACTGGTGTTAGTTCTAAGAAACTTGTTATTGTCCTATGAAGAGACATGAAAATGTATCCTCCAAGTAACTTCCAACTCATCAAAGGCTGCAAAGAGCAGGGACCGAGACTGCTCACTGGCTAAGAGCTTCTGCACCCAAAGTTCTTGTCCGGTCTCAGCTCACACATGCATAGTGCACTTATATGCACACATACACACATGTACCACATATCACGCACCACAAAATACCACACACATGCTATACATGTACATGTACATGTGCACACACACAGAAAAGCTGCAAGGATAACAGAAGGATCTCTTTACCCATCACCCCCGTATGTTAATATTTGCTTGTCATTCTCCTCTGTCTATACAGAATCTTGTTGTTCTCACCCTTAAAGGATGAACTGCAGACTTGCTGGCACTTGCTCTCTAAATACTTCAGGGTGTATTTTGCAAAGACAAGAGCACAGCATGGTACACCCGCTGTGCAGTGGTCACTGTGGGGAAACTGGCGCTGAGACAGTGATGGAGCCTCAGCCGCAGACCTGTTCCATCTTCGCCTGCTCTCCTGCTACCGCCCGCCCTTCCCGGAATACCTGCTCTCTTCCCAAGGGCTCATCTGTCTGTTCCCTGCTGATGATGTGAGCTTCTGGATGGTTAGGGTGATGTCTGCCCAACTCCTCAGCCTCCCCATGCATGCACACCCGCATCCATGTGTGCCTACATGCATACAAACATGTATGCACACGTGCGCTCACCCCACATGCATGTCCCCATGCCATCCCCTGAGCTCTCCGTCTCCTTTCTACTGTGGTTAACTTTATCTGTGAGGGCACCAGCTCATGGGCTCTCCGTTTGTTTTATGGGCCAGTTACTCTCGTGGCTGCATCTGCATTCAGGTTATTCTGGACCTGGCTATCAGGACTTCTGGATGCAGCTCCTCTGTCCCCTTGGCATCCCCTCATCTTTCTGTGGACTTCCTTGATTTTTGGCACAACATGATCATTCAGGCCTGTCACATCCTTTTTCACACTGGCCTGGAAACTAGTTATTCCTCTAAGATCTCCTGCCTATTGGAAAATAGGAGTTAGAAGCCAATATCTGGGACAGTGCTCATTCCAACTACTTTCTTCTAGATCCACTCACTGGCAGACAGAGATAGGAAATGTATGCATGCATGTTTATCTATTATCTATCGTCTCTCCTGTCTATTTATCATCTCTCTCTCATCTCTCTATCATCATCATCCATGTATATCCACCTTCAGTCCTTCCATCATTTATCTCTATCCATCAATCCATATACCAATAACTCAAAATCCAACTCGACCCCAAACCTTCATCCTCACCTTTTAACTTGTTTTTAAAATTATTTTTATGCGTATATGTGTAATGTACGTATATGTGAATATGCACATACCATGTCATGTATAGAAATGAGAGGAGAGCAGCAAGAGGCCCTGGCACATCCATTCTCCCTCCCTCCTTCCCTCTCTCACATAAAAAAAAATTATTGATTGATTTATTTTAGAGAGAGAGAAAGATGCAGATAGAGAAAGAGAATGCATGCACCAGGGCTTCTAGCCACTACAAACAAACTCCAGATGCATGCACAACATTATGCATCTGGCTTATATGGGACCTGGGGAATTGAACCTGGGTCCTTAGGGTTGGCAGGCAAGTGCCTTAACAGCTAAGCCATCTCTCCAGCCCTCAAATAAAAATATTTTTAAGTGTATTGGCATTTTTTATCTACCACTTGTCAAAAAAAAAAAAAAAAGAGAGAACATTCTCTGCAGGTTACAGTGGAATAGAATAGTGCACTCATATTGGGTGTGATTTCTTCTTCTTCCTCCTCATTTTGAGACAGGGTCTCTCGTTTTGCTGCTGTTTGCAAAGTTTCAGGTTCTTCTGGCTCTGCCCCCATCGCTGTAGGCACGTTGGGATTGAAGGTGTGTGCACAGCTTTGTACCCGGCTTTGCGTGGGTGCTGAGGAGTATTGAACTCAGATCCACACACACCCTGGCACTTACAAGCAAGTACCTTTAACACTGAGCCGTCGCCCTGGTTGCGCCTGTGTATGTTTTGGCTGAGCACTGACACCAAAGGACACAGAGTGTCTTCCTTGTTGAGAGTTGATCGGTATCTTGATTTTACAGCTGTCAGCGCTGAGAACGCCTCCTTACAAAACATAGTACAAAATGGCAGAAGTATGTTTAGAGCCATTTCAGAAATTTTTGGAAAAATATGTCTCAATCTTAAACCAAAATTCATTGAATGACTTTTTATGGAATTTAAGTCAGATTGTTAAGTGACATTTTTAATTTATTTATTTACTATTTATTTATTTTCTTTTATTTATTTATTTTCCCAGGCTGACCTGGAATTCACTATGTAGTCTCAGGGTGGCCTTGAACTCTCTGCAGTCCTCCTACCTCTGCTGCCCGAGTGCTGGGATTAAAGGTATATGCCACCATGCCCGGCTTAAGTGACAATTTTTAAGATCAAACATTCTAACAATGCAATCAAAGGATATACTAATTTGATACTTACATGCTAAGGAATGATGGTAGGAAAATATTCAGTCTTTGTTGTCTATAGTTAAACAACTCTGTTTTGTAAGAGTGGCTACTTTGTATTGCAATAAAGCACCAACTTCACAATCTGGATCTGAGCCGTGGTGGTCAGGCAGTGTTGGATGACGTGGCGCAGGCCCTGTGCAAAGCGCACGTGGTGTGTCTTCAGAACCGGAGCCACAGTGAAGTCATGCCCTGCAGCGTGGAAGAGAGCTGCCAGGCACGCCTCAGATTCATTAGGTGTTTGATTTTGAATTAACTTTTGGCTGTTCTGTGTCCAAAAGCTTTTCACTTTCCCCTGAGCCTTTGTGATCATCACATCCGGTTATGTGACCTCGTGTAGGACACAACCCATGATTTAAGAAGCCAGGCTTTGGACTCACACCGCGTCCCTGCTTATGGCACCCTCAGCATGGCATTTCAGTGGGTCACAACGACTTCACTGAAAGAAAGGCATTGAACGCCACCCTTTGCGTCCTGCCGATAGAAGAGACCAGGACATCAGCGGGACCGGTCCTGGAGGAGGAGCGACACCTGCCCCACTGGCGTGTCTCTGAGCTCCTGAAGACCAGCGCCCACGGTCGGCAGGCCGGGCAGCAGCAGGTCGGTAGGGGAGCCGCTGAGACGCGGCCCTCACCGGGCAGGTCGGGGGCTCCTCTCCTACCTGCGTGGTGTTGCAGAGGCACTTGTGGAAGCCCCCGACATCCCAGGGGGCATCTGTTCCTTCCATCCCTTTGTTTCCAGGCATATTTTGAAATTGTTAAAAGTAGTGTTTTAGAAAATTCAGACAAAAACAAGAAAGAAAAAAAAAGTATAAATTATCTGTCATAGCACCATTCAGAGATGAGAGCAGTGACTATGAACTCGAGCGTGCCAGCTAGAGTTCAGATTAATTCACAAGATACTGCAGGCAGTACTTTCCCTAGAACCCTGTTACTGCAACCCAGGCTCATGTCGTCACTAGGCAGGTCCTAAAACCCGTGCTATTGCTTGGCTTTGTTACAGAGTCGTGCAGCAGGTGAGAATTTACATCCCCATCCCCCCGGTTTCATTTGTAACATACTTTGTTGACCCGCTCATCAGCTTAGGTATCCATCAAGGCCCTGCGTTTGGTGCAGTATAATTTTCTACAAGTGCATATTTGGTCCCACTGTGAGCTTGCAGAGGACTGACACCATATGTCCCTGCCTCAGCAGAGTCTAGCACACAACGTTAACAGACCGCAGTCACCACCCGGCTGCTGTGTGCTGGGTTGCGTAAAGTGTGCTTGAAACAATGTCCATCTGTGCTGGCAAGCAGGTCTTGGGTCCAGATCTGTGTGTCTAACATCACTCTGTCAGGAAAGGAGTCAGAGTCCCTTGGAGGAATGTGTGGTTCCAGGGCCAGAAGTGGAGAAAGTCAGCTTATAGCATCATATAGTTCCAGAAAGGAAGACAGAGCTCAGAAAGTGAAACAACCAAGTGGTTAAAGACCAGACACGGGAACCCACTAAGGGAGCTCACAATGGCCAAAATGCAACAAATTAGAGCAACAAACATTGTATTGGATTATTATTCAAAATATAAAGGAAAATCTATGGGCTTGAACTGACATGAATAGATCAAATGAATTCCAAGCAAGAAGGATGCCAATACATCAACGCAGCACTCTGCCCTTAAGCAGGGGAACCTGGCACCCACTCCTTCAGTGTGGACACTGCAGAGTGACTTCTTTCTAGGGTCCATAGGGCAAGGGGAGGGGACACTTCCCAGTGGAGAAACCTGACAAACTCTATCTCAACCAAGGTCAATGCCCGTGGTCACAAATAGAATATGTTAACATGCGGTGCCATGCATGATGTCCCGAGGATAGTAACCCCAATCTAGTAATTAGAAAAGCATCACACTGACCCACATTTGAAAGACCTTCTACCAAGTATCCTGCCAGCCTTCCTCAAAACTGTCATGCAAACCAAGGAGAATCAGAGGAGTGGTGACAAGTCCGTGGTGTCCAAGGAGGCCTGAGGCCAGATGCGATGTGGGATCCTGGGACAGAGTGACGGGTTAGGAAAAGCCACACGCAGGCTCTGGTTACTGAGATGGTGTCAACCTGCCCATGCAAGACAATGGCATGCAGGCTCCTGGTGAGAGATCTCTGGACTTACCTCCCTGTAAGGGTCTTCTGGACCAAGCTTTCCAGGAACGACGCAGTTCACAGTGTCCCATCTTCCATCCACACCTTACGTCCATGTCCCGTGGTGCCTGGACCTTCTTCCCAGGTGGTTAGGGACAGAGAACGAGAGCACTAAGGGACCTTGGCCCCAAGGTGACAAGCGGCTGAGCCAGGACTGGACAGGCACACAGCTCCAGAACCTTCCCCTGAAGATAGTCACTCAAAGACTGACTTGGAGAGCCAGCATTGAGAGGGTGGGTTTTCTTGTAAGCACCTATCACATTCAAAGCTGCCTGGGCCCCTGCCTCCCAAGAAACTCACGGAGCATTCTAGCTGGAGCACAGCTGAGCTCTAGGAAGCAGGAGTGTGGAAGAGTGGCAATGAAGCTGTTTTCTTTCCCAAATTAATATGGAACAATGGGAGCTCTATCAGACTTTGGGTTTAACAAGTTCTCCAGTTTCCATGGTAACCTAAAAGAGATATTTAAAAGAGCATTCCTTTTGACCTTGTTCTGCTTTGTTGATGGATGTGGGGAAGCGTGGATGGTGTCCACTCTGCGGCCGGCCACCAGAGGGCGAGCAGCGCCCTTCGCAGAGCTCTCAGGCTGGTGGGAAAAGCTCGGCTCTTCCTTGTGACCTGGGACTACATGGGGGACTCAAGCAAGCAAGCGTGTGCTGGTCTCTGCCCCCCACTTAAAACAAGTCCCTCTGGCTGGGCTCCTTTTCCCAACCACACCGCAAGGGTGTATTGTATGCTGGCATCTGGATTTCGGGGACCTTCAGGATTGGGGGCATGGCCAGGTGCTAGCTAGGCTATGAGTGCTTAGTGACCCATCCACGTAGGCACCCGCTGAGAGCTGTCTGCATGTGCTGGCACTGTGGCCAGGCCCTCAGGGAGAGGTTGCGGGTCCGATATGCAACCGTGCACGGGGAGGGCCGTGAGTTCCTGGCTCAGGGCTTCTCCTGCCCCGAGGCTGGATCCACATGTCTAAGGAAGGCTCGGGCCCCTCCGAGTGCGGCATCTGTTCTAGGGCAGTGAAGCCTTGTGGGAGAACGCGGGGTTGTAGGGGAGCTGGGAGCTACTATCTCATCATTCCATTGGCAGGCCGGTCGTGCCTTCCCTGTGCCTCCTTTTCCTGCTTGCAAAGGGAGGCCTGGCTGTGCGGCTTTTCTGTTGATGGAAAGACCGCACTGCAGAGTGTTTTCTGATTCTCCCGGAAGTTCTGTAAGCCCCTTGCAGGGCTGTGGAGACCCCTGCCTCCCTTCCTCTTCATCAGATCACCACTCTGGTGTGCTGGTGGCCAGGGTCCCTGGTTTTCCCCTCCTCTATTGGAGCTAGAGTGGTGCACCTGTAGCACTCCAGCTGACCTTGCCACGAGGCAATTGTTACTGTGTGTATGTGTGCATACAACTTCGTGTATGTGTGTGCATGTGCGTATGTGTGCATACAAACTCATGTGTGTGTGCATGTGCGTATGTGTGCATACAAACTCATGTATGTGTGTGCATGAGTGTATGTGCATGTGTGTATGTGTACATACAACTTTGTGTATGTGTGTGCATGTGTGTGTGTGCATGCATGGGTATAGGCACATTTCTGTGTGTGCCTAGAGCGTCTTTCTCAATCACTCTTCCTTTTACTTTTTGAGACAGGCTCTCCCTGTCTCCCTGTCGTGAGCACTGGGACTATAGGCACATGTTGCCACATGCAGCATTGACGTGGGCACTGGAACTCAAGCCCTCACACATGGCAAGTGCTTTCCTGAGTGAGATTTCACCCCAGACATCCCTCCTCGGAGGCACTTTAATAGAACGTTTTCACGCTGTTGGCCACAGTAAAGCCATTTATCCTATTTATTGTGACCTTATTATTGCTTGATAAGTTCCCACAGCCAGGGGTTTCTTCTTGTGGTTTCCGTTCCTTTCCTCTCCTTGTGGGCCTGCCCACCGACTGATCTATCTGACCTCCTCTCCTCCATTGCCCTGCTCTGAGTTGGCGGAAACCTCCCTGGGAGCCAGGATCCCAGGAGGACCATGCTCCCCCAGACGTCTCCGGAGCCCCGCTCAGGCCATGGCAGCCTGGGGCAGGGCGGAGCAGCTGGAGAGAAGGTGGAAGTTCCCCTGACTGGCCCTCCTGCAGCTCTGCTTGCCTTCATGGCTGGTGGATCGCTGTAGCCGAGAGGGCGCTGGGAGTGTGGCCGTTTGACATCCTGGCTCTGCCATAGCTGCAGGATATAGGGGTCCCCCTGCCTACCTTGCCCGGCCTAACTCCCTGTTCTTTTTACTTTGGGCATTCTTCACTTGGCTCGCAGCCTCATGGTTCAGGAGGCTGGTGACTCATGGCTTGTGGGAAGAGATGACAAATCCTACCTTTCCAGAACCCTCCTTGAGTAATGTTTCTCTCCAAGGGCCTTTGCCAGCATGATTAGGCTCTTGAAGAGCTTCATGCTTGTGTGCTTAATATTGTTGTTTTCCCATCAATATTGGCATTTGGTGTCGATAGGCCTGTGTTATGTGCAGGAGACCCAGATTCATCAGGTAGGTTAGGTGACATGGGTTACGGATATGTGGTCATTGTTTAAAGGTGTCAGGGTGTTTCAGCCTGAAAAGGCTCCTATTTGTGACCCTGGCCCTCCTCCATATGTTATTACGATACTGTATTTATAGGGGGCTGAAGAAATGGCTTAGTGGCCTGTGAAGTCTAAGGACCCAGGTTCGATTCCCTAGTAAGTCACAAGCATGCATCTGGAGTTCGATTTCAGTGGCTGGAGGCTCTGGGGTGCCCATTCTCTCTCTCACTGTCTCTTTCACAAATAAATACAAAAATGTTTTTAAAAAGATAGCCATGCTTTTCTCTGCAAGAAACTATCATCTCTGTAATATGCTCCCATGGCCTGGTGTGCAGGAACTCAGGGGCAGCAGTAAGCAGGGATGTAGTTTCCACAAGGGCCACGAGGTGGCGCACTCTGTGGCTGTCTTACAGCCCAGAGGGCCGGGAAGGAGAGGCGGGTGGCTTCTGGCAGGTGAATGCAGCCTGCGTTAGTTTGGGGTGACTGTGGCTGGGTGGTGAGGGTTCCCCACCGAGCATGGGCATCGTGGAGAAGTGCCCCCATTTCCCTCTGCCTGGTACTTGCCAGCAAACTCCCCCATCCTGGCAGAGATGGAGCTGGACCCCCAGCAGGCATGCTTTTTGGGTTTTGTCTTACATGCAGGGATGGAGCACTCAGATGGAAGAGGTGAGAGGCCAGTCAAGGAAAGAAGGACACAGGGACCAACAGACAGAGCGCAGCTGCTCTGAGACAGGGCCAGGTCCTGACCCAGCCCTGCAGAATGTGACCTCACCAGAAATAGTGTCTTCTAGAAGGGGCTGGGCCGCATGAGGGCACCCTGCAGTAGGGTGAGCCTCCCTGGTGACGATGCCATGCAAGAAGACAGCCAGAACTGAGAATGCCATGTGACGCTGGAGGGACTCAGAGTCAAGACAAGGAATCGAGGTCATTACGATCTGGGCTTGGTGGGAGCTACACTGCAGATGTGATGCTGCTGGGCCTCTAGCCCCCCGGGCTGTAGCACACGCACTTCCGTCTCAGGTGTCCACTGGGGAGAGCTTGCTATGAAGGGCCTGGGTACCACGTTCACCTACGGGGATGGAAGGCAAGTGCTTCTCCAGGGGACCAAGACATGGCTGTGTGGTTGCCTAGAGACAAGAGCAGTTTCCCGAGAGTGGGCGGCACTGGCCTGCTTCCTGGGCAACTGCAGAAAAAAGAGGAAGGTGCAGACTGCTGGCTGGGCAGTGGTGCGATTGGCACTGGCCTGGCTGGCAGGGTGTGGAGGGACAGACAAGAATCCATTTCTGCAGGGATGGTGGGCTGAGGGAGGGGCTGCCTATGTGACCCTAGTATGGCCTGCACTGTCTGGCTCAAGACTTTTCAGTTATTTCTTCAAAGCAGGCACATTTGTGATCTATGAGATAGTAAGACTTAATATTTTTAATAAAAATATTTCGTTTATTTGAGAAAGAGAGAAATAGGGAGAGAGGGAGGGAGAGAATAGGCATGCCAGGGCCTTCAGCCACTGCAAATGAACTCCAGACTCATGCGCCACCTTGTGCATCTGGCTTATATGGGTACTGGGGAATTGAACCTGGGTCCTCAGACTTCACAGGCAAGTACCTTAAGTACCAAGCCATCTCTCCAGCCCCTTATTTCATCTTTTGAAATCCAGCCTGGAATTGGGGAGGCGGGAACTTTTGAATGAATGCGGCATGTCAAGAGAGCTTCATGATGCATGTATACTATGACCTGTCTAGGGCCATTTGCCTCTAGTGTGTTCTAGGGCTCTGTCCGGGGTCCTGCTGTGTGAGAGCATGGGAAGAAAGGATCCTGAACACTCTTCCTTGTCCAGAGAGCAGAGTTACTCATCCACAGCCTCATCACCACCTTCTAATACCTGTTCAGACACGTCTTGGGGGCTCACCGTCTGGGAGGCATGATCTCTGGATCAGTGCTTACCTGCGAAGGCTCAGGAGAGACTGTGGTCAGTGGGACCCGTCCAGCGCTGGGGCTGAATCAAACCCAACAATGAGAGCTGCTGGCTTTTGGGGGAGGGAAAAAAGGGAGGAAGGTCTGGTATCTTCTGCCACGTTCCTGGAATGTACTCCTGCTTGCAAGCACCTCTTCCAGGATCTGGAGGAAGGTCTTGCTGCTAATTTCTGGTCCAGACTGCACAGTTAGCCAGCCTCAGGCCAGGCAGGATTGACATTCACTTGGAAGACAAAGCAAAGAAGTCAGGTGGTCCCTAGACCTCAGCAAGGGAGGCAGCATTGTGTCATTTCTCACAAGGAGAGAGCAGCCACAGAAGCCACTGTGTCAGAGGACAATGGCCATCTGCTGCCTCGAGCGCCCACATAAAACTGGTATAATTATGAACTCACTAGTCTCTTGGCTTCCGGTAAACATTAACGGGTTGCGTTGTGTTCATTTTGCTTATGGTTTTTGAAAGATGGCCTCAAACAAAAAGATCATATCTGTATGTTGTGCTTTAATTTATTTTCACCTTTTTTTCTCCTTTGGAGACCCCTGGTGTATCGTCATTTTGTTCACCACAAATTAAGCAGGCTGATTGTTTACCAGCCGGCAGGCCCCTGTGTGCTTCTCTTGCCCTTTCTTCTTCTTCTTCTCCTTTTTTTTAATAATCCCAACCTGGGATTCATTTGCAAGAGACCCTAATCTGCATGAGAATTGTACAATTAACTTTTGATTAACCACCTAGTTCTTTTTGAAACCACAGTGTATAGGATACTCTGCATTTAAATAATTTTCCTTAAGTTGGGACCAGGCCTTTCATTAAGCCAGTGAGTTTGACTAAACAACAACATTCGCAGATAATCAGGGTCAAAACAATAGGCAAGGAGCCAGGGCTAGAATGTCATCTTTAAATATAACAGTTGAGATAAAGGCCCCCAGATTGCGCCTTATCAAAACACAAAAAAATCAAAGCGTTCTCTTGTCTATGGCAAAATACAGAGGCCCCAGTGATGTTGGCGACCATTGTCTGGCCTGAGGCACGGCAGGATTTGCATTCAGGGGGGCCCCGTCTAACACACATTACATCACGTAGGGTACTTATCTCCAAGTCTGACAATAATTATCAGGAAGAATATACTCAGAATGACTTTTTTGTGATTTTTATGCTTCTCCAACACAAGGAAGGGGAGATAACAGCATTAGGAGGACGGGAGTCTCCCGGAAGACTCTCCCAGGAGCTAGGCCTTCGATTAAATTCACTATGCCACTCCGGTGCCTCTGAACAAGTGGGAAGAAAGCCGCCGAGCCTTTTATACAGGGTAATAATGGTGGGGAACACAGCCCTCACCCGGAGATAAGATCCATTGTCGAACAAACAAAGGCAGCGCCGTCCACCTCACCGGAAGAATATCTATGAGCGAAGTTTGCAGCCCTGCGTCCCTGCTGCTCTCCTTGCTGCACCTTGTGCGCTTCTGCAAGATGGCCGCTCTGCAGACACCCAGAAGAGCTGCCCCAGGCGCCCGTCTGCAGGAGTCTGGGCAAGGAAGGTCATTTGTCTTGGGGGGTTGTGGAGAGTGGAGTTAGGACTTTATGATGTCAAGGTCATGGCCTTCCTTCTGTGAGTCATTCACACTCATTTCTTCCCCAAAGCCTCCCAGCGAGACCTTGAGGCTGTGGGAGACGTCTGAGGAAGGGATTGGGAAGATGCTATCCAGAAAGCGTCTTGCCTTTGATCCCATTTGACCCCGCCAGGCCTCTCAGTCCTCAGCACCTACACCTACCCCTCCAGTGTTTGTTTTCCTCACAAGAGTTATCCTCCTTCCATCTCCTTACAGAAAATAGTCAGCAACCAGTGTTAAGGCTCCAACTGTGGTCTACACTGAATTGAAATGCCGATGGAATGTCCCTTACAAAAATAAGGTTCATTGCTTTCAAAGAGCTATTTTTCAAAGCCTTTTTCTCTCAGAGTTGAGGAAACCAGGGCGGGCAGTTTTTACCTCTTACCCTGCTCAGTGACCTGCGGTGGGTGGAGGGTGGCATCCAGTTCTCTGTCCTCGGAAGGAGGCAGACACTGGGTCTTCACGGGGAGTGACTTTCTGCTTTTATTTAGAGTAGAGTGCGGTGTGGTTCCTTCAACAGAGACGATTTGATCCAGGTGAGCTCTGTCCCCGCTCTCCTCTCCCAACCCCACACAGAAAAAACCAGGAAGCCTTTCTGGGATGCAGGAACACAGTCTGACTGGGAGAGCTGAACAGCTATGTTGTGAAGGAGAGTCCCTAGGGAAGGCCTGGCCAGTAGTGACCAAACACGCAGAACAGGGTACAAGGGACCTGTGAATGGGCCCTGTTGTCCCGACCGCCCCAGCAGCACAACCCTTGGTTGTGAACATGCATAGTGTGGGGGTGGTTGGAGGTGTCCACGGTGGGGCTCAAGGGCCCTGCTGACCACATGGTGGGGTGCAGCACTTACCGGACAAGCCGTCAGGGAAGAGACACGGCCCAGACTTGCCACAACCTGCGATGCGGCCTCCAGCAAGCCACTTTCTGTCCCCAAACCTCAACTTCTCATTTTCAATTCACAGACCTTGTTGTAATGAGGTCACTTGGTCAGCTCTAAGTTTCAACTGGGGCTAGAGGGACTAGAGACCTGGGGGACCTCCTGTGGCGGAAATGGATGTCTTCCCCCGGGGATTTGGAGGGTAGCAGGGCCCATGTGCAGCGGAAACCTTGTGTGGAAACCCTGTCCTAAACCTGCAGGCAAGTTCAGGAGGTAAGATTGCAAAAGCAGTGGAGGGCCAGTCATCAGTCAGACCCAGGACAGTGGTGACTGTGGCATTTGTCCCCCTCTCTGGTCTCTCCAGGCCTCAGCCAAGAAAAGCCACCGATACACCTTGCCTAGTTTCTCTGCCGTGGCTGATGTGAGGCAGTCGAAGGGAAGCAGTCCACGCAGTGTGCCTTTTCCTTCAGCGCCCGGAGCCCGAGCACACAGGTGGAGGCCCAGGGCTCCCCTGTGCCTGCGCTTGTCCTGCCTGCAGCCCGGGGTCACAGACCCACAGGGTCTGCCCAGCAGCAGGCATTCCCTACAGCCACCCACTGTGGCAGCCCTACCCCATCAGTAAGGACCTGTCTCTCAAAGGGGGCCATTTTGGTCCCTGCAAGTCACTATGATAATGTTCTGTAAACTAGATTTGTTTGTAAACAACTGCATCAGAGAGCTAAAGACATTTGGTGTCCGGGTACTTTCTGGTTCATAGACGGTGTCTTCCCACGGTGTCCTCACCTGGTGAGGGCTGAGGGCTGAGGGAGGTCCTGGAATGTTTTTATAAGGGCACTAATCCCATTCAGAAGGCATTCACCCTCGTGCCCTAATCATACTCCAGAGACCCCACCTCTGAACGTCATCTCACTGAGGGTTAGGGGTTTTGGAGGACAAAGGCATTCGTACCATAGCACGGACCTATGTACTGACCAGACATGGCCAACAAGGCCCCATGGGTACGTGATACTCAGACTGGACAGTGTCCTCCGAGCCATCTGTAGGACTCTGGCTGCAGAACCTCTCAACTGTAGCCCTAAGGAAGGGAGGGAAGAAGAATAAAGGTGGACGATGAAGTCTGATTCTCAAAACCTTCTATGGCTTTTAACACTTAAAGATCTTGACACTTAAATAGAATGTTTGAAAACAATTCAATGTGTGGTTTTGGATTCTCAGTTCCTTAGTCTTGGGGTTGGCCTTCTTTCTACCATATGTGATGCATCTCACATCGCTGTCAATTGCATCATTTGGTCTAAATAAAAGTGTGGTTCTGTGAGTATGGCTTGGTCTGGTCTTTTATATTGGGGTGTTTGGAGCAGGAAGACCCAGGTATCATGAGAACGCAGTGCTCTTGCATGGAACTTAATAGATCAAATGTAGCTGGAAAACATGATGGAACTGACTTTGACCATGATGGTCAAGGAATGAGCGCCCACGGACCTGGTGGGTGGACACAAACGGAGAAGCCGTGACAGGGCGCAGGCCATAATTAACAAGGGATTTTGGAGATGGGTCCTTGTAACTAGACTCCACCTTATATTATAAAAAGTGAAGGAATATAGGAAGGGCAAGTTGGAGTCTAGAAGATTACAGTAATATAGCTTCTCAGCTAATTGATTAGCAATTATAGGCGGTAATATTGTTCATTTTTAATTGTGTTTAATCTCTATTTTGGTAATAAACATTATTGTTTTGGATTATGACTTTATCCTACTATACTAATTACTAACTTGTGAAATTAAAGTGTATATTTTCACATCCTGAAAAAAATTCACAGCATACCCTTACATAATAGCTGCTGCTTCTTTTTTTGTGAACAGCCCATTTTGAGGAGGGGGCGTGTTTTATTCCCATCATTTTTACAAGGGCCAATTTTGGCAAGGAAATGAGGTAGGTTTATTTACAAAAAAAAAAAAAAAATAGGCATTAAGAAAAAAGTCACATTTTTCAGGGAGTGAAAGAAGCAGAAGATATTGCCAAACATAAATCTGAGGAGTGAGAGAACCCCAAAAGATTTATATGAAAAAGGGATTTTTAATTTTAAAGGGGTCTGTGCTCTTAGAGACGGGTCTGCAAGTTTTGGCTGGGCTGCCTCTTCATGTCCCTAATCAGGACCACTCAGCTTGCTTTTCCACTGGCATGTCCTCAGACAGTGTCTTCTCTCCTCTGTCCAGAGACAGACATCATTTTGTCTCATGTGAAATTGTCCCTATGCTTCTTACAGCCTGTCACCTACACTCACAGCCCCCTCCCCTCCCCTTCTTCACCTGGCCATGTTGGAGAGACATCCATGGAATCTCTAGTGATACACACCTAAGCAAGTATTTCCCAGACTTCATTCAGGGTCTTTGCAAGCCCTGTCCACTGACCACCTTTCTCCCTGACTCCAAATAGCAGAACTCCTCCAGTTCCTTGAGACTGGCCTTACTCCCCCCACCTGACCAGTTTCTAAGCTTGTGCATATTCAATGTTATCATATACTGAAGCCATTATGAGAAACCATGGCTCACACGATTTCCCAGTCTCTTTTTGTTGCTGGCATACATCAGATCTTAAATTCTTCAGGCTCTGTGGTCTCTGTGGCAGCTGCTCCACTCCCATGTCATGGTGGGAAACAGCTCTGGACAGCGAGGGAGCTGGCGGGAGCCACTGTGCTCAAAAACCTTCACAGACAGACAGAATAGGAACTTGGCCCACCGGCTTTACTTTGGTGACTCTGGTGTAGATATTTACAGTCTGAGATGACATATACATGTGATTAACTTAATGCTATAATGGAAAACATTTCCTTGGTTAATGAGGCTGGTTTTTGGCCTCAGTGTTGACAGCTGTCTTGTGCCTAGCTCAAACGTCCTTTGCATTTCATCTCCAGAAAGACTGTGTCTGTGTGTCGGGTCACTGGAGGCGCACAGAAGGCATATCCTGCTGCAATAAACCCTAAGAGACAGGAGATCTTTTGGGATTCCAGCTGGGACGTGTTCCTCACTCTGGTCTATTAGGTTGATGGCATCGATTATGTGGCTACCTAGAGCTGATTGATAAACACTGATGCGAACAGTGCTTCGTGGCTCAGAAAGGCCCCATGCCCACGTGTTTGCCACATGGCCCCTCCCATGCTGGCTCTCCATTTCTCCAACAGCATAAACCAAGATGGTTCCCATGTCCATGGCTCCCCTCAGGGGAGGAGCCAGACCTTCTGACTCTAAAATCCATACTTTATTTCACAACCAAACTCTAGCCAAAGAGCTGAAATGCCCACTAAAGTCTCTTTTTACACAGACCCTGGGCATCTTGCCCGTGGCACCCTATGACTGGGGTTCGGTCCCAAGGCTCCACTGATCATCTCCAAACTCAAAATAAAGCTTTTGTGTTTGTTTGTAATGATTCAGTTTCTTGCCACACACTTCCTGGGTTGTTCTGGAGAAAACAGTCCTAAATGTTTCTGCAGACTGATGCCATCATATGCTATATTGCTTCCCAACCCAATGTTGGTGTTTAGACCTTATCCTGTCCCCTTCTCCTCCCATTTGCATTTATTTCCTCATATTTCTTGGAGAGGCAAGTGAAGCAGTGTCAAGGCCATGGACACGAGACATGTAGGCTACGTGGCTTTGAACAGTCTTCTTGCTTTTTTTAAAAAACATTTTTTTATTTATTCATTTTATTTGAGGTGGGGGGCAGATGTGTATCTAGAGTGAATGGGCACCCCAGGGCCTTCAGCCACTGCAAACAAATTCCAGACGCATGCACCACCTTGTGCATCTGGCTTACGTGGGTCCTGAGGAATCAAACCTGGGTCCTTTGGCTTTGCAGGCAAGCACTTTAACCACTAAGCCATCTCTCCAGCCCTCTTTATGCATTTTAACAAAACAGCTTGATTCCGTGCAGTTTCTCATCCCTCTGGGCATATTAGAGCACTTCCTCTTGGAAGGAGCACTTCCTCTGGCCTGATGCCTTGCGAACTGTGCCGCAGAGGCCAGCGCTGCCACCGTCAGAGCCTCCGGAAGGTGGCGCTGGCTGCTCCCCAGCCTTCCTCTCCTCTCACATTCCCAACTCCTGTACTGGCTCTGGACGAGAGCACTGAGCGCAGGAGCTGGCACAGGCATGGGCATTTGGGCAAGAGCTATGCCCATGGCTTTGGCAGCCAGCATTTCCCTTCCTCCCCTGAAAGGACATGTATGCAAAGCCCTTGTGCCATGCCCGTGGAAGCCCCGCACGTCCCTTTGGGTGGGCAATTCACCTCAGTGAGCCAGTGGCGAATCCGGGCCCCGGAGCATGGAGCGAGCACTTTGGATGGCTTCACCCTGGGCTGATGAGCTAATGGCCGTCAGCTGAAGACAGCGGCCTCTCCAGATACAGCAGTCAGGAGCTCGTTCCTTTCTGGGAGAATCCCCTGATTTAGTTCACTCAGCACTTTTGCCAGAGCCAACTGTATCGCAGGCCATTGAGTTGGGACTTGGCAGCACGCAGCCTCCACCAAAGGCAGGCGAGAGGCAGCCAAGCCCAGACCTTGGATTCCAGGCCAGTGGCACTTAGCGTATCTGGGAGGCGAGGCCTCCACCGCCTTCCAGAGCTTCTTGCCAGTGCCGCTGCCTCAGCATCCCCACCGGCTGATCCATGGCTGCTCCGCTGCCGAGTGCAGAAGGAGCCACTTGTGAGCTATTAAAGACAGCAATGAAGTGCGCGGTGACAGCCGTGATTCCAGAAAAGATGGAGGAACCATCCGGGAAGGCATTCTCTTTTTCCACTGGGCTGAGTCCACGAGGACCGCAGAGGCAGCCCGAGGCTGCGGGGAAGGCCCAGTGGGACTGGCTGGTGGGGAGGGATGGAGGATCCCTTCAGGGACAAGAGCATGAAAGGAACATTTCATAAGTTCACAGGCAATAGACTCAAACATGCTCTCAGGCATTTACTAACCCAGGAACCCTATTCCCAAGGAAGAATGGGAGGAGGGACATTATCTCTGCAGTGCTCAGTTTGGGCTCTGAACCTCAGGCTCCTGGTCCATATTGAGCTTACACGCATACACAGACACATGCATGTGCACACACACACACACACACACACACACACACATGCTCTTGTGTGCACATTCTGCTAGGTAGCATGGAGATGTCACACCTATTGAATATTTCAAAGGTCAGGTGTATGCTGTCCCCAGGTAGATGAGTGGAAAGGAGAGGGAGGGAGATGGTGCGAATGGGCAGGCCAGGCTGACGAG
Organism: Jaculus jaculus; assembly: GCF_020740685.1. NCBI lineage: Eukaryota > Metazoa > Chordata > Mammalia > Rodentia > Dipodidae > Jaculus > Jaculus jaculus. The sequence goes on along the minus strand of NC_059102.1, from coordinate 5,467,967 downwards.
AAGGGAGGGAGTGGCTCCTTGCAGGCTCCGGCTGCTGAGCAGTCAGAAACTCCGAGAGAGAGCTGGATGCTTCAACGGGGGAAGGCAGAATGTGATCCTCTTCTGCCCAGGGTCATTACAGTGCTTGGACGTCTGTGCCAGTGGCTCACTCACTGATGCTGCAGCCCTGCCAATAGTTGAGTAGTCAGAGATTCTATGGTGTTTGTTTTTTTTCCTACAGAGGGGCACATGTATCCCAGGCTAGCCCTTGAATTCCCGATCCTCCTGTCTCCCTCGCTTGTGCTGGGGCTGTAGGGTTACACCACCGTGACTGGTTTAATGGTGCCTTTTGAAGGAAAAAAAAATTAATTTTGATAAAGTTCAATTTTCCTTTTTTTTTATTTTGTTTTTCAGGGTAGGGTCTCTCTCTAGCCCAGGCTGACCTTGAATTCACCATGTAGTCTCAGGATGCCCTTGAACTCATAGCAATCCAGGTAGCTCTGCCTCCTGAGTGCTGGGACTAAAGGTGTGCGTTACCATGGCCATCATCAATTTTACTTTTATTGTTTGTATCATAGGTATTATCCCCAAAAAATGAAGCACAACAAAACGAAGGTCACGAAGACTCACTTCCAAGAGTTCCTCTAGTTTTATAGGTTTATCTATGCTTCATGTATCTCGAGTTAATTCTTCTTTCTATGATCTAAAATATCTGCTGTATGAGGCTACCCAAGTATCCCAGTACATGCGCTTGCCTTCTTGACTGCTTCTCTCCCTCCCTTCTTTCTCTCTCCCTTTCTTTCTTTCTTTCTTTCTTTCTTTATTTCTTTCTTTATTTCTTTCTTTCTTTCTTTCTTTCTTCCTCTCTTCCTTCCTTTCTTTCTTTATTCCTTTTTTTTTTTTTTTTGGTTTATTGAGAAAGGCTCTCATTCTAGCCCTCTGGCCCAGGCTGACCTGGAATTCACTGTGTAGTCTCAGGGTGGCCCTGAACTCACAGTGATTCTTCTACCTCTGTTTCTTGAGTGTTGGAATTAAAGACATGTGCCACCATACTGGTCCCCCATTATATTAATGGAATCTTTGTTTAAAAATTCAGTGAACTATAAATGTAAGGGTTACCTTGGACCCATCCTGTCCTATTTATTGGTATTCCCATCGTTACACCAACTTCAGATGGTGTTTAGAGCTGTAACTGTTGTAAGCTTTGAAACGAAGTGGGAGTTGTCCAGCTTTTTCTTCTTTTCCAGAATTGATTAGGCTATTCTGGGTTCTTTACATTTCCATGTGAATTTTAAGATCAGATTTTTACTTTTTGGGGTTGGCCCAGCTGGAGTGTTGATACATATTGTATTAAATCTGCAAATCAGTTTTTCAGATTTTGATAAAATTAAAATAATATTAATATTTATCTAGGTATTCTTAAATTTCTTTCAGCAATACTTTATATGTGTATATTTAAATTGGTAAGTTAATTGATTAATTTGTGTCAAGATCTCACAGTGTGGCCTGGGCTGGCCCGGAACTCACCATGTATCCCAGGATGGCCTAAAGCTTGTGGCAATCCTCCTGACTCAGTCTCCTGAGTGCTGGGATTATGTGTGTGAGCTACCATGCCCTGCTAGACTTCACTTTTTTAAAGAGAAGTTTGAAGTTGACAGAAAAATGATGAAGATAATTCAGAGCTCTCAAACACAATGCTACCCTTCACTTGCTAAGAAGGGTCCTCTCAATGACTGTATGAGTGTGGGACCTTGTTCCACTTAGCATGCCGACATGGACACACTTACCGACAAGAGCCCATCTTGGACTCTCCCCTTGTCGTGGACTGCGGGCTTTGACAGATGGCCACAGCTCTCTCCAGCGCGACAGCGTCATGGTGAAGCTTCCTTCTCTTGACATCCTCTGCGCGTTCACCCCTGCTGTTCTCTCCTCTGCCAGGTACCTGACAGCCACCTGCGCCTTTCACGTGTCTCCAGCGTTACATCTTCCAGAATGCCACGCGCTGTAATCACACATCGTATAATCGATCCTTTCCAAGTTGGTCCTTCCACTTACCAGCATGTGCTGGACGCTCATCCTTGGGCTTTCATCTGCTTACAACTGAAAAATATTCATTGAGTGGATGTCCGGAAGTTGATATTTCTATTCATCTTCTGGAGAACATCTTGGGTGCTTCCGTCTTTAGCTTATGACAAATGAAGGTGTCAGAAGCATCCACGGGCAGATTTTTATGTGTATATCAACTTTCAGCTTGCCTGGGTGGGGTGTAAGCCTGAGTTTACCTCTGGGAGAAACTGAGAAGATATCTTCCAAGGTGGCGGAAGCGTTTTGCATTCTGAGTGTGAATGAGAGTGCCCATTGCTCCAGGTTCTCACCTATAGTGGGCAAGCGTTTTGGATGGTAGCCATTCTAAAAAATGTACATGCCATCTCATAATTATCTTAATTTTCAATTTAATGCCCTGTGTGGTTGGGCATCTTTTTATGGATTTATTTGCAGTTTGTACATCTTCTTTGGTTTTGTCCACATCTCCTTTTTTTTTGATGTTGTTGTTTCTGAAGTAGGGCCGCCTGGCCCAGGTGAATCTGAAACTCACTCTGTAGTCCAGCCTAGCCTTGAACTCAGCAATTCCCCCACGCCTGCCTCCAAGTGCTTGGATTAAAGGCCTGCACCACCATGCCAGTCAGCTAGTCTTTATTTTTAGTTGTACTGCTTTCTTGAGTTTTAAGAGTCCATTTGTAAATCATAGAATTAAATCCTTTGTAATACTTATATTTTGCAAATATTTCCTTCTAGCCTGTGGCTAGACTTTTTAAAAAAATATATTTTATTGACAACTTCTATTTTTACAGACAAAAAACCATAATATTTTCCTCCCCTCCCCTGCTTTCCCCTTCATAATTCGGCTATCATATCCCCTCCCTCTCTCTCTGTTAGTTTCTCTTTTAATTTGATGTCATTATCTTTTCCTCCTATTATGAGGGTCTTGTGTAGGTATTGCTAGGCACTGTGAAGTCTTGGCTATCGAGGCCAAATTCTATCCAGACAGTTGTATGTAAGGAGTGGTGTCCTTCCTTTGACTCTTACATTCTTTCTGCCACCTCTTCTGCAATGGGCCCTGAGCCTTGGAGGGTGTGAGATGTTTCAATGCTGGACACTCCTCTGTCCCTTCTTCTCAGCACTGTATTGCCTTTTGGTCATCTCAGTGGTCATCAACATCTGAAAAGAAAAGCTTCTCTAACAAGAACTGAAAGTAGCATTAATATATGAATATGAACATTAAGTGTAGTGCTTTCAGGGCAATTTGGTGAGAGTAATTTATGCATTTATCCAGACAAGAGCAGGCTCTATACCCCTAAGGCTCATGACCTCCCCTGCCATAGGCTTTTGATTAGGTTTTCAGTACCAGGCATGTATTCCCTCCCATAGGGCGTCATCACGCCAATTAGAGAGCAGTTGGTTTTCCCCAGAGCAGACTTGTTGCTATTGCACTCGTTCAGTCATTTGGCCTGTTTAGCCAAACTTGAGGTCCAGTGTCTACTGTTTTTACTGCTGATGATTTCTATCTCCCACAAGGCTGCATATAGTGCAGCTGGCTGGACTTTTATTCCCTTCATAGCATCATTCACAGGGTGGTGCCAGGCACCAGATCTCCCCTCAGTGGGAGCTACTTCTTGTGTTGCATGGGGACTCCTCACAAGCCCAAGGGCATCTAGGCTGTCTCTTATGCCACCTTCTAGAAGTCTTGGAGTTTTACCTTTGCATTTAGCTCTGTGCTCTACTTTGCATCCACTTTGTGAAAGGTTTGAGGTCTTCATCTAGTTACTTTTGAAACTTGCATGTGGATGTCCAGTTACTTCAGCACCAATGGTTTAAAAGGTGATTGTCCTTCGCTGAATTACGTTTGCTGCTTTTGAAGATTAGAGGAATGTGTTTAGTCGAAAGTTCTCCAGTTTGCTTGCTCTGTTGTTGTGTTTGCTCATTCTGTGTCCAACTTTATAGCAAGTCCTTTTTTAAAACAAATTATTTATTTATTTATTTGACAAAGAGAAAGAGGCAGAGAGTGAGGGAGAAAGGGAATAGGCACATCAGGGCCTCCAGCTATTGTAACTGAATTCCAGATGCATGTACCACCTTGTGCATCTGGCGTATGTGTGTCCTGGGGAATTGAACCTGGGTTCTTTGGCCTTTCAGGAAAGCACCTTAACCACTAACCCATCCCTCCAGCCCATATATTAAGTATTGCGGTCTGATACTCCAGATTCTAGCTCTATTCTTGTTCTAGAACACTGTGTTGGCTACTCTGCATTATTTGCTTTTCCATATTGTGGTGGTTTGATTGTCAAATGTTTTCTCTAGGCTAATATTGTGGTAGAAAAGAAGCTAAAAGTTGAACTGATTTACTGAGTTACTGTAAGAGTTAATTGCTGAGGAGCTAAACTCATCTTTGTCAGCAGATAGAAAAATCTCAAAGACAGAACTGTCTAGAAAGGGCTCAGAGGGGTGATAAGAAGGAAAGACAGTCTAGGCTAAAACAAAGTAAAATGGAGTTCATTGTTAGGGTGGCATGACTACAGAAATGACTGGTATGCAAGTTGGCACATCTTGTTTGTTCACTCATTCCTCCCCTTGGCTATGCAAACTATAAAATGGAAATAAAATCTCAGCTTGGGGTCAGAGCTTCTTTAGAGAGCTAGTTCAAGCTCTTTGGCTCCTAGGTAAATAAACTCCTCTGCTTTCACTCATCCTGGCGTTGGAGTGATATTTTCAGCGAATTTCTGCAACAATATGTTTGAATACTTGGTCTGCAGCTGTCTGGGAAGTCTGTGGATGTTTGTGGAGTCTTCCTGGAGGAAGCGTGTCACTGTAGGCATGTCTTGAAGAGTTAAGGCCTGGCCCCACTGGCCGGTCTCTCCTTCGGCTCTCTCCCTGCTGAGGTGATGATGTGAGGCCCCTGTGGTGCTTTTCCAGGCACCATGACTCTACCTTCTTTTCTTCTCTGAGCGACTTCTGACCAGCTGCTTATTCACAGCAACAAGAGGGTAACTGGCACATTCAAAATTTAATTTTTTAAAAAATTTATTTCAAGCAGAGAGAGACAAAGAGAAGTGAGACAGACAGAGAGCATGAGTGCCCCAGGGCCTCTGGCCACTTCAAATGAACTCCAGATGCATGTGCCACTTTGTGCATCTAACTTTGCATGGGTCCTGGGTCATTAGGTTTTGCAGGAAAGCACCATAATCACCAAGCAATCACTCCAGACCTACATTTGAATTAAAAAAATATTTATTTATAAGAGAGAGAGAGAGAGAGAGAGAGAGAGAGAGAGAGCAAGCATGAGCGAGCACCATGGCCTCTAGGCACTGCAAACAAACTCCAAATGCATGCACCACCATGTGTATCTGGCTTAGGTGGGTTCTGGGGGATTGAACCTGGGTCCTTATGCTTAGCAGGCAAGTACCTTTACCACTAGGTCATCTTTCCAGCCCACATTTGAAATTTTTGAGGAAGAATTTTTTTTGAGTCTCATGTTGAAGCCCAGGCTGGCCTAGACATCACTGTGTAGTCCATGCTGGACGTATACCACCATGTTGAACTTTTTTATATGAACTTTTAGGATTAGTTTGTTAATGTCCACAAAACAACTTGGTAGGAATTTGATTGGGCTTTAATGCAAAGACTAAATTGGGTAGAAGTGACATCTTAACAATAAGAATTTTCCTATCCATGAACATGGGGTATCCCTTTCCCTATTTACTTAAGTATTTGGCTGTTTTCATTAGAGTTTTTCAGTGATTCTCATGCAGACCTTGCACACCTTTCCCTCTTGGGACATGATAAAGACACTGTGTTTTAAAGTTATAGCTGGTCGATGCTGGTACACGAGAAGCGGTTGACCTTTGGATGCAGCAGAGCTGTGATCATGTCTCAGCTCCAGGCAGGCTTTGCTGCTTATCAGGACTTTCTGGTGTCCTCTGCAGCTGGGCCACGGTGCACTTGTTGGCTGCCCTGTTTGACACTTTGTCTGTGTTCCAACTCACTGGCCTGCTTCTTTGGAGAGGGTTTTGTTGCATCCATGTCTGTTTCTCTTGTAGTACCTGACATTGTGTAAGGAGAAGATACTTTGGTATTTTGTAAACTAGTATGAAAATGCTTCAGTGGATACTCTGAAAAATTATTTATTTGGGAGAGAAAAAAGTAGGTAGAGTGAGTGAGTGAGAGAGAGAGAGAGAGAGAAACAATGGATATGCCAGGGTCTGTAGCTATGGCAAATAAACTCCAGACCCATGTACCATCTTGTGCATCTGTCTTTATGTGTGTACTGGGGAATCAAATCCAGATCCCTAGGCTTTGCAGTCCATATCCTTTACTGCTGAGCCATCTCTTCAGCCCTATTTTATAAATTGTAAAGAATTTCATTTTATTTTTATTTATTTATTTACGGGGAGAGATGGAGAAAGAGAGAGAGAGAAAGGGTGTGCCAAGGCCTCTAGCTGCTACAAATGAACTCCAGATATGAGCACCACCTTGCGCATCTGGCTTACATGGGTCCTGGAATGTAACCTGGGTCCTTTGGCTTTGCAGACAAGTGTTTTAACCACTAAGCCATCTCTCCAGCCCTAATTTTTAAAAATTATTTATTTATTTGCAAGCAGAAAGAGACAGAGAAGAGGGAATGGGCATGCCAGGGCCTCTAGCTGCTGCAAACGAATCCCAGATGCAGGCAACACTTTGTGTATTTACCTTTATGTTAGTACTGGGGAATTGAACCCGAGTCATTAGGCGTTGCAGGCAAGTGCCTAACTGCTGAGTCATCTTCCCAGTCCTGGAGTAGGTATATTAACTTTCTCTTTCAGGAGACTCAGAGGAAAGACTGAGACAAAGTCAGTTTCTTTTTTCCTTTGGTCTATGAATCCATAGAGGACTTCATTGATGGAAATGAGGTGGGAGGCCTCAGAATCTTGCTTCCCTGGTCACTTCTGTCCAGCTCTATGTTCTGTGTAGGAGAATTGAAACCAGTGATTCTACTTTATAGATGGAGCGTGTTGAGACTTCTAGACTCACCTGCTTTTCAAGGAGAGTTGTAACAGAGTTAAACAGACCAGTGTTCAATTTTGTCTGGAAGTAAATGTCTGTTGATTTTAACTGTTGTCATAAGCCTATGACACCTGTGTGGATACTTGACCTATGAATTCACTTATAATACCTGATGGTAAGAGTCATGAGAGCCTTAGAGACAAGATGATATAATTCTTTTTTGAAAATACATTTTATTTATTTATTTATTTGATGGAGAAAGAGGGACACATACACACACACACACATGCGTGCGCACACACACACACACACACAGACAGAGGGAGAGAGAAAGAGAGTGAGAGAACGAGAGAGCGAGAGAGAGAGAGAGCAAGCTATATCCCTCTGTGGCTCAAGATTGTTTGTGTGTGCATTGCATTCTAATAACCAGAAAAAGTCAATGTATCTCCAAATACCAATCAGAAATGCCTTTCCCTTTGGATCCCAAACACTGGGGGCAGATTAGCAATGCTAATGATGCCACTACCAATGGAGCTATTTCCCCAGGTGAGGGAAGTGATGTTCCCTGGACCCCTGCCAGCCTTCCTGGGAGTCTCCAGGCTGGGGCCATCAGGGAGAGTTTGGGTACATTCATCCTCAAAGGAGCAGTAGATTCCAGCCCCAGAGGTTAAATGTGGATGGAAAACAACTGGCAAAGGGCACAGAGCCCAAGGTGAGTGGAGATGATTCTTTAGGGCATCTAATACATGGGGATGCTCAAGATAATGTCTGCTTAAAGGATATGTGAGTGACGGTGGTGTTCAACTAAACTGCTGCCCCTCTAGAAAGTGGTGCCTGTTCTCCCTTTGCTCATGGCGGGCTTAGGACACACACACTCTTTACATTTGCACTGAGTGGAGTGATAACTATTGTGATGTCTGTGGCTACATAACATACCACCCCAGAACTTGAACTGTTCCACCATCTTTCACATTCCATGGGTGACTTTGTTCAGCTGGGCGGTTCTTCTGCTGGCCTCCCTTGAGGTATCTTGTACACATGCACTCAGATCACAGCTAGAAATAGGATCTTGTGAGGTTTGGAGGAGACCCTGGTCTGGCTGGACTCTGTTACTCTTTAGGATCTGTGGAGGCTTATGGAGGACTCTGGCCTGCCTTGAGCCTATTGCTTCTCAGGGAAGCTTGAACATCTTTCTTTGTGGCTTTTATGTGTATATGTGTGTGGATGCTCATGCATGTACATGTGCATGTGGAGGTCAGAGGACAACGTTAAGTATTGTTTCTCAGGTGCTGTCCATCTTTTATTGAGACAGGATCTCTCATTGGCCTGGAATTGACCAAATAGGATAGACTGGCTGGGCTGGCCAACGAGCTCCAGTGATCTGCCTGTCTCCTCCTTTCTAGTGCTGGGATTACAAACTAGTGATACTACACTCACCTTTTATTATTTCAGCTTTGGGAATAGAATTCAGGTCCTCACTGTTGCAAGGCAAGTACTTTAGTGACTGAACCATCTCCCCAGCCCTCCATGTGACATTTCATGTGGTCCTCCTTTGTAGTCCCTCCAACATTGTATCTGGATTTATCCACATGCACCTCAGGGTACAAGAACAAACATTTTAGAAGGACTCTATCTATTACAACTGTATTTGTACTGCTTTTGCTAAGTCCTAGTGGCCATAGCAGCTCATGTGACCAAACCCTGGGTCCATGTGGGAGGACACTACAATATCAAGAGACATGGTATATGGGAGGCTGCTGATAGTGCAACTTCCAGAAGGGAGGAGGTTGGGCTTTTCAGCAGCACAATTACACAGTTGCCCTGTGGAGTGGGTGCTTGGTTGAGTGGACAAGGGGAGTGGTCAGAGATGAGGCTGGAAAGGAGGTGACAGCTATACAGAAGAAGCCTTTCAATGGACATCATCCTGTAGGCCAAAGGCAAGGAAACAGTGCAGAACTCTAGGACCTGCTTAGCTTAGGTTGACATGGGTAGGGGGAGATAACTATGGACACTGAGAAGTACTCCTGATGGTGATGGTGACCAGTGAGAAGGAAGATGAATGTACACATTGGACAGCAATGGGGGAGGATAAGGAGCTTACCAGTCAAAAGATTTTGTAGAAAAGTCTGAAGGGCTTGCATGTGACTAACCTGGAGAGGTGCAGGGGAGGCGTGATCACCTGAGGAAGGAGCATGCTTCCAGATTCTGGGGTCTGGACACATGTCTGCTTGCTGGGTGGAGGCTGCCTTGGATGAGCTCGGGTTTTGCATCTGACAAATATGCTTACCTTGTTACCATGATGACACGAGTTTAAATCCCCAGCACCCATGTACAATGACAGGCATGGTAGCATGTGCCTGTCATCCCAGTTCTAGGAATGTGGATTCAGTAGGATGCTCAAGCTGGCTGGAGAGCTACTCTGACTGAATCTGTGAGCTTCAGTTTCAGTGAGAGACCCTGTCTCAAAATTAAGGGCTGAAGAGATGGCTTAGCAGTTAGGTGCTTGCCTGGGAAGCTTAAGGACTCATGTTCAATTCTCCAGATCCAGGTTGCACATGTGCACAAGGTGGCACATGTGTCTGAAGTTTGATTGCAGTGGCTGGTGGCCCTGGCACATCAATTCTCTCTCTCTCTCTCCCCGCCCCCCCCCCCCCCACATGCACAAACTCTCATAAACAAACTACAAAAAAGTAATAAGATGGAAGGGAGACTCTCTAGTGGGGCTGCCTGCAGGTGGTGCCATGTGCTGCAGAGACACAGCTGCTGTGAGCCACGCTGAGGCGGGCTTTCTAGTGATGCGATGGCCTTTGAGTCAAAGCAGCTACGGGGTTCACCGTGCAAGAGATGCTAAGACTTGAGTCATCCATTGCTCCTGTAAGCAGCCCCTCGCCCTGCTCTGTAAGGAGCCCCAATATGCCCATTGTTAGTCCCCCCCAAATGGAGAGCGTGCAGTAGAGGAAGATACCTGATGTCAACCTCTGGTCTCTACACATATGCAGATACCCATGCACACACACATGTGCCACACACATACCACATACTCATGCACACACACATGTGCCAATACACACATGCACACACACAAAGAAGTCATGTGAATGATACAATGTGGATCTTGATAATAGGAAAATTATTCTAGATACTTAAAATATAAAAATTTGTGAAGAAATCTTAATAAGAAGCCTAAGACTGGCCTGGGAATTAGAAGAAACAAAATGTAAGTCCAAAGAAAAACTTAAAAAAATTTTTTTGAAGTTTTTATTTATTTATTTGAGAGTGGCAGAGAGAGAGAGAGAGACAGAGAGAGAGAGAGGGAGGGAGAGAGAGATTGGGTGCACCAGGGTCTCTAGCCACTGCAAATGAATTCCAGATGTGTGTGGCCCCTTGTGCATCTGGCTTATGTGAGTCCTGGGGAATTGAGCCTCGAACCAGTGTCCTTAGGCTTCACAGGCAAGCGCTTAACCGCTAAGCCATCTCTCCAGGCCAAGAAAATCTTTTAATAGCAGTCCAGCACAGCAAATGTCAGGTCCCTGGGGACCGTCTGCTGCCAGGGTACGATGGAGACCAGCCATCAGTGCTCTTGTCTCTTCTGGATAGGGAAGCCAGAGGAACAAGGAAGAAAGCTGTGGTTAAACTCTGTATGTGCGCCGTCACCTGGGGCAGACTCTGGTCCAGGGGGCAAGTGGTAGTGGGAATTCTGGTTACACCCCCAGAGTATGGAGGCCCAAGAGGAAATCAGAGCCTCTCTCTCAGGTCCTTATCATGTCTCGCCAAAGAGACTGGAAAGTTTCCAGTTTCAGGCCCTTTGCCCCAGGGAGCCTGTGATTTCACCCTTTGTTTTTCTGCCTTATGAAGAAGCTGAGGTTGGCAGCATCTGCATGGGCCAGGGGTCAGAGGCCAGGGGTCAGGTTCTAATTACTTTCATTCCTTGATTCCTGAAGTTTCTTGGATAGGTCTTGGTAAAGTGGAGGAAGGCCTGCCTGCTGTTTCTGCTGACCAAGGCAGCTCACCATGTCGCTGGTGAGTGTGTTATCTTTGGTGAAGCTGTCACTCACATCCGTGAGGTGTGTGCAGGCCCTAGAGAGGTCGAGAGGTGGGGAGTGGGGCAGACGCAGACCCTCCTGTTCACAATACACGTTGGTTCACAGGCATAGGAAATGAATGCTTGGAAGAAGACACTGCAAACAACCTTTACATTGATCTGAATGTCGAGCTAGGACAAAACCAAACCAAGCCGAAGTGTACTCCAGAGAGATAGGTGCACTGGAGGGCAGGAAAGTCATTAATCTGTCCAGGTAGGCTAGTATGGATAGAGGCAGGTCCCACCTCTCCACAGGGGAAGCTGAAGCATATTGGGCTCTGTTGGCTGGTGCCCTCAGCTCAGTGCTAACTCAGTTTGATTTGTTAAAATAATTTGCCATTCAATTTCTTTCATTTTTCCAGCCAGGTAACTGCCGACAACACTTTTTCCCCTTTTAGCAACTTTATGTTTCCAAAAGTTACTATTAATTGTATGCACCATCAAATAATTTTAACCTTAACACTAACAGTTATTGAGTGTTCACTGTGTGCCAAGCATTTTGCTAAGGAAAATAATTGGAAATCTTTTTTTTTTTTTTTTTTTGAGGCAAAGCCAATAGACTGCTCCTTAAATTTTTTTTTTTTTTTTTGTGAGAGATAAATAGATAGATGGGATGTGGGGAGGGAGAGAATTGACGCGCCAGGGCCTCCAGCCACTGTCATTGAGCTCCAGATGCGTGTGCCCCCTTGTGCGTATGTGTGACCCTGCACACTTGCAGCATGTGCATCTGGCTTACGTGGGACCTGGAGAGTCAAACATGCGTTCTTAGGCTTCACAGGCAAGTGCCTTAACTGCTAAGCCATCTCTCCAGTCCTGGAAATCTTTTTATTTATTTATGTGGTGCATGTGTGTGTATGCTTGCATGAGCCAAAGTGTGTGGGTAGAGGTCAGAGGACAACGTTTGGGGTGGTTCTTGCCTTCCACCTCATTTTGAAGCAAGGCCTCTCCTTGTTCATTGTTCTATTTGTGAGCTTCCAGAAAATTCTCCTGTCCCTGCTTACCTTATTGCTGGAGGCACATGGGATTACAGAAGTCTGCAGCAGTAGCTTTCAGCTTTTATGCCAAGGGGGTGGTGGTGGCGGCAGGAAGGATAAAGGGGTAGAGTGTGGGAAGGTCGGGGGATTGGAACTCAAGAATGCAGAGTTGTGGGGCAAGTTTGTTTTGTCCTCTGAGCCATCTCCCCAGCTCAATAATTGGAAATCTTATTGAAGCTGGTAGCCACAACCCAGACCTTCAGAGGACCTGTGTGCCGCTGCAAGAAGAACACCTGGACCCACGCTCCTTTAGAGAAAGAAACGTGACTCCGACACACTTTGTGTTCTTGTCCAGAAGCCCCGGTTGGCTTTGGAATTACACACACAGTCACTAGTGAATGTCAAGCAAATCGCAGGTGGATTGTGCATGAATGTGCAAGGGACCCAGCCTGTGTTTTCAGGTCACAAATGTGACCTCTTCATGGTTGCCCACATACAAAGCTCTCTGCAAAGGTGTATGTAGCCATGCCCACACAGGCTCCGGGCCGGCGTGAGTCTGATCTCTCCTGCCACCTGTAAGGTGCGGCCAAATGAACCTGACGCACAGGAGGGCCGTTCCGCTCGGCTCCGGCGGCAGGCAGCCCCTTCCACGTCTTGAAATGCTTTTCTTCCCATGGCTTCCTCTCCTGGAAAGGTTCGCCGTGTCTTCACGCACGTGGTTGTCATGCTGTAGAAAAATCACACGCGGCAAAAAGTCAGAACTGTCAGCTCAGAAGACACTGCCGGTTCCACTGGGTACAACGGAGCAAGCAGGGCTGGCAAACGATCTTTAGAAAAAAACCCGCGATGAGAGCAGCGGCGGATGAAGATAAAAAGGGCTGCCGGCTTTATTCTCGCTGAAGGCTGGCGAGGGGAGCCTGCGGGAGGGAAGCCGCCTATCAGATAGGTCATCTGTTGTGTAATGGAGAATAGAAGGCGGAGGCAGGTGGGGAGAGGGAGGTGCGCTCCCTCTCTGAGAAGCAGGGGCGGCAGGAGCGCCTGAGAACCAGAAACTTCCACCCGCAGAACCACCACTTGCCATTTGCCACTGCTGCCTGGGCTGCGAGGCAGGGTGGGCCAGCGGAGGGGAGCCCACTTATAAGGCTCCAGGCACCTCTGAAAACCCATGTCTCCATTTCGCCATGGCCTCATTCTTTAAGACTTTGTTTCTCTTGACACAGAGCATTTTATTAAAAAGACCAATAAATTTAAAAAAATGTAATAGTTTTGTGCATTTGTGTGTGAGTGTATATGCATGTTGGGTCTGCATAGATATGCACATACACATATATGCATGTACACGTGGGGGCTAAAGGACACCTTGGGTGTAATTTCTTAGGTGCCATTTACCTTTTCATTTATTTTTAAAAATTTTTAATTTTTTTTAGAGAGACAGAGAGAGAGAGAGAGAGAGAGAGCGCAAGTGCACCAGGGCCTCTAGCCACTGCAAATGAATTCCAGATGCATGAGCCACCTCGTCCATCTGGCTTATATGGGATCTAAGGAATTGAACCTAGGTCCTTGGGCTTCGCAGGCAAGCACCTTAACTGCTAAACCATCTCTCCGCCCCATTTGCCTTTTTGGAAACATGGTCTTTCATTGGCCTGCGGCTTTCCATGAAGACCTAGGGGTCACAAGTCTCCACCTCCCCGGGGCTGGAATAAAAAGAACGTGCCACCATGTATGGCTTTTCTTACATGCGTTCTGGAGGTCAAGCTCAGATCCCTCTGCTTGTGAGGGGAGAACTTCAGAGACCAAGGTGTCTCCTCAGCATCACCTCCCACAGTCTTATAAGATTCATACTACTTTTTTTAACATGTCTGTGGGCGTGAGCTGTGGTTTTATGAGAGAGACAAATTCTGCTGATCTGTAGTAATATTATCTTAATTACACTCGTGTTCTCAGTGCTGAGGGCTGGACTCAGGGCCTTGAGCACCCGAGGCAAGCGCACTGCCACTGAACCCCACCCCGTCCCCCAAACATCAACTTTGAGTGCTTGTCTTTGTCCAGGAATTTCTGCCTCACGTGCCTCTGCTGATCATACGCACCGTGTTCAGCTTAAAATGCTTTTTCCAGGAAAGTGGATTTATGACCGTCCAGTGGAAAATTGCAATGGCATCATTGATTGTTTCATTTTTAGTTTCTACTAGGTTTCATGTGTCATCTTGATCTTACACAAAGACACTAGCTGAATTGGGAACGACTGGTCAGGGCAGCTGGCTGAGGGTGCTTTGGACTGGGTGTGGCCTTCAGGTCTGCGTGAGCCCAAGAGAAGGAAGTGGGCCCCGTGCACTGGGTTTGGCCCTTTTCCTGCTTGGAACATGGAGCCCTGCTCCCCCACGACGTGTGGAGGTTATGAGAAACACAAGCAGAGGCCTTTTAGCTAAATACACTTGGGCCAAATCCCTCAAGCCAGAACTGTGAAATCTGATCTTTTAAGAACTATGCTGCAATTGAATGAGCCAGGCTGTCACCCCATGGGACCCTCCCTCTTCAGGCCTCCGCTACAATCAATAATGACCATTTGTGCTTAGTGAGTGAGGGGGAGCCATTCTCCTGTACTGACCGGTTAAAGTAGATGCCACCTCAGCACTGTAGCCAGGCCATCAGCATCCCCCCACCTGGGAGTGTGAATGCCACGGAGCCAGGCACTGGCCACCGGCCTGGCCATCCATCAGCAGCCAGAGCCTTGGCATGGTCCGTGCCCTGCGCACGCATCATTTATCACATCTCCTCCCCGTCTCAAGTAACCTAAGGGAGCATGATTCTCTCCTTTCTGCCTCCTGACACGCAGGCCTGGCCACGGGACCCAGCAGTAAATATCTATCTTAAACAAATTGCTGTCAGTACCAAGTCACTAGGGACTTTTAAGAGGGAATTAGGAATTAAGAATTTGTGGTGATGGGTAACGAAAGATGGATTGGTTTATTTGTGTGGCTCTGCAAATATCTGTGTTAAAGTAGGTAGAAAAGACTAAAATAAGACAATAATTATGCTTCTGAGTAGGTCACACCCAATTATCTGGCAATGAATTTTCTGGTTAAAATGTCACGTGTGTGAATATGCATGCATGGATGCATGATGAGCATAGTATTTCCTATTCATGTTATTGTGTATTGATCTGTAGACAAATGCACATTCTGCACACATGTAGATGTATGTATTTAGGGACTGTAGTATGTGTGTGTGCATGTGTTAGAATGGGGGTGGGTAAAATGAACAGGCTATACATTTTGGTGGCAGTAATTTGACTATCTGGTAATTTGCTAAGGAAATGTGGTCCATCAAATGCTTGCCTGTTAAACATGCATGGTGGTAATGTAGGCCTGCATATTTTAAAATTCAAATTGAAAAAGTCTGTATGTCCACATTTTAGGATTTAATCTTTTTGGCAATCTAAAGAAAAAAAAATAATGGAAGCTAAATAGCTTGGTTATCTGTGCTGTCGACACCCAGAGTAAGAAGATTATGGTGTTTAAAATCAGGCTTACATGTGTATTTTCTACTTTTTAAGCCAGAAAACCCTCTAAATTGTTAGGCCTAAATTCTCTAATCTCCCTGCTAAAGCCAAAAGGTGAGCACGGGAAAATTACCCACGATCCCAGCGCTCAAGAGGAGCTTCGTGGTACGTCATGAGGTGAACGCGTAACTTGTGGTCTCAGCACTGGGCCAGGCAGGGGGCTGACTGGTCATCTCACAAGCATTTCCTGAGTGAACTTGGGGTCCTGTGCAGACATTGGTCTAAATGTGGTGGGTGCTGGAGTAAGTCCATGGTCTTTCTGCCACGTGGGTATAGTGGGTGCGCTTATGCCCGGCAGCTGCTCAGACTCACCCCTTACCCACCTACCTGAGTGCACTCAGCTACGAGGGTGCAGGGCCCCTCACACTGGGCTTCTTTGGGACTCTCCCGGGCTGTCATCTATGCTCCCAAGTCTCTTTCCAGCCTGTCCTGTCATTTCTTTCCACCAGACACCCAGCAGAGAACCTTCCTCACTCAGAACTATTTCAGAATGCAGCCTTCTTTTTCACTTCACGTGTGATAAACAATAAACAGGAAGAGTTGGGTGTTTTAACCAGATGGATAGAAGAAATGTGAGGAGTTCTGTCTCTGAGGTAGGACTACTGGAAAAACATCCTTGGGGTGGAACAAAGCCCCAAGTCTGCTGGCAGCTTTGCATTAGGGGTGCTCGATGAATGAGCCAGGGCATGTAGCCCCATGGCCCTTGAGCAAAAGAGGTGCTTTAGGAATCTGGAGGCTCCTCCTCACAAGGCCTTTGGGAGGGACCCACCTTGGTCCAGAGCAGCTCTCTTCCTGGCCAAAGGGCGGGGAGGGTCAGAGGAGAGGTGTGCACATGGATGGGGCCTGGCCCCAGCTCACTTTGAAGTAGGACGTGTCTTGGAGACATTTTATCGACGATGTCCACACATATATGCAATGAATCTAGATCATAATCTCCTCCAGCCACCCTTCCTTGACTCTCCCTCCCATGTTGCCCCTTCACTGAACCCTTCTTTCCAAATAGTCACTCTTCTATTTTCAAGTCATCAATTTTCCCCTGGCAGCACCCTTCCCTTCATTCAGCCGGGGCCGCCCACGGAGCAGCACCTTTCCCAGTGACGGTGGGCCTTCCAACTGCACTTAGCCTAACCTAGGCGCTTCCCCAAAGACACACTCAGAGATTTATCTCCTACATCATTCTGGTTTTTCTTTTAAATTTTTTATTTATTTTTATTTTATTTATTTTTATTTATTTATTTGAGAGCAACAGACACAGAGAGAAAGACAGATAGAGGGAGAGAGAGAGAATGGGCGCGCCAGGGCTTCCAGCCTCTGCAAACGAACTCCAGACGCACGCGCCCCCTTGTGCATCTGGCTAACGTGGGACCTGGGGAACCGAGCCTCGAACTGGGGTCCTTAGGCTTCACAGGCAAGCACTTAACCGCTAAGCCATCTCTCCAGCCCTTTTTTAAAATTTTTTATTGGTGTGGGGGGGTGCGCCCATCAGGGCGGGAGGAGAAACTGAGCCTCCAGAAATCTGTAGGTAGGAAACGATTCCTTGCCTCATCTGGGAGCCCTAGTATCTGACCCCTGGGGTGGGGTGACTACTATCTCTCTGCCTCAGTGACCACATCCCTAACAAGGTGGGCAGTGGGCTAATTCGAAGTTGTCTATGTGTTTTTCAACCCTAAGCCAGTCCTCCGGGCTGGCGGTTCACTAACAAGGCCGGGTCTCTTCCCCTCACACCACCTGGTGAGCAGGTTCAGCGGGGCCAGGACTTCTGAAGACAGAGGAAGGGCAGCACTCCCACCTCCCACCAACCTGTCTGGAAACCCAGAGGTGCGTGTCCATGGTAGTGATAAATACCATCAAGTTAACAGTCAAGATCAACTATCACACCGTCGTCAACATTTATACTGCCTGCAATACACGCTATCATTAGTACCTGGGTTTGCTGATAGTGTATTAACATTTTTCTGTACCATCGATTAAAATAGTGTTCTTTCAGTCAGAGCCGTCCTCATTCCTGCTTTCCTGGAACACCCGCAACGTCCTTCCCAGACGTCCACAGCTATAGAGGTGACAGTTCAGCCCGGTCTTCCCCAGCCCTCCACATCATGTGGTTGATCTGCACCTTAGGTTCGGCTCCCTTCATCCTGCTGAGCCAGGGGACAGCCACATCTGCACTCAGCATGCCTTTCTGCGGCCCACTGAGTCACTGTCATAGACAAGATGAGTCCCAGATGTCGGAGGAAGATGGTAATGCTTCTGGACCACCACTGGGACCGATAAACACCAGGGAAGTGTGTGAGTCGACGGGGTTCCAGGACTTGGCACGTGGGCTGTCGTGAATGGAGAGGCTGCTGGCACGTAGGCACTTGGCAGAGGAGACAAGTGGAGCGATCTCTCGCCTGGAGGATGGCGAGGAGGCTTGCTGTTGCTTGAGGAGGGAACTGAAATATTTCAGTCACAGAAAAGAGGGGTTACTGGTCCTCTGTCTTCAGTCCCTCTGGTGATGAGACATGCAGGGCTTGGAGACCTCTGGCCTTGCTGTATGACCCAGAGCAAAGGGTTGACTTGAACATCGGAAGTAACCTTGGGGCGGGCACTTACCCAATCTCACTTTCCTGTCGGTAAGAGGGAATCACATACATCCCTAATCTCAGAGGGCCATTAGAGCTAAGGAAGGGGACTTGTGCTTGGCCCACTGCCTGGTCATAGGCTCAAGGGAGGGCAGCCAATATTGTTCATGTAGATGTCTCTGGACACCCAAGCTTCACACTCATAATTTAGAATTCTAAGAACAGGGTTTGTGCATTTACAGAAAAACAAAAACAAAAACCCCCCACTGAAACATAAATGCTGATTTTTATTTTTGTTTGACATGTTTTTTTATTTAAATATGACCTTATGGAAATCAGGTCTGTCTTTTATGTAGTACCAGATAATCAATTGTGATGGGAAAATGGTAATAAATTATATATGCTTGGGGCCCTGGGAAAAAAAAGGAATGTTTTGGCCAAATTTAATTGTATGTTTGCTGAGAAATTCAGTCAAAATAACCCATGTTTTAGAACTATTTATCAGTGCCATGATGTGTTGACTCTTGAAAAATTTGAAAACATGGATCACAGAGGTTGAGGTGTAGCTCACTGGTAGAGCACCTGCCTAGTGAGCAAGCTGAGTTTAATCCCCAGCATTAAAAATAAATGAATGAATGAATAAATTGGCTCATAGGAAGACTCACTTGCTTAGGGTATTTCCAGAGACAAAGGGTGTTCAGAAGAGACTATGGATTGACTTCCTTCCCCATCCTTCCTTTCTTCCTTCCCTTCCTTCCTTCCTTCCTCCCTCCCTCCCTCCCTCCCTCCCTCCCTCCCTTCCTTCCTTCCTTCCTTCCTTCCTCCCTTCCTTTTCTTTCTTTCTGTTTCATGTGTGTGTGTTAATTTATGTATAGGGGTGTGTGTGTGTGTGTGTGTGTGTGTGTGTGTGTGTGTGTGTGTGCATGTGTGCCGGCCAGAGGACAACTTCGGGGGTTGCCCCTCAAGTGCACCATTCAGCTATTTGGGGGACAGGTTCTCTTCTTATTGGCCTGGAGCTCAGCAGTGAGGATAGAGTGGCTAGCCAGTAAGTCCAGGGATCCTCCTCTCTCTTCCTTTCCAGCACTGGGAAGCCATGTACTGCCACCCTTGGCACATTTTTATGTGGGTGCTGGGGGTCGACCTGAGGTCTTCATGCTTGCCCAGCAAGCACGTGATTGGCTGAGCCAGCTCCCCAGTGAAGATCATGGACTTTCTCCTTTCTGTGGTTCAGAGATCCTAGGGCCGTGCTTCAATCTGATGTGGATGCAAGGAAAAGGGCATCGTTTTGCAAAATCTTTGCTTATCCCACTTGAAGTCTCATTCAGTGCGGGAGAAGGACTAGCATGGATCCAGCAACCAAGACGTGAGGCTCATGGCCCACCTCCCACCATGGACCCTCTCATTCCCCATCTGTTCAACCACACTGCTCTGGAGAATGCGACGTGGCTCCCACCCTTCCTGGGCAGACGGGCTGCTGTGACAGAGAGGTGGAAGGAAATGCTTGCAGACGTGTGGCACTGTGGAGTGGGCCTGGGGGTGGACGGTGCTTCAGGGCTGGAGGCTTCACTCTGCGAGGTGACTTGGGGTAGTGAGGCCGGGCTGGAGCCAGAGATCAGAATTTGGTGGGAGGCTATGTGGGGAAAAGAGATAGAACTGTGACGAAGATCACCCTTGAACCTGAGGGGAGAGAAAGCAAAGGAAGATGGCACCGTTACCCGCTATGGAGTTATGAATGCAGCAGTCAGTCTGGGGAGGGAGGGGCCAATGCCTCAATGCTTCTACACTGTGGCTCTTACAATCTTTCCTTGACCTCTTCTGCCATGCTTCCTGAGCCTGTCGGTGAAATGGGGACAGGGAAGTGGGGGGGGTATAAGATGATAAAATGAGAGCCGGGCATGGTGTGCACGCCTTTAATCCCAGCAGTTGGGAGGCAGAGGTAGGAGGATCTCCATGAGTTTGAGGTCACCCTGAGGCTCCATAGTGAATTCCAGGTCAGCCTGGGCTAGAGCGAGACCCTACCTCGAAAAACCAAAATACAAAAAAAAAAAAAAAAAAAAACAACCAACCAACCAACCAAACAAACAAACACCAAAAAGATGATAACATGAGGGGAAGTGGAACTAATACATGGCTTGTCCATACAATGAATTTCCTAAATCAATAGAATGAAAAGAGAATATGCTTAAAGCTTGTACAGTGGTCCATGGGCAAATCCTTTAAGCCTGAAAGGATAGGAGTTCTTTGCAAGATTCTCTCTCTCTCTCTGTCTCTCCTAAGACCTTTCTCTGTGGAGACTGGTCCTGGCAGGGGCCGTGGGCACTCATTCTTTATGGCACATAAGCAGCCGGAGGGGCAGCGCATTAGCTGGCTCTGGCAACAGCCTCCCGGGGGCGCTGGGGAGTCCATGGAGTCCTTGCTGGACGCTGGCGTTCGCTGCCTGTCGCCTCCCAGCCTCCTGCCTCTGCACGTGTGCTGTGTGTTCTTTCTGGTTTGTTATTTTCCTGCAGCTTCCCAGTCTAGGAAAGCTTAACACAACGGAAGAGTAAGAATGAAGCGGTCGCCAGGGTAGTGGCGACTGCAGTTCCGTTTCGGTGGTGTCTCTCCAGCATTTTCCCAGGGAGCCTTCTGCTTTAACTCCGCCGGCAGGTGCTATGCACGTATCACCCTGTCCTACTGCCGTATTTACTTAATATCATGAAACATTTCCACAACTCTCTGCACGTATGTCAGGAGGTTGAACTGCCATAGTGTACGTAATACTTCACTCTCATACTCTTTATTGGATCTAAATTGTCTGCAATGTTTTCCTAATACACAGGGCACCAGTATGAGCATCCTTTTTATTGAAAAGTCTTCCCACTGGGTATCAAATACCGGGTCTCATGCGTTGCAGGCAGTGTGCTACCATTGGACCAAACCCTTAGCCCATTAAGGAGCTTCTTGTTTTTTTTTTTTTTAATGGGGGGCTTGTTTTTTTCTTCTTTGCTTATTTTTATTTGTTTATTTGAGAGCAATAGACAGAAAGAGGAAGAGGAAGAGAGAGAGAGGGAGAGATTGAGAAAGAGAGAATGGGTGCATCTGGGCCTCCAGTGCAAACAAACTCCAGATGCATGCACCACTTTGTGCATCTGGCTTATGAGGGTCCTGGGGAATCGAGCTTCAAACGGGGGTCCTTATGTTCCACAGGCAAGTGCTTCATCACCAAGGTATCTCTCCAGCCCCTGTTAAGGATATTCCTTTTTAAAAATTTTTTTGTTATTTTTATTTATTTATTTATTTGAGAGTGACAGACAGAGAAAGAGGCAGATAGAGAGAGGGAGAGAGAATGGGCACCCCAGGGCCTGCCTCCAGCTATTGCAAATGAACTCCAGACATGTGCACCCCCTTGTACATCAACCAACAAAGTCATACACAACAACCTTTGCCCATCTGACGGCTTCATGTATTAAATGTAAATTCCATGGGGACAGAGCTCTTTGTATGTTTCAATTTGGTTTCTTTATGGATGCATTCTCATCAACTGGAATTAGCACAGAAGTTGGCATTTGTAGGTGCCCAACCAACAAATCTTGGCAGAGTAGAACATGGTTTCTGAAGCGTCTCTTCGCACAGGTGACATGCTCAGATCTGGATTGGGGCCGCCCTTTCCAGTCCTCTGTAGACTTGTGTCCCTCAGGGCTTTTCTGGGAACATGTAAACAGTACTTGTGGCCCCTGGGGACAGAGCTTCCTGGGGCAGGCACCTCTTTCCCTGGCTTCGTCTTGCTTACAGTTCTGGCAGAGGTGTCTTCATGGTAGACTCGCTGCACTGGGGGACCATGTCAGACTGGTCACCACAGAGAGATAATGGAGCCCAGAACACAATGAAATTTAGATGTCACTGTGCCTGTGTGGCGGAGCCAGGCACTGGACTTGCTCCTCAACCCAATCTATGGTACCCAGGCTTCTGTCCAGGCTCAGATGCCAGCACACAGCATTTTAAAAAATATTTATTTATTTATCTATTTATTTTGAGGTGGGATCTCACTCTAGTTCAGGCTGACCTGGAATTTACTATGTAGTCTCAGGGTGGCCTTGAACTCACGGAGATCCTCCTACCTCTGCTTCCCGAGTGCTGCGATTAAAGTTATGCACCACCACACCTGGAAGTATTTATTTTATATTTACTTGAGAGAGACAGAGAGACAGGGAGAAAGAGGCAGATAGAGAGAGAGAATGGGCCTGCATGCCACACCTTGTGCCTCTGGCTTAGGTGGGTCCTGGAGAATCGATCCTGAGTTCTTTGGCTTTGCAGGCAAGTACCTTAACCACTAAACCATCTCTCAAGCCCCATCTTTGTTGTTTTGATTTGTGTGTGTGTGTGTGTGTGTGTGTGTATGTACTCACGTGTGTGGGTGTGTGGTATGTGCAGGTGTTCATGTATGTGCATGTAGTGGCCAGAGTTGACATGTGGCTTCCTCCTCCATGGCTCTTCACCTTTTTGGGACAAGCTCTCTGACTTGAACCCAGAGCTTGCTAATTCGGCTGGTCCTGCTTAGCCAACCGGTTTGTCCTGAAGATTGCCTCTCTGGTTTCAGAGCCCTGAGATTATAGGCATGCCCTGCCATGCCCGACTTCCACATGGTGCTGGGGATCCACACTCAGGCCCACATGCTTGTGTGAAGCTTTTACTGACGGATCCCTCTGTCCAGCCCCTGCACACATGCTTCTTATGGGAGAGTCTCACTCTGGTGACTTGCTCCTCACTCTCTGGTCCTCTGAGCCATAGGTCAAAAGTCTCCATCTCGTTTAGGGTGTCATTAGTATCTGAGCCAATCTGTGGTCCTGCTATGGCCTGAATCTTGTTGAGTTGAATAAGGCTCTTCTCTCAGGACTGACTCCCTTCATCTTTGCGGTCTGCCCCTAGGGAACCCATGCTGGCTGAGGCTCCCGAGACTCGCAGTCTCTCTGGGCTTGGAAGGCGACCTGGAGCCTCTGTGGGAGCTGTGTCCCCAGCATCCTGGCAGATTTCAGAGAGCCCCACAGCAGCGACCCACAGGCTCAGACGCTCTGTGAAGGACCCGCCACGGGAGCGCAGTAGTTCTCTTCATGGTCACACATACGGAAAGGCAAATCAACACAGGACTTTTTCTTTAAAGTTAGTTATATAAACTGTAAAAGTTTTTCTTTTTTTGTATAACAAAATGAAAATAAAGGGGAAGTTATAAATGCCACCTCTTAAGAGGACAGCAGTTAAATTGGAGTTGTATATCAGTGACCACCATGAGAAATGACTTTCATAATTGTTTTAATTTTCTCTCTTGGTGTTATGAAGACCTTTATTACACACAGTTCTATATTAGCACCTTTATTTGTAATGAGATAAAGGTTGGAAGAAAATTGGGGTTAAAACATGGACAAGCTTGTGAAGGAAACAAGTAAAGCTAAACTCTTGTGGACAGGAATTAAATCCAGCCAGATGCCCTCCAAAACTGGCCAGTTCCTTCCTCCCTCCTTCATCTGAGCATCGAGTTTATGCATGAACTTAGGCTGCACATGAGGAAAGACTTAGTTAGAAGCGTGATTAGGGGCTGGAGAGGTGGCTCAGTGGGCAAGTGTGCTTGCTACTTAAACATGAGAGCCAAGAGGGCCTAAGACTGAGTGTAATTCCTGAGCACTCACAGGCAAGTTGGAGGGTGGCCACGGCCACATACCTGCTACTCCAGTCCTGTGGGGAACAGAGACTGGAGAACTGCTGGAATTTTTTAAAAATTTTTTATTAGCATTTTCCATGATTATAAAATAATACCATGGTAATTCCCTCCCTCCCCCCACTACACTTTCCCCTTTGAAATTCCATTCTCCATCATATTACCTCCCCATTACAATCATTGTACTTACATATATACAATAGCAACCTATTAAGTCCCTCCTCCCTTCCTTTCTCTTCCCTTTATATCTCCTTTTTAACTTACTGGCCTCTGCTACTAAGTATTTTCCTTCTCACGCAGAAGCCCAATCATCTGTAGCTAGGATCCACATATGAGAGAGAACATGTGGCGCTTGGCTTTCTGGGCCTGGGTTACCTCACTTAGTATAATCCTTTCCAGGTCCATCCATTTTTCTGCAAATTTCATAACTTCATTTTTCTTTACTGCTGAGTAGAACTCCATTATATAGATGTGCCACATCTTCATTATCCACTCATCAGTTGAGGGACATTTAGGCTGGTTCTGGAATTTGTCGGCTGAAAACCAATCGCAGTTGAGAGCAAGATGTTGTCTCAAGGAAATATGTGGATGAGCAATGAGGAGGGCACCTGGAGTTCTCTGGCCTTCCCGCAGCTGCACACACATGTGATGCCACACACATCACGTCACACCACACACACACACACACACACACACACACACACACACAGAGAGAGAGAGAGAGAGAGAGAGAGAGAGAGAGAGAGGCAAAGTTTGATTACTGTTTCATGTTTCAATTTTCAGGACAATTGTTTGGTACTGAAAACTTCTTAGATATTTTTCTAGCTCTTTAATAAAAGAAAAAAACTTGTCTTTAAAATAAACCAAAGTGTCTAAGATATATTTTTTTTTTGCTGGGGGGGGTAGTGAAAATCAGATGATCAGAGTACAGATGCAAACTCACAAACATGCCGATTCCTTCCTTTTCTGCAGAAAAATGATACTGCATTGCGGGCCTCTGCCGTTCCTAGGCGCTTGAGACGACGCGGCGCAGCTGGTAGGCGTGTGGGGGTGGGCCTGGGGATGTGGCTGTTCGTTTTCAAGGCAAATCTCCCTTTGTAACAAAAGTCAAATGAGACATTATTATTATTTTGTTATGTGTGTATATGTGTGTGTTTGCACATATATGGGTATATGTATGTGTTCTTGTGCATGCACGTGTGTGCCTAAAGGCCAGAGGCTAATCTCATCTGTTGTTCATTAGACTCCATTCACCTTTTTTGAGTTTTTGGGAGAGAGAGAGAGAGAGAGAATGGACACACCAGGGCCTTCAGCTGCTGTGAACGAACTCCAGATGTGTGCGCTCCCTTGTGGCAATGTGCAACATTGTGTGCTAACATCACTGTGTGTCTGGCTATGTGAGACCTGGAGATTCCAACATGAGTTCCTAGGCTTTGCAGGCAAGTGCCTTAACTACTAAGCCATCTCTCCATTTCTCCATATATGTTTCTTTGAGACAATGCCTCTAACTGGCCTAGAGCTCACCAAGCAGGCTAGACTCACTGTTCACTGAATCCTGGGAATCCATGGGATTACAAGCGTGTGCCACCATGCCTGGTTATTTTCACATGGTTTCTGGGGGATGAAACTCAGCTACTTATGCTTGTAGGGCAAATACTTTAGTGACCATCTCCCTAACCCAAGGGGGGCATTATTAAGGGAGCATGCCCCATGCCTACCTGGAGGTAGAGAGGCAGTGGCCATGCATTAGAAGACTGGCTTTTATGATGCATGAATTTTCTGTGACCCCTGAACCTAAAGATAGGATAGTAAGAAGCCTACTTTTGAGAATGATGAAGATTTCAAGTAGAAACAGCCTCAGTGTCCCCCACACAGAGGGGCGAGGATCAGAGGTGCAGAGAAACTTAGATACTGGACATCATTATTTGAGGTCAGGAGGTTTCTTGCTAAAAATCTCCCATGTAAACCCATGGATTCAAAGCATTTTATCAGCAGGTTTTGGAGTCAGGATGTCCTTTGGTTGCTGGTGCAAGGCTTCTGACCGTGAGATTCAGGAGCTAGAGTGAGAGCCAAGCGGCTTAGACGGTACCTGCATGGGCGGGTGTAGGAGTGAATTCTGCAGAGGCGCCTGTGGCTCCAAGCACTAATAAGCCACTTTAGGTTTCACCATGGTTGGCACCAGCCTTTCTCTTAACACTGGTGAGCTACTAAGCTGTGTTTGTGTTTGGTAAACAGTCAAATAACAGCCGAACAGCTGTTGGTGACGCTCTGACTAATATTGGTATGACTCACAGCCAAGAAATAACCCAGATGTTTTGGGACTGGTAAATGTGCGGACCCGGTTCCGGAGAAGGGTCTGAGGGTGGCTCTGAACAAGGGAAGCCCTTTGGAACTAAAGCCTTGGAAAGAGGCAGCTTTCAAAGGGAAGTTGTTCGTTGAGATGCTTAAGTTTTAGTAAATATTTGAAAAAGAACAAACAAAATCTCGCCGCTGGGGAGCCAGGTCTCAGGCAGTCTTCCTCCCTCCAGCGTGTGGCTACATTTGCAACATAAATAACTGCCCACCGTGACGCTCTGTGCCGGTTCTGGTGGTGAAGCCATAGGCATTACCTCTTTAAGAATGGAAGAAGTGGGGACGGGTTGGACTCCTCCTGAACGATCAGATGGGGGACAGGGATGCTCAGCCAGTAAAGTGGAGACCTGAGTCTGATCCCTAGAACCCGTGTAAACACGCCAGGTTTGTAATCCCGCAGCCGGGGCTGTGGAGACAAACGGGACCCTGTGGCCCACTGGCCAGCCCATCTAGACTAATGAGCGAGCTCTAGGCCAATGAGAGACCGTCTCAAAGAGAGGTGGATGGCATTCTTGAGGAATGATCCAAAGATTGTAAGTGGAATTTTGCTCAGAGATGAGGTCAAATGAGATTGTTAGTGACTGCCACTGACAGACTTTTTCTTTTTCTCCAGGGACTGCAACAAGGGTGTCACTTGTGGGAAACATGTTACTTAGAAATGAGAATTGGGTTCAGGCCCTCTGTGAGCACATGAGGATTATTTTAAAAATATCATTTATTTATTTATTTATTTATTTATTTGGTGGGGGGGAGAGAATGGGCATGCCAGGGCCTCCAGTCACTGCAAATGAGCTCCAGATGCATGTGCCCCCTTGTGTGTATGGTTTATGTGGGTCCTAGAGAATTGAACCAGGATCCTTTGGCTTTGCAGGCAAGTGCCTTAACTGCTAAGCCATCTCTCCAGCCCCACATGAGGATTTTTATGGGCATTTGTCACTGAGGCTGGTCACTTGGCCACTGGAAGCTGCCTGAGGCTATTTTTGATCATTGAATGATATTTATATTTATTTCACATTATCTTTTAATTCCGAGCAATTTTAGAAGTCAAATAGCTCACTTGTGAGCTTGTGATATGTGTGTGTGTGTGTGTGTGTGTGTGTGTGTATGAGAGAGAGAGAGGAGAGAGAGGAGAGATAATAAGTAGGGGCTCTCCTTTTTGATTATCTGCTTTATAAATTATCTTATCATCTTGAATATTTACCATCTTTTCCGTATTTTAGGAGACTTGTGCTGGCCAAGGATGGCACCCATCATCGAGGCTCTGACTTGACTTTTGATGTCTTGGCGACTGATGGTCTGTAAATCACACCATGTCAGGGTCTGTGGTTGCAGAACCTGACTTGTGTCTGCTGGCCATTCCATGGGACAAACAGAGGCAGCGTGAGTGCTGAGAGCTCCAGTTAATCCCATAGATGGGTTTGAAGCAAACATCAGGAGGAGTGGCAAGGTTTGGGACCTTTATGTGGAATTTTGTGAGATGGCACCCAGCCTCTGTTGGTGTGCTTTTACTGGCCGTGTTAGGAGAAATCCACCCGTTTACAAGAAGTTCTGAGGTCTCCTGTGTGAGGCTGGCTCTAGAGCTTCTCCCGGCCTGGCCCTGCCTGCTGCCTGCTTGTGCTATAAATCACAATGTCTCCAGCCTCCAGAATCTCCGTATTTTGTCCTCAATAGTTTGAGCCACAAAACTGCGCCATTGTGTGGACATTTGTCTGTTTTCTATAACGAGGACAACCAGATTTGTAATTGTCTATTAAACAGTCTATTAAATAGTGTCATAGCTAGAGGGACCAGCAAACATCACTCAGCCTTTTAATGCTTCACAAGTTATTTGGTAGCACTTCAGGGGAAGATGGCTTAAAGCATTCTCTTTTCTTTCCTGAAAACAACCCGTGACCTGAAGCTCTTCCAGAGACCCTTTCTGCGCAGATTGTGTCTCATCTCCGACATCCCTCCTGGCTCCCCCGCCCTGCACCCCCGGGCGAGAGCTCCGTGCCCCCTTGCGATGTGATGTCTTATCCTTCTGGATTTCATACTGTTCTTCTCAGTGGCATTGCGTTACCCAGTTTCTCCTGGGATGTCCTGGAGCCCTGGGTTTGCTTCCCAGCTCTGGCACCTCAGCTGCCCAGTATTCCCGCTCACCTCTCTGCCTGCTTCAACTCCAACCACCCTATGTGCATGGAGGATCTCTCAGAACTTCCTGCTTTGCCACCCTGCTCCGGCCCAGCTCCCCCTGCAAAGTTCCTTAGAGGCTATTTTCCATTTGTGGAATTCCTGAACACTAGTGTTAGAAGGGGCCTCCGGGAGCTGCTCCTCTGACCAGCCCACCAAGGACAGCAGAGCTCTGCGGGGCCCCACTGTGCTCTCAGGGGTGCGCAGACACGCAGCTCAAGCAGTAATTAGGAAGCTGGCGTTTTTTGCTTATAACTGAAACCAGCTCTTCACACTCATCTTTCACACCTGAAAATAGAATAGAATAAAGGGAAAATAGCCTGCTTGTTTCAATGAAGGGTGGGTACTTTCTGCACATAGCTATCACATGAATTCCCAGAACACTGTGAAGATGGAGGAGGGGCCATCTAGGAGCAGCAGTTCACAGCTAGGCAGAGAATGAGCTCATTTAGAAAGAACCAAGCTTGGGACTTTGGGGGGGGGGCAGATGGCTCAGTGGGTAAGTGTGCTTGCCATGCAAGCATGAGGGCCTGAGAGGGCCCGAGTTTGATCCCCACCCAGCATCCACATAGAAACTGGGCATGTATGCCTGTAACCTTAGTCCTGTGAGGAGGAGCAGAGACAGGAGAGGTACTGGGGTACCTTGACCAGCCAGTCTGATGGTCACTCCAGGCTCAGTGAGGAACTCCATCTCAAGAAAACAACGTGGATGAGTGATAGAGGAGAGCGCCCAGTGTTCTCAAGGTCTCTGGCAAGGGGCACATGCATCTGCACACACGTGTATGTACAGACAGACATACGTATGCAACACCACACATACTACGTGTCCACATGCACACATGCACACCCACACCCACGAGAGAGAGGAGAGAGAGAGAGAGGAGAGAGAGAGAGAGAGAGAGAGAGAGAGAGAGAGAGAGAGAGAGAGAGAAGAAACAACCAAGCTCAGTTCCCTGAGTCTCTGAGGATGAGGAGCCACATGCTGTCAACACGTGTGCCCCCAGAGCACCTCTAAGCCCCTGGCATGCTCAAGGGGTTGCTGAGTAACTATGAGAGGGAGTCAGGTAGCTCTGTTAGGCAGTTAGGGTAACTGGGCCCCTGAAAGTACAAAGCAGGAATGTCTTTGGGCTTCGCTAGAGATCACAGAGGAAGCTGGCTTCTCCTTATCACTTGCCTAAAGGAGAACCCTACTAATGTTTTCCCACAAACAATCTGAACCCCTTCTTGGAAGGAGGTCCCCTTTCCTAGAATTCATATATAATCCTGTCATTGTGGTTGGTCAAGTTCAGCCCCCGTTCAGCATCACAGGTGGCCTCTTCTTGAGCCAGCCCCTAGTCCAGACCAGTCACCCCTTCCTCTAGCTTTCCTGAGATGGAAGGTGGGGCTTGGCACCATACGGGTATAAATACTTACCAGAGGAGGGCAAGCCTCTCTGGGCTGGATCCTGGAGTTCAAGGTTCTGGTAAGCTCCCCTTGTCACTGCAGCAAAAAGAGGGGAGAACCCCCTTTCTCCCACATGGCCTCTCTACCCTCTTGCCCCCCACATGACTTTTGCAGGAGGCACTTCCACAGAGTAAACTTATTTGTGTGAGTCACCCATGGGGTTGCAGTTACTCTAATGTTGCCAAGATAAAACACCCAAGCAAAAGCAGATTATGGGAGGAAAGTGTTCTTGTTTAAAAAATTTGTTTTTATTTTGGCTTACCTTCTCAAGGGGAAGCTCCATGGTAGCAAGGGAAAGCATGGCATGAGCCGAGGCTGGACATCACCTCTGCTGCAACAGGTGGAAACCACAGCAGGAAATGAGCCAAGCTCTGATAAGGGGGAGCTGGCTAGGCTATAATGCCCCAAAGCCCACCCCCAACAACACACTCCCTCCAGCAAGGCTCCGCTCCCAAACTGCCACCAGCTGGGGACCAAGCGTTCAGAAAGAATCTATGAATTTATGGGGATATTTGATTCAAGCCACCACACCGGTCTCCATTGCTGTGATTGGCCTTCAGGTTGTCATAGGATTCTGTTCTGCCCAATAAGATCCATAAGGAATCCTCTAGGAGCTTCTGGGAAGTACTTTTCTTGTTAAAAAAAGAGAAGAGGGCTGGAGAGTTGGCTTAGTGGTTAAAACACAATGTCTGGAAGTATTTTGTCCTGCCCAAGGAGAATGTTGGCCAGAGACTCTGTTCCTTCTGCCTTTTGTTTCTCAAATCTTAATCTCTAAGAGTTCATGCCAGGGGAAGTAGTTCCCATTCAAAGTCAGAAACCACTCTTTAGTGGTGCAGGTGTCTGGCGCGTGGCGCACTCAAGAAGGCTGGTCCTTGGCTCTGGGGCTCACAACTGGTCCATAATTCCTTTCCCTAAACATGCCCACCGGGGACACAGGGAACAATAAGCCTAGCTGTGAAGACGATATGCCAGGGACACATGGCTTTTACCCCCCTTCTGGGCACCCTAGAAGCCTTCTGTACTCTTAAGTGAACTGGGAGAAGTGTGGGAGCTCAACAGCAACCACCAAGACCCCTGTCTGCCAGCCAGGGGAGAAAGCTACCCGGAATTAATTTGACTTGGAGGGAAATTCTCCGTACACCCAGCAAGTTCCCTTCCTGCACATGAGGGAGTGCAGCTTGCCACCCCCCGGTCTATAACACAATTATCAATTTATTTATTAGAGAGAAAGGGAGAGAGAGGGACAGGGAAAGAGAAAGAAAGAATGGGTGAACCAGGGCCTCCAGCCACTGCAAATGAACTCCAGATGTGTGTGCCACCTTCTGCATCTGGCTTATGTAGGTTCTGGAGACTTGAAACTAGGTCCTTACGCTTCACAGTCAAACACCTTAAACACTAAGTCATCTCTCCAGCCCAAGATGAACTTAAAAAAAAATATTTTATTTATTTGAGAGAGAGAGAAAAGAGAGAAAATGGGTGTGTCAGGGCCTCCAGCTACTGCAAACAAACTCCAGACACATGACCCCCCTTGTGCATCTGGCTTACATGGGTCCTGGAGAGTCAAACTTGGATCCTTTGGCTTTGCAGGCAAATGCCTTAACTGCTAAGCCATTTCTCCAGCCCCTGATGGACTTTTTAGTTTGGAATGGTTTTAGGTTTATAGAGGAAGCGTGGAGATGGCCCATGGAGTTCTGCCGTTCACCCAGCTTTCCCCCATCACATCTTACATAATCACAGTACATTTGCTAGTATGAAGATGACATTGGGTGCAAGTGACTACTCACTGAGCTGGAGACTTGACTCAGAATTGCTCAGTCTCCCCCCCTCCCCCACAAATGTCCCTTTTCGGCTCCAGCGCCCAATCCAGGATCCCATATTGAATTTGCAACAAAGTCACATTTAATTTTATTTTGGAGACAGTTCCCTTTCCCACTGATCAGCACATAGCTTCAGTCACATAGCATGTTCACTTTGTGGCCTTGTAGTCATGAAAATGTCATTTCTGTCATTGAATGTAGAAGTCATCACAGACAATGTCTCTTTAATAAACTTCCCAGCGTCTACACAGGCCCTGCGATGCTGAAAACACTGACAAAAAATCTGAATCCAGTCTGGGCCATGTGCCAGACCTTCAATGGCAGCTTCAAAATAAAAATTGGTGAAAACAATTCCCTAGAGAGTAGCATGTATGAACCCTCATGAGTTAAAAGTCCTTCTTTTTCTTTGCATGCAAATTTATAAATTTCCATATTCCCTCTTGTTTGTGGGCCCAAAGGTTATGAGGGAAATGGATTTGTATTTTTCATCCTTTCTGTGAAGATTAGCATGTGCTGCCTTTAAAATGTTCTTAATAGTTTTAATATCCATAGTCTTTCCTATATTATTGTCTAAGTAATCCAATTGGGAAATTAATTGCTCCAGCCTGTGCATTGCGAGTGGAAGATGTGGAGGGATATCAGGGTGTAATTCTGTTTGATGATGTCTTGAGATAGACTCACTCTTGGAATTGATTTTTGGGTCCACAGACACTGGCTGTGATCTCGTGGGCCATGGGCGGAGGCTGACCTTGCTACTGCACACACCCGCTCTCTCGCCGTCTGCATTCGCCTTTGCAAAATCATAGAGCAGCGTTGCAAAGTGGAAAAAGAGACCTGCCATCAATTACTTGTCTTCGCGACACCACGTCTGACCCGGTAGATCTGTTTCTCACTGAGCTGTCAGCCCTCTCTACCGGGCATGCGTATGTTATTATTACTTCACTATCCAACAGAAATGTTCAGATGTCACTTGATAACGGATGTCAAAGTGAATGTCATTCTGATGGGTACAAATGGCATGGTACCAGTCATCATGGATGGGAACCTTTTTAAAAAAAAGTTCTTAATTTTCTTTCTGAGAGAGATAGAGATAGATAAGGAAAGAATGGGCATGCCAGGCAAAGGAACTCTAGATGCATGTGCCACTTTGTGCACCTGGCTTTACATGGGTACTGGAGAAATGAACCCAGGTTGTTAGACGTTTCAAGCAAGTACCTTTAACTGCTGAG
This sequence comes from Jaculus jaculus, assembly GCF_020740685.1. Taxonomy (NCBI): domain Eukaryota; kingdom Metazoa; phylum Chordata; class Mammalia; order Rodentia; family Dipodidae; genus Jaculus; species Jaculus jaculus. The sequence goes on along the minus strand of NC_059102.1, from coordinate 5,435,076 downwards.
CCATCTTTCTAGCCTCATGGCTGGAGACATTTAAATGTGTGAGTTTTAAGATGTGTTTATAATTCTGGCCATAGGGGCATGTGCCTGTGATCCCAGGGCTCCGGGTGGATTCAGGAACATCTGTGAGCCTCACTGGCCCATTTAGCCTACCTGGTGAGCTCTAAGTCAATGAGTGACTTTGTCCCCAAACAGGTAGACAGCTTTACTGAGGAATGACACTTAGGATTTTCCATAACTTCTACATACAGACACACACACATACAACACACACCTCTATGCATCTATACACCTGCACAGCTGCATTTTAGAAAGGAAACTCAGATGCTCAGGGCTGGAGAGTTGACTCATCAGTTAAAGGATCTTGCTTACGAAGCATCCTGGTTAGTACCCAGAAAAAGCCAGGTGCACAAAGTGGCCCATGTGTCTGGAATCGTTTGCAGTGGCTAGAAGCACTGATGGGCCCATACTCATTTTTTCTTACTTTGCCTCTCTTTCTCCAAAATAAATAAATAGTAAAAATATTGAAACATGCACACACCTATGCATATATACATAAATGTGTGCGTATATGCATACATACATACACTAGGGCCCAGGTTCTGTCAACATTATCTCTCAACATTCTCAGAAGACATCGGCACAACGTGCAGGCATCGGCTGTGCATCTAAGGTAGCTTAGCTGCTCTGTAGCGATCCTTTCACCAGCTGAGGGTCAGGCACAGAGCATCCACGGGCTTCTCCAGCTAGGTTTAAGATTCCAGGCCCAAACTCACTTTATTCTTCCTGCTCTTTCAGTCTCTCTATGTGGAGATCACATCCGCCTCCCCACGGAGCACCTAGGATACGACCTCCTTATTCACCTATCAGAACCTGCTCTGGGGTGTTCCCTATTTCTTCCCACATCTAGATATCTGATCTCAAGGGCCATTGCTTGGTGTGTAAGACTCACAGAATGCAGAATGTATAACTGTTAGTAAAGTTGGAAGATGGTGCATGTGTTCCCCTTGACAAATGAAGTCTTTGGATGCTCTGAGCCTGACTCTCGTCAGGTGGAGACGTGGGTGCTCTGAGCCTGACCTGCAGCCTGTGAAAGAAGCACTTTTGGGGGGCATCTTTGATATGTCACACAACCCACATCCCTTTCAGGTCTCCTGAATTCATGACTCTTCCCTCAACTTCCCAACCTGACTTCTATGAGTTTTCAATTTTTATGGAGGAAATAGACATGATGGGACTTGAACAGATGACCTGGGTCTCAGAGCTTCTCACCGGGTAAAGTGGACCCCATGTTTGTTCGGACACCAGATCCCTGATGCCTTTTCCTTTGAGGACCAGATTTGCAGTAGGGCATTGAGTGGAGCCCACCTAGTCCACAGCACTTCTCACTCGTGAACGTGAAGGTAGGTGCTCTGGCCTGAGCACTCTGAATGTATGTGCTCTCCCGGCATGTTGTTTCATGGCCCCATGCTCTCCAGACCACTTCTTCACATGGCTCACTGCCATCCCTATGTCTGAAATTGGATTTTGAGCAGTGAAATCTTCCTGTGAGTGGTCTAATATTGGGTTCCCATGCTGCCAGGACCTCTCCATCTTGCTTGGGCAGAGAAAAAGCTCATGGCTCATCGAAGCATCTGATGGTTTCATTGGTCCCCTCAGGGATGTGGACGTCCCCACCCTGGCCACCCCTCCTGTGTTGTACTGCCCCTTATCAGAGCAGAGCTGCAGTAGCTGCCTTTGGATGCTTGGGCCTCCCCAAGAGCACAGTGACTGCCACTTAATCCACCCATAGTTTGGGAAGCCACGGTTACTGTGAGCATTGCTAGGGCCTGGGAGAAGTGGGAGAGAGGAAAAGGCCTGGCTGAGTGGCACGCGCTCTGGGTTTTAATTCTGCTGGGAGTATCTCAAAGGAGTTAGCCTGAGCTTGGGTGTTCTCATTGCTGACTGTTCCTGTCTGTCTGCAGCAGGCTTGGGCATTGTGCATGGCTGGGTGACCCTCAAAGAGATGACCGTGAGTTAAGGGAGCTGGCAGAGCCCTGGCTGGGTGTTAGGAGGCATGGAGAGGCAGAGGCTGGAACCATTGTCCAGACATCTTAACTGCCTTCCTACATGGCTACCTAACATATCCTTAAAAAAAATTTTTTATGTATTTATTTGAGAGAGAAAGGATAGAGAGAGAGAGAGAGAGAGAGAGAGAGAGAGAGAGAGAGAGAGAGATTGAGAGAGCATGCCAGGACCTCTAGCCTCTGCAAAGGAACACCAGGCACATGGGCTACCTTGTGCATCTGGCTTAACATGGGTACTGGAGAATCAAACCTGGGTCCTTTGGTTTTGCTGGCAAGCACCTTAACTGCTAAGCCATCTCTTCAGCCCCCCCCCACAACACATATCTTGATTATAGAATTAACCAGGTCTTTGTAGGCATCCCTGTTTCCCCCATGGACATTGATTTGCCTGGTGGGTCATCATCTGGTCCTCTGTGAACAATGCCGGTGGGACAAACCTCCTGGGATTGCCACTCTCCATTTTCTATGACAGGAACTATTGACCTGAATACAGTTTCCTCCCTCCCTCCTCTGCCCTTACCTCAAGCCTGCCTTTGGTGTGCTCTCTTAAGTGTGACCATGCCAGACAGACTTCACACCACACGTAGACACGAGGGGGTCTCTGGGAGCTACTGCCCATCCTTACCCAGATGCATTCTGACGTCTTTTCGTTTTCTCTGATAAAGTCTCCCCTTTTGTCACCTATTACTCTCTGGAAGGAATTTTCTGGCATGACCCCATTGGGTCTTGACTGAGGGCGGCAGGGGATAACCCACCTCTATTGAGCATTGGGGTAAAAATCATGCTACTGGTGTCAAATGCCTTGGAGAGTTTAAAAGTGTCTTCTGGTGTGTTCTCTCATTTGATCTTCATACATCTCCCAGACAGGGGTCCTGAGAGGGTAACTTACCTGCTTGGAGTGGGGCTGCCAGGGTAGGAATTGGATCTCCTTTTTTTTCCATTCAAGTTTTTGCATGTGTATGTATGTGTGGTGTGCATGTATGCACGTATGCTTGTTCGTGAGTATATGTGTGTCTGTAAGTGTGTGTGTAAGTGTGTGTGTTCGGGCATGGTGCACATGCCTGTGTATATAAAGGTCAGACATCAACATCAGGTGTCTTCCGCCGTTGCTCTCTCCACCTTATGTTTTGAGACAGGGTCTCTCTGAACCTAGTGATCACCAGCTTAGGTGGACGAGCTAGCCTGGAATCCTCCTATTATACCTCCCGAGGGCTGTAGGGACAAACGTGCCATCACGCCTAGCATTTTATGTGGGTGCTGGTCCTCATGCTTGCACAGCAAGTACTACCATACCCGCGGAGTCACGTCCTCCTTTTCTATGCTCCCCCTTTTCTCTGGAATGACTCCGCCTCTTATAGGCTCTTTGAGGAATCACTAAGTCACTTTGCAGCACCCATGGCCAGTGTGTCTGGTGTCTGAGATCCAGGAAAAGGACTCCAGGGAAGTCAGCCCCTTTGTTGTGAAAACCCCATGCATGCCTGCTGGGAAAGTTTCTGCAGAGCCTTGGGCAAGGGCTCCTGGGCTGCTCTGGGGGCCCGGGTGGCAGTGGAAGCTAGTCAGCAGGGGCTCTGCCAGGCAAGTCTCCTCCTACCTCTAGCCCCAGCCTCTCTCTTGCCCGAGGCACTCTTCCTTTTCTGAGCTTCCTCCCTGGAAAGGTTGCCTTTCTCTTTCCCTCCTCCTCCAGGGTGGGCACCTTTCCCGTTCAGCTTTGGGGTTGCAGAAGCTGGTGGGGGCCTGGACTGTGGGCTGTATTCCAGAGGGAAACGTTGGAAGGCAGGAGAGCCAGAATAAAACATGAATGCAAAATGCAAAAAAGGGAGAAATTCCCAGGGACACATTTGCCTAGTATCACACTAATAAAGAAGGACAAGCAGGCTGGTGGGCTCCAAGCACTCAGAAAAGAGCTCCCTACATCCAGGGAGCCGGGGGTACAGCATGACCCCCCCCCGCCAGGCAAAGGTTGGTGTGGAGCCCCACCACTGAGCTCTGCTAGCAGCTGAGGTAGGAGCCTGCATGCGGTCTCTGCAGACTGGGGGCTTGGCAGGAGGAAGGTTGCAAAGAACCAGGCTCCAGGGGCCCGCCACGTGGGGGCAGCAGCTCTGACTGGCTCACGCCAGAACCGCCAGCACACGGGGCTTGCATATTAACAAGCCACATCTCACATTTTGAACAGTTTAAGGGAGAAATCCCATCTTAACACCAGTCCAAAGTGTCCATGTATATTCATTCATATTTAAATTTATCTCTGCAAAATAATCCATATAGTTAAGACTTGGGTGAAAGTAATTGATAAAAGCGTAGAATTCACAGCCAGGGCGGAACAATCCTCAGAAAATCACAGCATGTGGGCGATTTTCTGAGTGGCTGGAACTGGGCTTACAGTTTATGTTGGGAGTGTTTGAGCTAAATGAAGTCATGAAAGAAGATAATACAATGTCCCATCATTTTAAGGTAATTTAATCATGAAAACTAAAAATTTGGAAGAAAACAGATATTTTACTTAATAGAAACCATCTGTACCGTACAGTAGGCAAATTGTGTAAAAATGAATAAAACTGTCTCAGAGGAGCGTGGCTCGGGCACCGGCGCCGTAATGAAGACGTATATGTGCTTCTTAGCACGCGCATTGTCTATTAGGGGAGGTAAATCGCAGCAGAGGATAAAGGAAACAGTTACAAATTTTATTACCATCATCTGATTGATGACAAACGCAGCCGCAGAAATCATGCACGCGAGGTGGGTCTGATCCTGAGCCCAGCCGGCTTCCGCTGCCGCCGGTCTTCGCGGCTAAGTCCGTACTGCGCGTGGGTCAGCGGCATGGTCTCGTGGAGTGACCATTGCCGCGGCGACGATGACCCTCGCGCTCCATGTTTCTACCTGGTTTAGGCTCCAGGAGGCTGGCTGTTCACCAGGGCGGCAGCTAATTTAAACACTTCCGCAGTGGCTTTTGTGCTCAACTTTGGGCTGCCAGGAGTCAGGCGGAGTGATCCCCGAAGCCGGCCTCTGTCCCCGTTGACCTGTGCCTCAGATGCGTTTCTTTGGCAACAGACTTTGTCCTCGCTAGTAACAGGTGCTGACTCACACACCCTCTCTGTGGCTGAAGGTCGAGTGGCCACATTTTTCAAAACAGGCACTTGTTCCTAATCTGCAAATTAACTAAATAATCACAACTGCTAATTATCCAGTATCAGGCCTGAAATACATAGGGCTTGAGTAATAATCAGCCTTTTAAATTAAGTTGGTGACAGCCACTATTAGCTGCTGTGATTTAATAAGCCCAATAAATGTGCACATTTTAAAAAGGGGCTCTTTGTAATTCCCCCACCCAGCATTTGCAAGTGAATCTGTTAATGAAAAGAGAGCACACAACAATTTTATGCTAGCAGCGAGGCCAAAGCCGGCGAGGGAAGGGCTCCGGATGATGGGGTGCTGTGGTTGAGCTGCAGGCAGAGGGATCAGGCCCAGCCTCTTTCTGCTGGAATGACGAATTAAGGCCAGGAGGCGAATCTGATTCCTTTTGGATATTAAACATTTTGGGGTACTAAGAAACAGATCCCATTAACAAGTCTGTAAAGTAAAGACCTCCCCAAAGAGTTGGACTTTGGCAAATTTAGAACAAATTAGATGCAATTTTCTACCTCATAGGCTCGCCTGTTTTACCTAATATTGTTATAATGCATTGGCTCCAACAGCCAGCTGTGAAGTGGGGCACACCTTGGTAGGAGAAGGGGGCACCACTGGACCTTTATCTTGAAAGATCACAGTATTTCCTGATTCCCTGTTGGAGGAGGGGAGTGTCAGGCCCCTGCAGAGCAACCCTGGCTTGCAAAGAGGGGCATGGAGGGTAGGTTATTGTGTGTACCCCCCCCAGCAGGGCTGACATTGGCTCCCCCAAGGCCCAGAGAGGCCCTCACTATGCCGGGAGCTCCTCTTCCTTCAGCTCCCATCTCCCAAGCCTGATAGCATTTTCCTTATTTACTTATTTTAGTGGTCAATTGAAATTTTATGGCTAAGTTATTTAAGAGAGACTATGGAAGAATTAAATGAGAGAAGGATGATGGAAATGCTGCTTTTCTTTTACAATAATTACTCTTGATAGCAATTTGAACTAATTTGCATTAAAGCACCCATTTAACCAATCTGTTGAAAATGAGGACTTAGCATAGGCGGTTTTGTAAGACCTCAGGACTCTTTCTTTGCATGACAAAGCGGCGGAAGAGGGAGCCGGAGGAAGCCTGGGCGGGTCTTGCTTTCAGCCACCCGAATGGCGAAGCGCTGCTGGCCTTTGTGGCAAGGGTGTGCTTTCTCACAGAGGTGCTTTTCTCCAAGTGACACTGTGTAAACCGAGAGAGAAAGCGGGGGTCAGAGGATCCCAGCTTTCTTCCCTTTTCTGTGTGACCTTAGAAAGAATCTCTTATTTTCACCACCCTGCGTTATGTTCAAAGCAAAAAAAAAATAAAAATAAAAAAAAGGTTATTAACAAAATGCTTTAATCCTCCCACTCTCTGAGCCTTGGAAATATATTTGCATATGAAAGGGTAAATTATTATTATTATTTTTTTTGAGGTAGGGTCTCACTCTAGCCCAGGCTGACCTGGAATTCACCATGCAGTCTCAAGCTGGCCTTGAACTCACAGCGATTTTCCTACCTCAGCCTCCTGAGTGCTGGGATTAAAGGTGTAGTCACCACTCCCCTCTGAAACGGTGAATTATTCTTAATCTAACTTTTGATGAACAGAGATAGGCTTTGGTGGGGGCAGGCTGTGACACCTCTCTCCTCACCTTCCCCTCACTCCTCTTTAGTTCTTGGTCACCCAAGCCAGGCTGGGCGGGGGAGCGAGGGGGGGCGCTGGGCTGGTTTTGTGTCCCTGAAGGCGCTATAGCTGCCCTGCCTTTCTGTCTGTGGTCTGTCTGTCTGTCTTCCCTGTCTTTGGTTTCCCAGTGTCGCTTTCCTGACTTATATTTTCAGATCAGAAGCGGAGCCATGACGATCTTGGTCTGGTTAGGAGAAATGGGGGACAGCTCCAACCTCGGCCTCTCCTTTACTTTCTTCTCTGTGGCATCCTTCTCCCACTTGAAGACATTTTAATCTGAGATTTTGAGTGGAAACGGGGTGAGATTCAAAGCAGGCATGTCTGTGGTCTAGCAGCTAAATCTGGAAGGAGGTGTCCAGGAGATAAAATGGTTGGCTTTCTGGAACCTTTGAATCTACACATATCCTTGGAGGGCAGGATCGGCAGGGTTTTCAGATTTCCATATTTTTCTGAGCCCTCAAACCATGTGCACGTGCAGACTTCTGAATATGGAAAAGGATTTCTAGAATTATGACTGAAACCTACCAAAAGCCAAGGGCAGCCTACTTCATTTCCTCTACAATTGCCTTCCCTCCCTTCTTCCCCCTCCCCTTCCCTCTCCTCCCCTCCCCTTCCCCCTCCCCTTCCCTTCCCTTTAGTCTCCTTTTTTACTTTCCATTCTCCCTTTTCCCCCTTTCCTCTCTTCTCCTCTCTTCTCCTCTCTTCTCTCTTCTCCTCTCTTCTCCTCTCTTCTCCTCTCTTCTCCTCTCTTCTCCTCTCTTCTCCTCTCTTCTCCTCTCTTCTCCTCTCTTCTCCTCTCTTCTCCTCTCTTCTCCTCTCTTCTCCTCTCCTCTCCTCTCCTCTCCTCTCCTCTCCTCTCCTCTCCTCTCCTCTCCTCTCCTCTCCTCTCCTCTCCTCTCCTCTCCTCCCCTCCTTTCCCCTCCCTTTCCCTAACCCCTTCCCCTCTCCTCCCTTCCCTTCCCTCTTCCTTCTCTCCTCTTCCCGCTAGCCTCCTCTCTCTTCTCCTTTCCCTCCTTCCTGCTCTGTCTTTCGTCTGCTTTCTTTCTCTCATCACCTTTCTGGTCGGCAGTGCAGATGGCACAGGCACCGGAGCCCACTGCGGGCCTGAGCGAGCACAACCTCAGCGGCCCAGACCAGGCCTCCAGGGCTCCAGGCAGGGCCCGCGCTTCCAGAAGCGCCTTCGGCACTCCTTCCTCGGGCCACAGAACCTTCTGCGAGGCGGGAAGCCCTGGGTCAGAGGAGGAAGGCCCAGGGCTGGACATGGCCCGCCTTTCCTCCTCTCAGACACAAGATGGCACTCTTGAGCTTTCCAAGGAGCTGCCTCTTGAAATGCGACACCCTTCTCTGGGCCCTCTCTGCCTCCCAGAAGGGCTGCCGAGGGAGGAAAGTTGAGAGGCCTTCCCCTGTGGGGGTCCTGCCTTCTCCCCGGGACCATAGGGGCTCCCAGAGCTCCACCAAGCGAGCTGCTGCGAGCTGTGGACTTGCAGGGCGGCCTCCCGGCCCAGCAGGCCTGGACCCCCACGCTGTGTTTTCTGAGTGGGAGGAGGAAGGCAGCACAGGCAAGAGCCTTCTCTACCCACGGAACACACGGACCCCAGTGCAGAAGGACCACGCCAGGATGAGGTCCGATGGCCTTTCCTGGCCTAGCATCTTGGCAAAGCCTGATCAGGTGCCCCCCGCCACCTGGGTCCTCTCCACCTTTCTGGGACCCTGAGCCCACCACAGCCCTTCTGTAGGGAAGGAGTGGGGGCACTGCATCCCCTATCTTCCTTGACTGTGACCAGTCACCTGTCCAGATACTGGTCACTGATGGGTGAGAGGAGACTCAGAAACAGTATGGAATCACACCCGCAGGACCACTTTTGGGACTCGGAACCTAAGAGAACATGAGGAGGAGGGTCTGAGACCAGGAGCATGTTGGGAGTGTGTGTGTGTGTGTGTGTGTGTGTGTGTGTGCGCGCGCCTGCCGCAGGGCCGTGGAGAGTGGGCAGACACCCACACTAGTCAGCCGAGGAGCAAGTACCACACAGGGCCTGTCTAACCACTGCTGTCTGTGAGAGGGCAGCAGGGAACTTGGGCCTCCAGTCGTGGTGGCTGCTGGGGGGCAGGTAGGGAGCGCTGCGAGCGTGTACTAGAACAGGTGAGGAAATGCAGACGTTTGACACTCATCTAAGCTTCACGGTGAGCGCACACACTTAAATGTGTGTGTATGTATCAGGCCACAAAGTCAGGCAGTTTGACACACACACCATCAGCGTCTCTCCATGACAGCAGGGAACAGTGTGGCTTTAGAATCGATGACTCTGGGCTCCCACCCGGTTCTCCTGGTTACTCGCTGGTCACCTTGACTTCTGTAAGCACCCCAGTCCTGGCTGTTGTCTATTAGAGACCACCAGTGGGCACGGGTGAGGACAGAAGCTCATCACAGGCCAGCTTATGTGGCCCATGATCTTCCAGTAAGAGCAGTAGCCACAGCTGTGGTGGGGTTTGGGGGGACAGGACTCTCCCTGTCACCTGTATTTGCCCATGTCACACGTTGTTTCCAAAGTTAAGTTCTCCTACGCACTTGTCACTCGGTTGAAAGCTTGCTTGTGGGTCCTGACGCATGTACCGAAGAGGGGTCTGCCCGGTGGTAGACCCGTGAGGACCCCAGTGTGTGTGTGTGTGTGTGTGTGTGTGTGTGTGTGTGTGTGTGTGTGCGCGCGCGCGTGCGTGCAGGGAGGTCCCCAAGGGTGTGACTAGGGTGACTGGTTAGTTATGATAGGCTCTGGAAGCCTTGCCTTCCTTCTCTAAATGTTAATGGCACCCCTCTCTGCGAGGTGACATCTGTCATTCTAATTGCTCGATTTTTGCGCCGATCTGTGTGTTTGCTGGTCTGGACTGAGGGGTAGGTGTCCCGTTTTTCATAGGCTGGTTCTCTGGATGACGGCAGGAAGATGGCAGAGCTGGGGCAGGTGGCATCGACTCCCTGGTCACTTGCCTCCCAGGTTCCATCCACATGACCTGGGCGCAGTCCTGATGAGTGTGACCGGCCACTCCCACCTCCGCCCCTGCTCCAGAACTCCCAGAATCCTCTGAGAAGAGCGACCTTCTTCCCCAGTAACGAGGGTGCTCACCAGAGCCAGTGTCCAGGCACACAAACACCAGCTGTGTCCCGAACTTGGGTCCTTGTACCTGACAAGTACTAGTGGGCTTTGCTAATGCTTTGCCTGGCCTTGACCATTAGGGACTTGGCCTGGACCACCTCAGCCCCTTTCCTGATCCAGGGAAAGCTTTCTCTCCTCCAGCCACATCACGCACTCACCTTGCGCACTCTTGCACTTGACCAACTAGGAACCGGTCTTCCGCCCAATGCCGTCTGCCCCGTTGCTTTGGCCTGTGCTGTTAGTGGGTGCATGCTGGTAGCTTCACCCTAATTGTTGGCAGAGCGCCCCTTCTCCAAGACACAAGGGGGCGCTGGCAGCCAACTGGGAGGAGCCCTCAGTGATCCATACTGGGAGTACAAGCCAGCTGTGCTTGAACTTCTCGTAAATACAGACCTTTGCAAAGTCGTCTGTGTGCCCGAGTGCCTGCCATGTGCAGAACAGGGAGGCCTGGGCTCTGCCCGCCATGCCGCTTGTCGTCCCGCTAGGCAATGATGAGGGCACTCCCTGCTGTAAGAAGGGGATATGGCGCCCCATTGTTGAGGTCACTGTCCAGCCCTGCTGTTTTGTAATTTTGTCCTGGCTCCCACTTTCTCCTAAGCAGTCCATCCCTAGGAAGTTCTTGCCTATGTAGCACACGTAGGATGCTGTGGTGTACCGAGGGCCCTCCGCCCTTGGGAGCCATCAGGAAGGCGGGACATGGCAAGTTTACCTCCAGGCTCAAGGCTGCTGTGGGAATCTGTTGTGTGATTGGTAAGAAGTTCAGAGGACAGAGGACAGCGGTGGTCGCTGGCTGGGGGGAGAGCAAGAGGTGACAAGGGTGGGTGTGAGTCTGCTCCCGCTGCCGGTGGCTGTCAGGGCACGGTCTGACCCAAGAAGCCTTTCTCTTGTAACATATGGATTTTCTGTCTGTCTACTATCTCTGCTTAGCCACTTCTTCCCTGGTATGTATATATATGTTAATTTTTATTTATTTATTTGAGAGTGACGGGGGTGGGGGGAAGAGAGAGAAAGAGAGAGAATGGGCGCACCAGGGCCTCCAGCCACTGCAAACGAACTCTAGATGCGTGTGCCCCCTTGTGCAGCTGGCTAATGTGGGACCTGGGAAATTGAGCCTTGAACTGGGGTCCTTAGGCTTTATAGGCAAGTGCTTAACCGCTAAGCCATCTCTCCAGCCCCGTTTTCTTTTTTCAAGAAGCAGTCATTCTTGGGCTTGTGTGTGCAGTGAGGCAGTACCTGCGTGCCGTGGACGTGGCTCACAAGGGCGGCGTGTCTACCATCTACTCTCATAGGCGAGAAGGGCCACAGTCCTTGTCTCTCCTGTCCGAGGAAGAGAGACTTGGGGGCTGCTGGATACTCAGGACGTGTCAGTGTGAGGTGGTCGTCCTGTGCTCTCTCCTGGCCTTGTCTTGAGACACATATGCACAGATAGGAGCAGCAGAGACACTCAGGTTCCTGTGGCCTTGATAGCTGCTTCCACATTGCTGTGGGACCCGGCAGCCGTGGGGGGAGGCAGGAGCCAGTGCAGCACTGAGTGGGCATCTCTAGCAGCAGCAGACTTCAGGCGGCACACCGCACGCTCTCTGCTCCTTCAATTAAGGCGCTCATTGCCTTGTCCCACAGACACATGAGCCACGTGCTCTCCAGCTAGTGGTTCTCGGGTCTGGCCTCTCTCCATCAAGTTGGGAGGAACGATGGGAGATGAATTGTGCGGTCACCTTTCTTCTTCTGTCACCCACTCACTATTCCTCCACTGGCCCAGGCAGTTTGCTGTACGTTGGTGTGCGTTTCCCATCTGCAGAGATGAGACAGATAAAGCAAAATTAAGGTTTCATTCTGTGGGGCACCTGGACCATAATGGATATGGGAGTGAAAGTTCTGGATCATAGAAAAGAGATACTAACAGCCTGAGGCAGAGAGGGAACATCTGAATTGGGTTTGGAAGGTTAAGTAGGAGTTTTCAAGATGTGAGTTTGGGACATAGAAAGGAATGGCAGTTTTGGAACATGGACTGTGTGAAGACCCCAGGGGAGGGAGCAAAGAACAGAGGACCTGTGAGGGGCTTTTTGGTGAGTCCTCAAGGAGTCTGAGTCCTAGAAGGGAGGAAGCCAAGGGCTTTCAAGGGCCTCTGATCCCTGCCTCACAGGACAAAGTTATGAGTTATACATTATACTGTTGTTTACAGGGTTTATGTCACATGAATGCCATGAATTTCTTTTAAAAAATCTCTTTTCTTTCTTTAAAATCTAGTTTTAAGTTTTTTATATTCATTTGCAAGGAGAGAGGGAGACAGAGATGGAGAGAGAATGGGTTGCACCATGGCCTCTACTTTGTGCATCTGGCTTTATGTGGGTTCTGGGGAATCAAACCCTGGCCGTCATGCTTTGCAAGCAGGAGCCTTAACTGCTGAGCCATGTCTCCAGCCCCTCCCCTTCTTCACAGTCACATGCTTTTGTGTGACTGGGGATGACCTGGGGAGTGGGCATTCTTACGGGAGAATCTCTTGGCAACCCCTGACGGCCTCTTACAAAGCTTCTGGGCCTCCTCATGCTCATGACCAGTCCCTGAGCAAGCCCTGCAAAAGATGCTGCCTGGTTCTTTGCAAGGTAAACACAAACTTGCCACGTTCCCTGACATTTTCAGTCCTGGGTGTTTGCACTGAAGAAGAACCCAAAACTGGGCACATGAACATTTGCACACAAATGTCTGCAGCAAAGCCGAAGGACAGAAGTCTGAACGCTTGTCAACAGATGTCCGAACACAGCAGGGCAGACCCGCGCAGCGGTGTCCGGCTCTGCCCCGGGACGGAGCGCTGGCTGTGCCCCAACAGGGTGTGACTTGCGAACAGCATGTTGAGTGCAAGAGCCGTGGAAATGCCCCAGGCCGTACGACACCCGTGCGCATGAGACACCCAGAACAGGAAAGCCATACAGACCACAGCTGACTTCTGCCATGGCAATGACAATGCTTGGAACTAGGCATACCAAAGGGATACTCCTGTGACACGGGAATCACACCCTGAAATGGCTCATTGAGGCTGGGGTGGTCAAATCTTCCTTCACAAGGCTGACGACTTCCATCCCCACAGCCCCCACACAAGGCTGGATGTGCCTGTAACCGGCACTGGGGAGGCAGAGACAGGTGGATCCCCAGCAGCCAGTGAAGCTTCCTGCGTGTGCTTCCAGCCAATGAGAGACTCTGTCTCAAAGGAGGCATTCCTGAGCATGCCACCTCAGGTGACTAGTCCCCTGGCACACACATACACAAAAGCACCTACACCCCCCATGCACACACCACACACACGTGCACCCACATATATCACACACCACACACACGTGCACCCACATACATCACACACATGCACCTACATACATCACACACCACACACACGTGCACCCACATACATCACACACACGTGCACCCACATACATCACACACCACACACACGTGCACCCACATATATCACACACACGTGCACCCACATACATCACACACCACACACATGAAATAAAACAGAAGACCTTAAAAAAACTTGTGAATGGATCAATTTATGTTTTTGTGAGTTTCACTTCCAGAAAAATAAATCGCTGTGCACATGTAGCCAATGGGTACTGCGTGTCAGCAGTACTGCGTGACCACAGCTCCAGTGAGAACTGTGCATATGCACTGGCCTGTGAGACCCAGGTCTCTCTGAGTCTCTTGCCGACCTCCTCAGGGAAGAGCCTTTACCCTGGGAAGTGGTTACTTCCAAGTTGACTCTCTCCACTCAGTAAATCACTTTCCTGAATCCAGGAGACTAAAGGGCAAAAGCGGTTCCTTTCCAGTTGTTATAATTACCCAGATCGATAGGCACGATTGATTAGAATCAGGAAATAGTCTCCCGGTAACATTTAGGCAGAGTCATGGAGATTGGCACGTTGGGAGTGACTTGCTACTGGAAGAGTCAGCCTTTGTGGCTCTGAGCACCTCTCCTGCTGGGTGCCCAGAGCCAGTGAGGCACAGGCTGTGTCTCCACGTGGCCATCTGGAAGGGCCTGGGTGCTTCTGCTCCTGAAGGCTCACAGTTGGAGGCTCAGTCTTTAAGCCAGGGCATGGTTTCCATGCCCCGACACTGGGTCAAGTGCCAGGGGTCTCTGAGACACTAAGAATGAAGCCCTCTGTCGCCAGTAGTTCTGGGCTAGGGAAGTCTCCAGGGAGGAGTTCAGGCTGCTCTGCTCTCCTGCTGAGGGTCATCCACTAACCGGAAACTCAAATGCATGGTGGCCCTGGGGGCCAGAGGAGCTGCTGTCTGGGTGCCCTGTCCTGCCATCTCATCTGAGGACCTGAGGACTGGACCCCTGTCCTCTGGGTCTTTCTTTTGGCATCAGCTTGGCAGTGTGAGGCAGGGACTGGGCCCAGCTCTTCTGGTTGCTGTCTTCCGGCCTGTGTCACACACACTGGGAGGAATGGCTGTCTCAGAAGAGATGCCTGTGTCCATCCCAGTATTCAGGGAATGATTCTAAAGGGAGAGAAAAAAAATAAAACGGCTGGGTGTGGTGGTGTATACCTTTGATCCCAGCACTTGGGAGGCAAAAGTAAGAGGATTGCCACAAGTTTGAGGCCACCCTGAGCCTACATAGTGAATTCCAGGTCAGCCTGGGCTAGCGTGAAACCCTACCTCAGGAAAAAAAGAACAAGGCTGTGGTTAGAGTGCCCTGCTCTGGTTAGACAGTTCATCAATAGGATTGGGGGAGGATTGATCTTTTACTTATAATGCACGACACTCAATGGATAGCAAAAATGCTTTTAAAAGGGGCCTGTGAAACACTTTGAAAATATTAATTAGCATGTTGAAGTATTCCGCAGAATACATCACAGTGTGACTGCTCCGGGGGCTGCCTGGGATGAATTATTAATAAGAACCCCTCTATCCCCGTGCCTCACACCCTGATTTTATGGAGGTTGGCGTCAGTTGGGGTGTCTGTTAGATTCATTTGCTGCACATTGCCGGCAAGTGGGGAGCAGCGTGGGCTGCTGGGGTCGCCCACGTGTGGGGCCCGTGTGTCTGGAAATAGAGACACACCCTGGAGCACCCAAAGCACAGACCAGACAAGTCAGGCTCAGGAAGGACAGCGCCAGGTATCTGGTTGTGCTGGGTTCTGTGTGTGCTCGCTGGGGACCAGGCCCGTGTGACTTTTCTGTGCAAGCCGGTGGTGTCTGGAGGAGTCAAGTGCGACGGGGAGGGACGAATTCAGGAAGCAGCAGGTTTACAGAATGATCCGCGTCACTTCAGAGGCTTCCTCCTCTGTCCTCTCTTCTGCGTGGGCATGAAGGTCACCCCGTTCCACTCTGAGCAGCCGAGACAGGTCGCTGAAAGTCACAGAGACGCGCCTCTCCTAGTCCAGAGTGCCACTGGGATTCCTAGCGGAGACAAGCTTGCTTCCCCCCTCCCTTTTTTATGAAGAGAGGTTTTGTAGAAATATAAGCACAGGGTGAAGGCATTTCACTTTAAAATTTTAAACTAATTCAATCAAGGATCATAGAAATATTTATAGTTGGGCAAAATTGCACAATGAGGATAGGGTTAACGCAGCTATTATGGGGCCTTCCGACCCTGGCCAAACGCCAGCGCGCCCCTCCCGCAGCCCCACAGCGCCCTGCTCCCGGCCTGCCTTTCTTGCCCTGCCCCTGCACTTTGTTCTTTGAATTTATGGGTACCACATCTTTTAGCTTCAAAATTCTGTGCAGATATCTTAGAAATGCTGGAAAAAGGGTAAGCACAACTAAGGTTTTCAACACTATGAACACACAGGCAGTCAGTTACAATGGTAATTTTCTTGTTTAAATTTATTGGCATCTACTGTTTTGAGGAGACAAAAGATATGATCTCCCAAGTTATGGACTGAATTAGCAGGCTGGTGTCTTTGTTTAATAAACTTTTCAAAGACATTGCTCCTCTTCTGGGACACGTGAATGTGTTCTCCCCCCCCCCAAAAAAAAAAGTTTGAGGCGTTCTACTGGACTGATCCATTTCCCACTGTAGGGGAAAAACACAAGCTGGAGGTCAGTTGGAATTTTCCTGTGGACGACTTGCTGGTACTGGAAGAGGAGAAGACTCTTAACAGGTATATGATGAAGGTTGAGGAGAAAATAGCTCTGCACCTTCCTGTTGGTTGTGAAGTTTGGAGCACCATGGACGCTCCTGAGAAGCCTGTTCTCACACATTTGTGACATTGTTGGTACCCCATTTTCTTGAGTAGTTCCTGTAACCAACTGATCAATATTGTTTTGTGTGTGTGTGTGTGTGTGTGTCCCACATGACGCTTGTGGAGGTCTGAGGACAGCTTCAGGGTGTTTGTCCTTGACTTCACTCTTCTTGAGTCAGGGTCACCCCCTCCTTTATTTTGCCTCTGTATGGACCTGTCTAGCTGGCCCCAAGCTTCCAGAGTCTCCGGGCTCTGCCTCCACATGTTCTGGGTGCCTTGGGATCTCAGTCGTGTGCCTCTCTCTGTGTCCCGCTTTCTGTGGGTGCCGAGGATCGAACTCATGCTAACAAGCCTGTAGGCAGCGCCTTTGGCCAAGGAGCCAGCTCTCCAGCCCCTGATTTATATTTGAAGCTTTTAGATGACCTCCAGATCTCGGGGGGGATAGGTACGTTTCTGTCCCTCCATGTATCTCCTTCCCTTGTGGAAAAAAAACAAAGCCAACAAGAAGAAAAAAAGTTCCTAACTAAACATCTCCATGAAATTTCACATGGTTGGTGGGATATATTATGTTCTTTACTTCACTTCTTGGGAATTAAGGTCAGAGTTAGAAGAGAAATGTTAGCAGGGATGAAAGTACAAGGGGACCCGATGCCTTCCCAGCGGCCTTTGATGCAGTGTCTGCTCTTTGCTGGTCAGGACAATGGCGTGTCGGCAGGGGCGGGCCCTGCTGCTCCTTCAGAGCCCGCGCTGGGCGCTGCAGGAAGCCTCTGCGTTCAGCACTACGGAGACACCCACTCAGCAGCGAGCTGTGATGTGGCTTCTGGAAGGGGTTGCTGGAAACTTGGCGGTTTTATTTGTATTTAATGTTTGGTAATGATTTAAATGCCTCACACTGCCAAATCATAAGCAGAAAGGAGCTCAGGCTTGGCTTTTGTTATCAGCTATGAGAATTAAGGTTATTTTTTTTCCTTGACTTATTTTTTTCTTTTTTAACAGCCCTAGTGCCTTGGCCAGGCTCCAGTTCAGGTAATTACATTTTGTCTTCCTAAATCCCCTTGCAACTCCAATTGGGCAAGCTGCTCCTCACTTCCCTCCTAAAAGCTGATGTGCCGGGTGCCTGGCATCAAATGGGGTGGCATTCCAGTAGTGGGTCCCAAGGTGTTCTCTGAAGTGCATTTCCAGCGACTTCTGTGCAAATGGAAGGAGTAATATTCACGGCTCCTCTCAGCAGCAGCTGCCAGCCAGAAACTGTCTGTGATGACATTTTAAAGAGGAAGGCCAGGGTCACTGGGAGGATTAGACGCAGGGACTGCGTTGCTCACCTTTAGCATTACTGGGTGACTGAAGTCCGAGTGGGGTGACAGGAAGAAGACCTCTCCTAACAGGAAGCGTCCCTGCAGCGCGTCAGTGTCTGCCCTCATCGTCTTGCTGTCTCCTGATTAAAGTGGAGATCCCTTTTTTCTTACTATTGTTCTGGTTTTTGTTTTTTGAGGACGAATGGGAGTAAACCTGTTTTCATTTGTAGGAGTAAAATTACACTCCTTAAAACAGGCTGGGCTCCATTTACTCCACATTGATTCTTTACGGATGGATCTGGGGAGAACCAAGCCCCACATCGTGTGTACAGGACATTTCTGCCACACGAGTGCTTGCTGCCTTTAGTCAGGGCTGTCAGCGTGACCTTCAACAAACAGCAGAAGCCGTTCCCAGAAAGTGGTCGACTGGAGACCAAACCAGCGGATGACGGGCTTGTTCACGCAGCCTGCAATCACAGCCTATGTGGAGAAGTGATTTTCGTGGACAGTGCATTTCCCATGATTGAAACTAAGATGTAAATCAGATGTTAAGGTGCATACTAAAAAAGAAGGCACATTAAAAAATTACCTTTATTTATCTTGTGTGTGTATGTGCATGTCAGTGCACAAGCCACGGCATATGTGCGGAGGTCAGAGGCCAGCTTGGTCAGGAGCCCTGCTTGCCGCCCACGCCCTCGTCCTCTGAGGCAGGCCTCGCCCTCTTGCTCTGCTGCTGTTCTTTGCTGTGTCCACCTTGAGCTTCCAGATAATTCTCCTGTCTCTGCCTCCTCCATCTCGCCATCAGTGTGTTGGGATTTCAGAAGCCGCCAAGACTCTGGCTTTTTATGTGGGATCCGGGGATTGAACTTGGTTACTCAGGCTTGAGCAGCAAGCACTTCTATCCACTGAGCCATCTTCCCAGCCCTGGAAGACAAATTTTATACAAGCAAATCACCTTCATCTTCAAGAAAAACGTGACAGTAGCGAGAGCCTCTTTGTAGTGCCATTAGAGCGTTAGGAAACTGCAGTGCTTGGTGGCTCTGCTTATGCCAAGTGTCCACTCAGTAAGTGCATCCGGTTGTGGCACTGCTGAGAGGGACCAGGTCTGGAGCTGTGTGATGACCCAAGTCCCAGTCTGAGGTCTTCCCACTCTCGTGAGCCGCCTCCCGGCTCCACACCCTCCCACGCTCAGAGGCCACGAGTGCACAGCTCTCTCCACAACTGCCCAATGGCTGGAGTCACAGCAAGGGAAAGCACTGTGCTCTAATGCTGGCCTCCTCATCCTGCGTCTACATACTAATCCACGTTCACTCTCCTGCCTCCCCACAGGATCGCTCCTTACAAAGCACAGAGTCAGGGCAGATATTAAACACCAGCTCCGTCCTGTGCCCTCTCTGGGGCTTGTAACTCTAGTGACTTGCATTTTTTCCTAATTACAGGAAAAATAGCAAATTGGCACACATCAGGAAATGGGTACCCTTCCCCCCTGATTTACAAGGAAGAGTGGAGGGTGACTTTATAGCTCAGGAATCCAGTGAAATAAATTTATGGTTAAAAAACTTCGTGTTCTTAATGTGATGAGGGTCCTTTAACTCTTAACACGCTTCTCCGGTTAAGCCGAGCAGGACTCACACGGAAACGGCTGTCTACAGCTGTGCAAATTGATTATCCCCAGACGATAGGCGGCTGGAGGCTGAACTGTGGGCAAGAGAGACCTTTCATTCTGGTGTTTGTGGCCGTCTGGGTGTTGTTTTCGCCCATTCTGCGGCGTGGGTGAGTAGGGTTTTCAGTGGCCTGGCTGCCCCCAGCAATCGGACGCTTCGCTGCAGGGCTCGTATGCTTTGCGTAGCCCCTTGCTGGGCTCATCTCTGAGCCTCCCCGGCCAGGGCTGCGCGGCCCAGGCCCTCTCCTTGCCGGAGAGCTAGCTGCAAAGTTCTCCTTCAGAGACAGGTGATTTATGTGTGAAGTGATGGAGTCGGTGTTTATGACAATACCAAACGGTGTTTGGAAAGTATTAAAAATTAAATTATTTTGTGTATGGATATGTGTGTGTGTGTGTGTGTGTGTGTGTGAATGTGTATGATATGTGTGGGGGGGGCACACAATTGCGTGACATGTGTGTAAAGGTTGGAGGACAGCCTCCGAGTGTTTCTGTTCCCTTTCCATCCCCTTTAAAAATTATTTATTTGCATGTGTATGTGTGTGCCAGCTTCTCTTGGCACTGAAAACAAATGCCAGATGCTTATGGCACTTTTTGCATCTGGCTTTATGTGGGTACTGGGGAATTGAACCCACATTGGCAGGTTTTGTAAGCAAGTACCTTTAGCCACAAAGCCATCTCTGAAACTCCTCTTTCAACATTCCTTCCCTTTTTTAGAGGCAAGCCCAACAAACTGGCCTTTTTTTATGCAAGAGAGTTAGAGTGAGAAAGAGAGAGAGAATTGGTATACCAGGGCCTCCAGCCACTGCCATTGGACTACAGATGCGTGTGCCCCTTTGTGGGTGTGTGCAGCTGTGCATGTTTGTGTCACTGTGTGTCTGGCTTACGTGGGACTTAGAGAGTCAAGCGTGAGTCCTTTGTGGTGTCTGCGCTCACCTGCTCATAGAGAGAGAGGCGCTGCCAGGTCCCAGGCTCAGCGGCATGATGAAGGACTGCTTCCTTGTCCTCACGAAGCACAGCAGCCTCATCCGTGAGACACCTGGACACCCCACCTCTGGAGTGGCCCAGTGGAGGTGTCAGATTTAGGCCTGAGACCCTCAGTGGGATTTCACTGGACAGACAAGGGGGAGAGGAGCACTTCAGAGGAGGAAGCCCTGTGGAGCAAGGTGGAGGGGGGCAGGACCCTGGTAGCTGGAATGGGGACCCAAGCCATTTGCTTAGTGTCCTCTTGTGTAACCAGTGGGCATCTATCTCTTTCTGTCGAGCCTTTCCAGAATCCTCCTCCTCAGACCCACTTCTGTTGTTGCTTGGTGAGTTACATTCCATAAGCCAGGTCCAAACACACATGAGTGTCCTTAGGGTCCTGACCTGGAGCCTAGGTAAAGGGTAATGGAAGCCTTGGAGGAGGGGACTGTGCGGGCACCTGACAGCTCCTTACACAAGAGTGGTCCATCAGTGGGCATTCTTGAGCCACTCCCATGCTGGACAGAGAGCCATCCTGAAGACTCAGCAATTCATCGAGCCACGGCTTTTAGAAGCTTGCTTGGCAGAGGTATGCAAACCATCCCACCATGTTGAGCAAATTCATATCTGGAAGGGAAACTTGGAAACCTTCACACACCTATATCATTATTTAGTATGCTTCTTCCAGACGTTCCACGGAAATGTGTGGGATGGCCCACTTGGCATCTCAGAAGAACATTATTTTCACCTCAACTCACATTAACAAAAGGACAGGCCTGGGAGATGGCCCAGTGCTTAAGAACCCGCCGTGCCGCATGACGACCTGGGTGTGGCTCTATCCCATTACCCATAGGAGCCAGGATCAGTGGTGCCCACCTAGCACCCTAGGGAGGCAGAGACGGGGGGTCCTAGGGCTCGCTGGACAGCTAGTCGAGTGCAGCTGGAGAGCTCTCAGTTCAGCAAGGGACCCTGTCTCAACAAACTAGGCGGTGATTGACAAAGGCTCCAGGTGTTGACCTCTGGCCTCCACACACATGCACGAGCACCTCCCACATGCTCCCCCACACACATATGCACACATGCATACCACTCACACCTACGTGTGCCCACAGCCCCTTCCCCATTGTGCTTAGCTGAGTCACACGCTTGCATACCAAAGCATATGTTTCCGTGGCACATTGAGATATGTAGTATTTATCTTTCTTATTTGATGTTAGGAGATCGTTAGATGCAAATATACACTTTGCAATAACACCATTTCCCACGATCCTCCTTGCTGGGTGCATAGTGTATTTTACATAACTGTTCTCTGAGGTCCAGGTGTGCTAAGCAAGCGAGACTCCTGGGCCCTACCCACGTGGAGCTGACAGTCTCATGGGGCTGTCAGCCTAGAATTTCATGTGAGTACTGGGGATTAAAGTGGGCCAACGGAGGAAGCCAAACTCACTCCGTAGCAGCTCACTTCCCTAGTTAATCCAGTCCTGTGAGACCTAATCCAATCTTGAGAGAACTGACCCAGTCTCTGGAGAGGAACATCAAGCCCTCCTCAGGGAAGGTTCCTCATGACCCCAGACATTAAGGAATTAAACCTCAACATGAATTTTGTCAAGGACAAATCTCACCCTAATCCCAACAAATATCTTCATTTATTTAATCCTAACTTTGCATATCTCTTGGACCCAAGATGAAGGTGGGCCGTTGGTGACAAGAAGTCACTAGGACTCTGGGGAGAGGGCTATTGAAGAGCTTTTGGTTAGAGAGGGGCCAGGCCTCCATGTGGGTTGCAAATCAGTGCCCCCCTTGTTCACTGCTCACTCATTGCTGCCCAGTGCCCACATTGCCATCTGATCCCACCACGGAACAGGCATCAAGTATTTTCTGTGTGTTACATTCTCTATGGTCCAAGAGATGCCAGGTGTACTTGGAGGCTGCAGAGGGAGAACGCCAAGTGCTATCTGATAGCAGAGATGTGTCTCCCTGGGTCTATCATCTCTGTGCAGTATTTATACCACTGTTTTCTCTCTGCTACCTCTTCTCTCTGCCAAGGCGAGCCTTGAGGCTGTGGGGCCAAACCTGGACTACACGGCAGCCTGGCGAACGCGTTGTTCTTCCACACGGATTCTCCACGGCCCACGGGGAAGCGGTTTGATCCTCCTGTGATGACAGGACAGTGGAGGCGTCTTCGTTCCCAGGAGCAAGGGCATGCGATGCACTCACAAGAGTGGGGTCGGCATCACGGGCCTCCCTGTTCTGCAGGTGTTTGGTGGTCTGCTCTCTTAGACCTCCACAGGCCGACCTGAGGACCACAGTGAAGGTCTCCTCTCCATCCAGAGAAGCTCCAGTCTGAGGACTTTCCAACCTCAAACTGGGTCTCACGAGTGAACCAACAGATATGGCAGGCATCATGCCTTCATTTGCCGTCTCTGGATGCCATGGCTGTCTGAGGCACATGGGCCTCCTTCAGCTGAAGACCAAGAGGGCAGACACAAGGCGTGATGCTGAATGTGCCCTGTGCACATGGGTGAGGTGAAGGGAGGCAGAGATTTGGCATCGAAGAGAGTTATCAACTAGAAGCACTCACAAGGACTATCTAGGGGGGACAGCCTCTGGCTGGGAAGTCATTCAGGCTTCCAGAGAGTATGAGGAGGAAAGACAGAAGGACTCTGGAGCCGCTTAGGTGGAGGTTCTTTGCTACTGAGAGGCACCCTTCCTGACCTTGAGTTATGGCACCCCTGGGAATAGCTAATCTGCAAAGCGGTGTGTTTGGTGACAAGGACCCATGGAGGTCATGCGGCTCTTCTGCTAGTTGATTTTGTCAAGGGCTCGCACCCTCACAGAGGCCATTGTCCACTCATGTTCATGTTGAGGTTGTCCTGAAGGGGTGAGGGCTGGACTGGCATCTGTCTGCTGCTGGCGCTGGAAGAGCTCAGTCAGTTCAGAGTCCTCGCTCCTGTGTGTCTGTAAGGACGCCTGCCCTGGGCTCCTGGCCAGCCTGGAAGGAGGCTGAGCTGGGAGTGGGATTGCAGGGTGATGGGTGCAAGGACAATGGGCAGGTGCCACCTCAGGGTTTGTGCCTCGTCCTGAGCTGGGGGCAGTCACCAGCTGTTCTCTCCTGTGGCAGCCGTTGGCCATATGAATAGCGTTGGCATAGAGTGAGTGGGTTTTCTCGGCGTTTCTGATGGCCTCATTCAGAAAAGCTCAGGGTAGCTGATGCCTGAGGAGTCCACAGTTCTGTTCTGTATGCTTGGAGGGCCACCAAATGCTTCCTCTGTGCCCGAGAAGGCGCTGCTGAAGAGGGTTGCCAGCGCACCGCTAGGATGGGGTATAGGGAGCCACCGACCCACGTGTGCCCTGATCCTCCACCCTCACCCTCGGGAGCTCAGGTGTCTCTGGCACAGCATGGGATGAATGCTGCGTGTAGGTTGGGCGGGTTCCACTAGAGGTCCAGGAGTGCACTGGCCATACTATATTTAGGGCTGGCTCCACTGTCCATGACTCCAGGGGTCTTAGTAGCCTATGGAAAAGGGGAAGAAGAGAAAGTGAAGTTTATGGGGAACATTGGCTGGTTAGGAGAGAACCCCAAGAGCCGGATTTTCTCAGGGAAAGATGATTTGAAAAGAGCTCATGGTAACCTGACTTTGAAATGCGGACAAGATCATTTTTATCAGGGGTGGGGGAGGGGGTGGGAGCTGGCAACAGCACCCAGAAGAAACTGAAGCTGAAGGGACAACTTGATAGGCTGGGGTCTCCATTAAGAGTGTGGCCACCACCTGCTGAGTCATGTAGCAATGGATCCCAAGAGCTGCATGTTTCAGGAGAGATTCAAATGGACACATGGATACACTTAGCCTAACATGCTGTTCTAGAAATAAGTGACATTTTATTTTATTTTACTTGTTTTGAGAAAGAGGAGGAGAGAGAGAGAGAGAGAGAGAGAGGGAGGGAGGGAGAGAGAGGGAGAGAACGAGCTACTTTAGGTACTTCAGGGCCTCTGTCCACTGCAAACGAATTCCAGACACATGCACCACCTTGTGCATCTGGCTTATGTGGGTACTGGAGAATTGAACCTGGGTCCTTAGACTTCACAGGCAAGCGCTTTAACTGTCAAACCATCTCTCCAGCCCAGAAGTGACCTTCTAATGTAGCGATCTTAAAGCCACCCAGGGCTCAGTCTTGTTCACATGTTCCTCTTCTCGCTTCTTCTCTCCTTTCCTCTCCTCTGCCCTCCCTTCTACTCCCTTCTACTTCCCCTCCTTCCCTCTCCTTCTACTCTCCTTTCCCATCTCCTCTCCTCTCTTCCTCTTTCCTCTTTTCCCCTTCCCTCCTCTCCTCTCTTTTCCTTCCATCTCCCTCTCCCTTTTCACTCCTGTCTTTACTTCCATTTTCCATTCCTGTCCTCTTTCTGCTCTCTCCCATTTCCGCCCCTTCTTTTTCAAAAAAGATTTATTTTTATTTATTTATTATAGACAGAGAAAGGGGAGAGAGAGGGAGAGAGAATGGGTGTGCCAGGTCCTCTAGCCACTGCAAACAAATTCCAGATGCATGTGCCACCATGTGCATCTGGCTTACTTGGGACATGGAGAATCGAACCCAGGTCCTTAGGCTTTGCAGGCAAACACCTTAACTGCTAAGCCATCTCTCCAGCCCTCCTCTCTTTTTTCTTTTGTCCATCCCCTTTCTTTTTTCAGTGCTCAGGACTGAATCATCCAGGGTTGCTTGCATGCTAGACAAGCATTCTACCACTAGACCCAGATCCGGCACCCCAGATCCGGCACCCCAGATCCGGCACCCCAGATCCGGCACCCCATCCCCACGATTTTTGTTGTTACTGTTTTTTTTTTTTTTTCTTTTTGAGGCAAGCCCAACAGACTGGCCTTTCTTTTGTTTTTATCTTTAATTTTTGTTTTGTTTTTGGTTTTGATTTTTTGAGGTAGGGTCTCACTCTAGCTCAGGCTGACCTGGAATTCACTAGGTAGTCTGAGGGTGGCCTCGAACTCACAGCGATACTTCTACCTCTGCCTCCCGAGTGCTGGGATTAAAGGTGTGTGCCACCACGCCCAGATTGGCCTTTCGTTTTTAATGAGAGAGACAGAGGGAGGAGAGAGAGAGAGAGAGAGAGAGAGAGAGACAGAGAGAGAGACTTGGTGCACCAGGGTCTCCAGCCCCTGTAATTGAACTCCAGATGCATGTGCCACCTTCTGCGCAGTGTGACCTTGTGCGCTTGTGTTACCCTGTGCATCTGGCTACCTGGGGTCTGAAGAGTCGAGCATGGGTCCTCAGGCTTTACAGGCAAGCGCCTTAACCGCTAAGCCATCTCTCTGCCCTGCTGTTACTATTTTGGGACAGGATCTCATAAGTTGGTCAGGCTGGCTTTGAGCTCTTCATCCTTCTGTCCCAACCTTCCAAGGGCTGGGATTACAGACCTGCAGTTTCCAAAGTACTTTATATTTTAAGTCCACTAAAGTTACTATTATTATTATTGATAATTTTTTTTTTTGAGGTAGGGTCTCACACTAGCCCAAGCTGACCTGGAATTCACTAGATAGTCTCAGGGTTCCCTCAAACTCAAGGTGATCCTCCCATGTGCTGGAATTAAAGGCGTGTGCCACCACACCTGACCACTATTATTGTTATCTTGTTGTAAACATTTTTATTTATTTATTTGCAAGCAGAGAATGATAGAAGAAAGGCAGAGAGAATGGGTAAACCAGAGCCTCCAGCTTCTGGAAACTCCAGATTCATGTGCCACTTTGTACATCTGGCTTTATGTGGGTACTGGGACTCGAACTCGGGTCATTAGGCATTGTAGGCAAGTGCCTTAACCACCGAGCCATCTCTCCTGCCCTGGCTATTATTATTTTTAACAGACAAGGAATGCTTGCTTTCTGAACACTGTGAGGCAGGCGTGTCATCAGATATTCTGTGAAGCATCTGAGAACACTTCAGTCAGCCAGCACTACCCACTGTGTAACGGATTATGATTTCTGAGGTTTGGAATCAGAGATTTTAATCTTGGTGCAAGAACTGAATGATTCTGTGAAGCTCCAGCACACACACACACACACACACACACACACACACACACACACACAGATAGACACACACTGCTGAAATGCTGAGAATTCAACATGACAGAAAAGTTTTGCATACACAGGGTGGGGTGACTCACGCCTTTAATCCCAGCACTCGGGAGGCAGAGGTAGGAGGATCACTGTGAGTTCCAGGCCAGCCTAAGGCTACATAGTGAATTTCAGGTCAGCCTGTGCTAGAGCAAGACCCTACCTTGAAAAACAAACGAAACAAAACACAGCATTTTGCCCACACAGCATGTGCCCCGTGGCCATTGAACAAAACATAAACAAGGACGTTTGGGACTGGTACTACATCTGCTTTGTCAGACTCTGTCCCCTTTGGGAGGGGCCAACCCTACCCCTCTGGACCTTGGCCAGTCTGATGGGCTTGGGGAGAGTGGTCACCAGAAAAGAGGCTGTCTGAATTAGTTTCTGAGTGTGTCAATCAAGGCCTTTGGAAGGTCATGGGGTCTCTCCTAGCTAAGAGGGGGTTCCCTCTTGGGTGGGCCTGGGGCTCTCCAGGGGATCTCTCAGTTGCAGTCCAACACAGGCCGAAGGTTTCCAGTGAAGTGCTAAATGCTTCCTCCCCACCCGACTGAGGTTGGAGCAGCTGCTGCCTCCCAGCCCTGGGTTCCTCAGAGCCACTTCAGTGGCCTGCAAAGCACCCTCCGCCCGCCTCGCCCCTTAGGCATGCTGCTCGGGTCCCCAGACAGGGCCTAGCATGTGCACCGGGCGCCCTGGGCAGGGGTGGCACGTCCTCCCGGGGCAGCCCGAGGCCCGCAGCCGTCAGCCAGCCTGCACGCCCACACTGCGCCTGCACCGGTTAATTAGAAGCCCGGTCTGGTGTGCGGCGCCCGGCCCGCCAGGGGCGCCCTCCCCGCCGCCGCCGGCCCTTTGATCGCCCGAGGCCCGGCCCGGCCCGCAGCCCACACCGCGGCGGGCAGGTGGCGGCAGCGGGGCGCGGCGCGCGGGGCGCTCGCTGGGGTCCCCGGGCCGCCGCGCGCTCCCCGCCACGCCACACATCAAGGCCGGGCCGGCCGGCGGGCGCCTTCATTAGCAGCCTGAAATTATAATATTATGTTAAAGAACAAAGCTGCTCCCCAGAAAAATATGTGCTGCATATCTGACAAAGATAAATTGGATTATTCAAAATATTCTTGATGAAATGTTACATTTTGCAACTAATTATCAATCTGTTTTATCTGTAGACCAGCTGGGCATTTTTGTGCATGCAAGGCCTGCCTCCGCAACGATCTTAAGATGTCACTGTAGCGTTTACATCTTTTATTTCAAGATTTAAATAACTGGGAAGTAGCTAATGTAATTCACTGCTGAGAAGAAAGGCAAGCTCCTTGATTCTTTTCCAAAGCCAGCTTCTCAGTAATGAACTTCTTTGGACTGTGAGTAATGAGGCTTTATTCAAATAATGTTTAAGGAAGGCTCTGTCAGTGTAATCTCAAAGAAAAAAATAAGGGACCAATGTTTAATACATTTAAAATATCTCTATTCATGCGATATTAGCTGCGCAAGCCAGCAGTGGCGCTTCCCAGTGAGAGCAGGGCTGTGTTCAAGGGCACAAGCCAATCCTCAGGCCAGGCGGGAAGTGGGGTCCACCAGCTGGTCCTCTGAACTCTGATGTGCACCCTTAGGATGGCGAAGGGAACTCTGCATTCCACTCTTGGTTCCCCCATGAAAAACTCTCTCCTGTTGTTATCTTGAGGGATTGTGTCAACATAGTTTTCTTGTTTGGTGAACATTTTCTGGTTTGAGGCAGTAGAAAAACAGAATTGGGTTCTAGACTCTTCACACTTTCCTGCAGGTGTCAGAATTTAGAAAAGGTACTTGGACAGAGTTTACGTGTGAGCTGTACACTGTTTCCGCATGGTCAGTGCGTGTTGAAGGACCGCTGCGAGCTGCCATGGACGGGCACACACCCACGGGCTCCTATGTTTGAGCAATTGGTTCTGAACTGTTGGCACTGTTTGGGGAATTGTAGAACCTTCTGGATGAAACTTATGTCAGACAGACTTGTGGAGGGTGAGCCTTGCTGCAGGAAGTGGGTCATGGAAGGCAGGACTTGACGGTTCACAGCCCAGCCCTACTTCCTGTTTGCCTCTGCTTCCTGACCATGATGCACTGTGGCCAACCGGCCCCCTGCTCTTGCGGCCATCCCTTCCCATAATGACGGAATGTGTCGCTGTGGCTCTGTCAGCCAAAATAAACACTTCCTTTCCTTAACTTACTTCTATCCAGGTATTTGTTCACAGCAACAAGAACGCAGCACAGAGACGAATAGCGGATTTCATATTTGCTAATCAGCTTGTGCTTTCCGTCACTGCAGCCATGCTCCCTGGGGAAGGCAGAACTGGGCTGCATTCCCATCGCATGGACGAGGAAGCTGAGGTGCAAGGCAGGAGATGCCGTGACTTGCTGGAGGGTACCCACAGGGCCTTGGGGGAGGCAGGGCTGGCACCAGCACGTGTTTGGAACGCCCCACTTAGTAGAGGATGAAAGATGAAGCTGTAAGTGGGGGGAGGAACATGCGGGGAGCCTGTCACCGTGTGCATTTCCTTTCTCAGTTGAGAGGTCTTCAAAGTGACTACGAGGGAGCATGCCAAGGAAAATCAACAGCCATTTTCCCAGTGACAATGACAGTGCACGCATCCTTCCTGCTCTCCTAATTGATGTCATTGTGAGTGCTTCTCCATAACATTATCCCCAGACAGGTTCGCAGAGCTGTCACGGAGCCGTTGGAAATTTTGCATGAAGCACGTCTATGCGTGCATGGCTCTGTCTGTGTTGCTTCTCCCCCTCCTTCATGGGCCCTGTTAGAAAATGGCTCTGGTTCAGGTTGCAGAAGAAAATACCTCATGATCCAAGTCTCTGCCTGACCTGACTCCTGGGTATTTTGCTTGGCATTCCTAGATTAATGGTTACATTAAAAAATATAAAGGTTTTGAAGAAACATGGCCTGGACTTCCATAAGTCTCTCTGACAGGAGTTTCATCCTCTGTTGTGAGACTGCTCGCTTCCTGTCCAGGTGTTCGATGGTGGAGCCCTGGCTGTCTGGGGTTCTGAAGAAGCTCTCCCCCATTGGCCCTCCCATCCCACCCCGCCCTCGGCAGCTGCTCGTGCTTTTGCTTAATGTAACTGTTGTTTTGTCCCTCCCTAATGCCGGAGTTCCAGAAAGTCTGTTGTGGTAGTGTGCCCCACTTGTAATCCTAGCTCTTGGGAAGTAGAGGCAGAGGACCAGGAGTTCAAGGTCAGCCTCTGCTATATATAAAATGCTAATCTGGGCTACGTGACACTGTCTCTTGCAAAAACAGAAAAAAACGGCCAGTAAACCCCCTGGGTAAGAGTAGAGCTGCGTCTGCTGCGCCGCTGGGAAAGCGCTCCACCGCCACCAACAGCCGATGAATGGGCCTGGCTGTGTTCCCACGCAACTTTATTTATGGACACCGGAATTTGAATTTCATATAATTTTCATGTGTCATGAAATATTATTCTTCCTTTGATTGCTTTCAGCCATTTACTAATGTAATAAGCGTTCCTAGTTTGTGGACTGTAGAAAAGCAGACGGTGTTTGGGCTTGGCTCCGGGCTGCCGTTTGGGCTGTCAGCTTTCTGGGTTAGCTGGGTCATTCGAGCTGTTCTTATCTCTCTTCTCCTAGGGAGGGGTAACTCCCCTTCCTGTGAACTTTGAACTTCTTACTTAATATTAGGCTTCTAATAGCTTTTTTTATTGCTGTATACAAAACACCACAGATTTCATCAGTTAAAATACTCTACATTTATGTGGACACAGCTCAGGCCAGAAGCCGGCGTGTTTGGCTGAGTCATCTGCTTCGGATTTCACAAGGCCACAGTCAAGGTGGTGCCCAGTGGGGTCTACCCTTGGAGTCTGTGGAAGGGCCTGCTCTGAGCAAGGTGGGTTGCAGACTCAGCTTCTCCCAGTGGGTGAGCTGAGATCCGTTTCCTGGCTGGCACTCAGTGGGCACCAATCCTGGCCATAGCTGCTACCTGTCTCCTGTCCTCGTCTGTGTCCAGCAGAAGGACTCACCTGCGGAGATCGGGTCCACCCAGAGTCTCCAAGTTCACATCAACTCAGGACTGGGAGAGATCTCAGTGGGTAAAGTGCTTTCCATGCAAACATGAGGACCTGAATTTGGACCCCCAGCATCCATGTAAACAGCAGGTGTGGTGGCCTGTGCCCCCTGTGATCATAGTGCTCAGGAGGCAGAAACTGGAGAATTCCTGTGGTTTTTTTGGCTGGCTAATTTAAAGGGATCAGCGAGCTTCAGGTTCAGGGGAGACCCTGCTGCCAAGTCTACGGTGGGCAGCGATTAGGGAAGACACTGCTGTAAACCTGGTCCCTCTGTCCTCCATGCAGACATGCATATATACTCACCCCCATGTTCCCTCTATGCATGCAAACACACGTGCAACACCAGTCAATGATCAGTGACCTTGGTCACCTCTGTGGGGCCCCTCTGCCCTGGAGTGACAATCCTGACCTCCACCCCTAGCTCATTGTAGATGCAGCTTCTCCCCAACCCCACATAGGGGTGAATCCCTGAAATCTTTTGGAATTCTACCTAAAGACGCCTGCAACATTGAAGCTCTTTTAAGATATTTCGATTACAAGTCTCAGCTAGTGGGGAAACTTTTAAAAAATTGAAGTATTCTATGAAGTGTGGACACAAACCAAGACTCAGACATGAATCCTCCCTGCTCAGTGGCCTCGTGGACCAAGCTAAGATGGAGGAGATGAAGGGACAGAAGGGAGGGAGCAGCGGTGACAAGGGGGTCCTTGAAGACTTTGTCCCAGGCCCAGAGTGTGATGCAACCCACCTCTGCACAGAGAAGGCTTCCAGCGGAACATGTGCCCTCTCTCACACATACACACTTTACACTGGGCACTTACTCTATGTGGCCCAGTGCCACACGCTGGGAGAGTAAGTGGGAAGAGTGTTGTAAGCCGGGGCCATCTGGTGGCCGCAGGGACTGGTAGGTTCATTTCCTGTGGCTATCCAAACATGCTGTGCCAAAGTGAGGTGGCTTAAAACCATTGAGATCACCTATTCCAGTTCCGGTGGCTAGAGGTCTGGCCTTAGGTTCTGCTGGGACACACTGTCTCCACTGCAAGCCTCTTGGTGCCTGGTGTTAAAGGGCATCCCTCAGCCCCCAGCTGAATTAGTGCCTCAAGTCTCTGCCACCGTCTTTGCATGGCATCTTCTGTGCCCAAGGTTCCTGCTTCTTATAAGGACAGCCACCAGTGGATTAGGCTCTACTGAATCCAGTATGACCTGCTTTAAACTTGACTCCCTCTGCCCAGGCGCAGTGACGTCACACTTAGAGAAACTAGCAATCTAGGCTTGGCAAATCTTTTAGGGAGACCCGGTTGAATCCATGGGCAACAGGAGTTGAAAGAACAGACTGTCCCAATTGGTGTTCCAATGTCAGCTGTGCTGTCATTGTGTGTTTCTGTAGCCAGACTTTTCCTACAGTCACTTACTGCCGCAGCCAGGTCTTCAGAACAGCCGTCCTCCCAGTTATGGGTGAATCATGCGGGGGCTGCATCTGGACTCGTCTTCTTACGAGTCGTGGCCAGTGCTCGGTGTAAGGAAGGCCTGTCCAGCAGCCTCACACCACTTGGCCACCTGAGCTTTCTTTTTAGGGTCTTCCTTGTTTACCCCAAACACCTTATCAGAATATTTTCCCAGCCCACATGGGGGCTGTCCTCAGGTACTTAGGTGAGTACGACTGTCTCCAGGCCCGCTCCTTAGGACACCCCCACCCCAGACAATGGGGCAGACACAGGAGGAGCTGCAAGCCCTGAGGTGGCGTCCAAGAAAGTGTCTAGATGAGCAGGGCGGGCGCAGGGTAAGCCACAGCCAGGACGTGCCAGGAGGACAGCCCGTCGGTGCGTCAGACACTGTCCGTGGCTGGGCTAAGCCTGGTGGCCTTGGGGCGTCTGTGAGCAGCAGCTCTGGCTCTGGCAGGAGGGCAGCAGTGGTCTGGCGCCCACGGTGCCTCTGCTGACCACCCTGCCTCATAGCTGCAGCCCACCCTGCAAGGCCATGACTGGACTGAGAGACTGCATGTCCAAGCTGGCATCTCTTTGTCTCACATGTCTGTTCAGATGGACTCAGGAGTGGATCAGTGACCAAACCTTCCACTAAACTAACCGATTAAAGGGAACTTGAGCCTCTGTTCTGCAGTGACCTCACTGCACGCCAAGTTCTCTGTGGGCCCTGGGGGCTGGCCCGTGGGGCAGCGAGGAGAGGAGCTCTTGTCCCTGTTACGGAAAGTTCTGTCGGATGCCGTCACTCATAGGAGTAGCTCTGAGTCTGTCCCCATTGCCTTGGTTAGGGATGGACAGTTGTGGACGTCACGGAGCTGGATGTCCCTTGGTTAGGGATGGACAGTTGTGGACGTCACGGAGCTGGATGTCCCTTGGTTAGGGATGGACAGTTGTGGACGTCACGGAGCTGGATGTCCCTTGGTTAGGGATGGACAGTTGTGGGGACGTCACGGAGCTGGGTGTCCCTTGGTTAGGGATGGACAGTTGTGGACGTCACAGAGCTGGATGTCCCTTGGTTAGGGATGGACAGTTGTGGGGACGTCAAGGAGCTGGGTGTCCCTTGCACCTTGACTTTTTTCTGGACCCTTCTGTGATGTTGCCTCTTAAGGCCAAGGTCTTCAAGTCCATCGCCAAGAGCTTGTGCCGGGCTGTTTAATCTCTTCTGACTGGAAGGAGAGAAGGCAGAGGGGCAAGGAGCCGCCTCTCTCCCTCCCTCCAACGTGCCCTCCCTCCCTCCTTTTTTTCCTTCCTCCCTCCCTCCACCATTCATTCCCTTACTCCCTCTGTTACTCCTTCCTTCTTTCCTTCCTTCCTTCTGTCCTTTTTCTTCTTCCCTTCTTTCTTTCATTCCTTCCTCCCTCCCTCCCTCCCTTCCTTCCTCCCTCCACCATTCACTCCCTCCCTCCTTCCTTCCTTTCTTTCTTCTTTCCTTCCTCCCTTCTTCCATCCTCCCTCCACCATTCACTCCCTCACTCCCTCCCTTAATCTCTCCTTCCTTCCTTTTTCTTCTTCCCTTCCTTCTCTCCTTCCTTCCTTCTTCCTCCATTCCTTCCTCCCTCCCTCCACCATTCAGTCCTTCACTCCCTCCTTTACTCCTTCCATCCTTCCTCCCTCCCTTTGTTCTTCTTCCCTTCCTTTCTTCTTTCCTTCCTTCCTTTTTTCTTCCTCCTTTCCTTCTTTCATTCCTTCCTCCCTCCCTCCCTCCACCATTCACTCCTCCACTCCCTTCTTTCTACTTTCTTCCATCCTTCCTTCCTTGTTTCTTCTTCCCTTCTTTCTTTCATTCCTTCCTTCCCTCTTCCCTTCCTTCTCTCCTTCCTTCTTTCTTCCTCCATTCCTTCCTCCCTCCACCATTCACTCCCTCACTCCCTCCTTTACTCCTTCCATCCTTCCTCCTTCCCTTTGTTCCTCTTCCCTTCCTTTCTTCTTTCCTTCCTTCCTTTTTTCTTCTTCCTTTCCTTCTTTCATTCCTTCCTTCCCTTCTTCCGTTCCTTCCTTCCTCCCTCCCTCCACCATTCACCCCTTTCTTACTACTTTCTTCCATCCTTCCTTCCTTTTTTCTTCTTCCCTTCTTTCTTTCATTCTTTCCTTCCCTCTTCCCTTCCTTCCTTCCTTTCTACCTCCCTCCACCATTCACTCCTTCACTCCCTTCCTTACTCTCTCCTTCCTTCCTTTGTTCTTCTTCCCTTTCTTCTTTTATTCCTTCCTTCCCTTCTTACCTTCCCTCCCTCCCTCCCTCCCTTCCTTCCTTCCTTCCTTCCTTCCTTCCTTCCTTCCTTCCTTCCTTCCTTCCTTCCTCCCTCCCTCCCTCCCTCCACCATTCACTCCTTCACTACCTCCCTTACTTCCTCCTTCCCTCCTTCCTTCCTTTTTTCTTTTTCCTTTCCTTCTTTCATCCTCTCCTTCCC
This sequence comes from Jaculus jaculus, assembly GCF_020740685.1. Taxonomy (NCBI): domain Eukaryota; kingdom Metazoa; phylum Chordata; class Mammalia; order Rodentia; family Dipodidae; genus Jaculus; species Jaculus jaculus. Next base: position 5,400,892 of record NC_059102.1, on the reverse strand, counting down.
TTCCTTCCTTCCTTTTTCTCCTTCCTTCCTTCCTTCCTTCCTTCCTTCCTTCCTTCCTTCCTTCCTTCCTTCCTTCCTTCCTTCCTTCCTTCCTTCCTGCTTTCCTCTCTTATTTGCTTTCAACCTGCCAGACCCTGTGCCACACAGTAGCACTAATAAGGATGGTGAGGACCTGTCACCCTTGTGTATCCGGAGCCTGCTCTGTGCCGGGCGCTGTGCTTCGCCCGTGCATCCTGCTGTCCTATGGGACAGGCTGACACACGTGCCCTCACAGACCCTGAGGCCCTGGGCCTGGTGGCTTGTAAGAGTGGGATTCCATCTTGACTGAATTCTCCAAAGCCCATTCCCAAGCACAGGTAATCTAGTCCTGTCTCGCCCCTCCTCTTTTCTTGGGGTTAGCTTAGCTCTCTAGCTTGTATCTTACTGTAACCTGTTTCCCAGACAGAAGTTACCCACTAAGGACTTTGTGGCAGAATGGGATGGGTCTCTGTTGGCGATACAAAGCTGCCCTTTGTTCTTTGCTGTTTTCTTTTCCTCTCTTCCCCTCTCCTTTTCTCTGCTTTTATTTTATTATTTTGCTTTCTCTTCTTTCCTTTCTTTTTCTTTTTTCTGTCTGTATATGCGGTGTGTGTGTGTGTCCATACGCATATGGTCCAGGGAACACCCCCAGGAACCCTTCCTCTCAGGTCCCAGCACCTCTTTTTGCAGCAGGGCCTCATTGGCTGTGAGGTCACTGACCGGCTACGCTGGTTGGCCAGGGAGCTGCAGGTTTTGTCCTGTCCCGCCTCCCGCTGCTGCCACAGCGCCACGCCTGGCGTGCCCACCCACGGGTGCTGGAACTGGCAGGACCTCAGCCTCGCGCTCGTGACGGGAGCACTTCGGCGACGCTGCCATCTCTCCAGACACTTGTTCTGGCCATTCGTGAGGAATTCACGGATACTAGCCATCACAAGCTCAGCACTTCCATCTTCCAAGCAAGCACCTTCTGGAAACGTATTTGACTGTCTTCACATGCACACAAAGTCCTTCTGCTCTAAGGGGCATGAAAACCCAGTTAAGGGCTGGAGAGATGGCTTAGTCATTAAGATGCTTGCCTGTGAAGCCTAAGGACCCAGGTTCAATTCCCCAGGACCCACATAAGCCAGATGCACAAGGGGGCACATGTGTTGAGTTCATTTGCAGTGGCAGGAGGCCCTGGCACACTCACTTTCTCTCTTTCTCTCTCTCTCTATCTGCCTCTTCCTCTCTCTCAAATAAAAAATAAATAAAATATTTTAAAAGACAGTTTACATTAAGAATCAGTCTTCAAGCTGACTGGTAATTTAACTGTAGACAAGCTTTGTGTGCCAGGAGTCTGCATGGTGCTCTCTGCTGAGAAGTTTCTCTGTGAGCCCTGGTCAGCTGCGGCTGTGCCCTCAGTAGGAAATTAAAACAGCCAGTGGACAGTGGAATTAGCTGGTGAATTAGGAAACAAGGCACCTGCCCTCCAGCTCCAGTGCAGTTCTGTGACATCTGCCCATCCCAGCCCTGCACTGTCCCTGGACAGGACCAGCCCCCAGGGCACAGCGACGAGAGAGAAGGCCAAGTGTTCGTGGTGGGTCGTCCTGGTCTCTGCCTTACCATAAACCACATGTGGCAGGGGCTGGGGCTGGAATGGGGCTCTGGCCTCTGCTGGTCTTCAGTAAAAGGAAACATGTCAGTAGCTACTAAGAGATCAGTTTGTGCCCGGTTTGGTTTTCATGCTAAACCCTATGAAATGATCTTAAGCAGAAAAATCAATTTCCCAGAAGTCTCAGATGTACACTGTAACTCTTATATTTGAACTAAATCTAGGTAGAGTTAAATAATTGAGCTTACTCTCTAAGTGATACAGATGTACTTCATGCCTGGAATACCCCACGTGAGCTGAAGCCATGGCAGAAGACGGCACACTTCCTCTGCCCCGAAGAGGCACGTCCAGGAGTAGCCGGAGGTCACCGTGGTGGCGGTGCCACCTGTTCCTCCCTTGTTCTATGCAGCACTGGGAGGGTGGCCCTACATCCATGACTGGAAGTGGTAACTGACCCCCGGGTATAGACAGCTCAGAGGCACCTTGACTCTGGAAGGAGAGAAAAGGGGGCTTGTGTCTGACTTTGCCACAGTTGGAGCTGACATTGGTCTTCTGTTGGGCAGTACTCAGAGCCTCAGCTTTCCATCTGTGAAATGGGGTTTCACTCTCATGCTTTGGGGGTCAATGGGCTCTGGGGCCCAGCAGCAAACATGAGCTGGCGGCTTGGTGTTGCAGGGCGATAGCAGAGAAGCCAGTACACAGAAGTGCTGGGTGGGCAGGTCAGGCAGCAGGAGGGTGCCGAGCAGTTCTGTCGCTTCTGTGAGGCATGGCATAAGCTCCTATGGCAAAGAGCTATTGGGGGCGGAGGTGTCCTCACCACTCAGATGCACGAGCGTGTTCCCGGACTGCTTCTCTACCTCAGGCCTCCCTCCCGCAGCCCCATCCTACCCTGGCTCATCCAGCCAGACCTCAGGGAAGCTCCCTGAGCACAGGGCACGGTGCACACCCCACTGGCCCTGCAGACACTTTGCATCCCCAGATCTGCACACCTCCCTGCAGGGCACACACAGCCGGCTGGGGGCATGACCCTGGCACCTCCTGCTGTACAGTCTCAGTGGGTGGGGTTCGTAGGCTGAAACCAAGAAGAGGAGAAGGCCCCAGGTGCAGACATCGGGGCGCACGGCCGTTCTTGCACTGCGAAGCTGCCTCTGGGGTAGTTCCCACTGAAACCAAGGCCGGGTGGCCAGCGCGACCCGACCCGAGAGCTCGCGGTTCTGCCTGCACTGTGAGCAGCTGCTCCTCCTCAGCGTGCCAGCAGCTGGACGTTTGCCTTGCCAGTTTCCAGGACACGGATCTCGAAAGGAAGGCATTGATATCCCACTATAAGGATGACGTGACGGGGGTAGATTGGGGAGATAGAAAGCAGATGAGGGTTACTTGGAGGTGAAATGTGGTTTTCTGTGCTGACAATGGACACTCTGAAATCCAAGCTCTCCCTGAGCTTCACTGGTCCGTATTTGTTTGCTTATTTTGGCCTCTGTCTCTGCTCTGGAGTCCCCTCTCAGTCCCCTCAGCAGAGCCAACTGACATCCGTTTAATATAAAACCATGAATCCAAGGTTCTGGGCCTGTTGCTGTCACTAGCCAGCTGTGTGACCTCAGCAGACTGCTCACACTCTCTGCCTGTTTTCTCACAGTGAAGGGAGGGAGAAGTATAGCAATGGCATCCTCCCCAGGCCAGACTTCTGTGATGCCCCCGGAAGTGGCTGGTCAGTACTGGTGACCTCATTCAATGACGACTGTGGGTCAGATTCCAAAATAAGTCCACCTGGAGCCTGGGAACTGTGGCAAGAACCAGCAGGCTGATTTTCTTAAACACTTTCTCAAAAGCATGTTGGACATTGTGTTAGTCAGGGTCCTCTAGAGAAACAGAACCGATAGAGTGAATATGTATCAGAACGGGATTTATTCGACTGGCTCACATGACATGGTTGGGCAGTCCAACAATGGTTGTCTACATCCTGGAGCGTCTGAAAACCTGGTGGCTGCTCAGTCCACGAGGCTGGACATCTCAGCAGTCCCAATCCAGCGCTGAAGGCCTGGAGATTCCTGGAGAGCTGCTGGTCTTCCATCCATGCTTGGAGGCTGAAGAAGCTAGGTTCTGATGGCATGTGAGAGCATGGATGCCCTCACCAGCACCTGACAAGGGTGGGAAAGGAATAAAGGTCACATTTTCCTAAAACCTCCTTACATCTGGGCTGCCACCAGAAAGCTGCCCACCCTGGAGAAAGGCCTCCCCTTCTCTCTCTCTCTCTCTCTCTCTCTCTCTCTCTCTCTCTCTTTTTTTTTTTGGTTTTTTGAGGTAGGGTCTCACTGTAGCCCAGGCTGACCTGGAATTCACTATGGAGTCTCAGGGTGGCCTCGAACTCACAATCCTCCCACCTCTGCCTCCCGAGTGCTGGGATTAAAGGCGTGCGCCACCACGCCCGGCTCCCCCTCTCTTTTTAGTCCTTTCTAGCAATGCCCTCACTTGCCTGCCCAAGAGGCAGATCCCTGTCTTGATTCCTGATCAAGTTGACCACAGAAATGAGCCATCACAAACATGCTTGGGTCTCCTTGGTTGTCACATTCTTATTTATTTATTTCTTCTGGAAGGTCCTGGCCACCTCCATCTGTAAGTGAAACTTATTCTGCTCCCCAAGGATACCGTGACCTTGGTGCTAGGACTTGTCAAAGGGCACCCCACTCCGAGGGCTTGGATGATCTCAAAGAGAGGCATGATCTCTGGCTTGCAATGTGCCACGGCCCACAGGGATATCGTTTTTGGCTTTTATCCAGAAGGAATGAACAGTAAATAAATGAAGAAGTATATTAGGCTGAACTGCTGACATTTGTATGCAGGGTAGTAAATGTTTGTAGATGAAGAGCAGCAAAGGATTTTTTAATAAATGCTTTTGTGACGGATTTTATACTAAATCATTTCTTGACATTTCGACTAAAACCAACAGCTTAGATAATGGATCCGATGTTCATACCGTGCGTGCATATACTCTGGTTTGATAAATCCTCTGCTACGAGGACCTCCAGGAAGCTGGATTCCCCCCGGACTGGGAGAAGATTGTCTGCGGAATAAATTAGCTGGCTCCAGGGAGGTTTGGGGGACCTCCGCGGGGCTGTGCAGGGAGCCGTGCTCTGGTGCGTACCCTGCTGGGCCCCGTGCTGAAGCCCAGTTTACTGTCTCCTTGGGTTTTAAGTGGGGCTGGACTGTGCTAGATAAACTCAGCAGTGGAAACGGCTTCATGATGCTTCTGTTTTCTGATGGGAGTATTTGTTCAGGACAGCAAAGCCAGAGAACCAGAGCTGGAATCGAGGGGGCTGCTTTGTGAGCACGCGCGGAGGCCGTGATGAGCAGAAGGCCTCTCCCGGGCTGCCCCTGCTCTGGCCAGCAGATATCCTGTGGAACAATTGCACCAGCCCCTGAGGACGTATAGGCAGGACCTGTGGATCCTGGTGCATGCGTGTGCATGTGCCTGTGAAGCCTGCAGTTCCCGCTTGCCTCCTCCTTCTGAGCTCTCTGGCTGGTGTTCCTTTGGGTGTGCACACCAACCCTTGCCCGCATCTCCAGGGGCTGGTACCTTCCTCCTCAACAGCTCTTAAACTTCACTTCCTCCAAGATGACTTGCTTGTCCTGGACAGCACCCACGAGGAGGGGCTACACATCACCTGCTATCATGGGGCTGGGGACATGCAATGTGACATGATGTGGGTTCCTGATCCCTGTCCCTGAGGTGAGCTCAGAAGCTGAACTTGCAGCACACTTCTTGCTATCATTGGTGGCGCAATCAATACAGTAGGCACTGTCATGGTCACCTCTCCTCTGGTGCCCAGTACCCACCAGGTGCCAACCAGTGACTGGTAGAGTGAGCACAGAAAGGGACGGATGAGAGACTGGAGCGAGGTGGGCCATCCACCAGAGCCATGGCCTCACCTCATGTCATTTTGTTATTGTACATCCGCTGTGGTGTAGTTTTCCGAAGTGATAAGTGGCCTCCATCCCTATCCATCAGTGTAATGGATTAAGCCATCCTTCTGAAAAAAATTAAAGAGCCTTGACAATAATCTTGACAATGGTAATTGCCGCTAATATCATTCTGAACACAGGTTTACTGATTGATGAGTTTGGAAAATTTGCTTCTAGGACTGCATTAAATATATGAGAAATAGCCGATTGGGACTGCTGATGGAACTGCCGGGGGGTGGGCCCGGCCCCATACTCCGGAACGTGCAGGCAGACGACCGCTTCTGTAGGGGGTGCTGGTCAGGAGTGTCCCATGAGGCCACTTTCCACCTGGTCCTGGGCTGTGCAGCCCCTGTGGCTACAACCAGGGCATGTGCGCAGCATCAAGAGGCCCAGCCCCAGTGCGGGCTAAGAAACCCATCCATCTAGCCTGCAACCGTTTCCAGCACCTTCCTGCCCCGATTTTCCCTTTCCCGTTTTACATACTCACCCTCCCTGGTGAATAATGCTTGGCAGGGCTCCCGAGGTATCAAATTCCAGGAGAGAAAATACACAGGTCATGTGTAAGGACTAAGTAGAACCCTTAGCTGAAACGACTTTTGTCAGGTGTCTGAGAAACAGCTCCGCCTTCAGCTACGAGTTAATCAGAGGCGAGCAGCCTACAGGGGCAGGGGCAGGGCCTCTGCTGCCCGGAGGCCCTGGGCACTCACCTTGCGCAGGTCACGCCCCTTCTGAGGGCTTGGCGTTCTCATCTCTCTAATTAGGGCTTAGACTAGAGGGGCCAGGCTCCTTCCAGGCCTGCGTGTGTAATTCTATCTACCTCCCCCCCTTCTGCAGCTGGGATTCATAAAGCCAGGCTGTACTTGGAATACTTAGTTGGGCTGTGGCGCTGAAAATGACCTTTAGTTTGCTTTGCAACTTGTTTTTCCTTTTATCTAATCACAGAAGCAGGTGAAGGGAGAGCTTTAAGAACACTTACTGTGTAAGAAAGCTTAATCAGGGCGCTCACGGCGCTGACTTCAGTGACCGGGGCACGCTCCCACCATGGGAGAACGCTGGGCGAGGCGGGCGGGAGGGGCGTAGGCACGCACGCACATGGACCAGCGGGGCCCCAGAGAGCATGGGGCAGACTTGGCTTTCAGGCCAAGGTGACAGCCAGAAGAGGTTGGCACTGAGCTTCAGTGACTTATAGGAGTATCAGGTATTATTATTTTGTTGCTCTGTCACCAGTTTTTCTTATTTCCCTTTGGCTACACCCTGGTCCTTTGCTATCAGAGGAGGGGCCTCTGGTCTTGAAGCTCTGTGTGGCTGGTTATCCTGGGACCTTCGGCTGGAGATGTGGCTCTGGAAATAGCGGGGTGGGGGGGGGGGCGGGGTGAGGGGCAAAGCAGGTTATGCTGCTTGTATGGTGAGCCGGGGTCAAGTCACCGTGGTTTGAAGGCATGATGCTTCTATCCGCTCAAAGCACAGATGGCAGTGTAGAGGCCCCCCAGTTTCCTGCTGAGGGGGTTACCAGACCATCACTGACAGCCCTCCATGAGTTGTCATCGGCAAGTTGTGTCCTTACCGGAACTTGTGTGAGTGACTGTCTCCCCGTCCTCCAGGGATCTGACTGGCAGCTCCAGCTCTCCAGGACTGTTTGAGTGAGTGAAGGCGCGCTGGTGTGCTGCCACTTGGGGAAGATGCTTCCTCCCCCGGCGTGTTCCAGACATGGGGCCGTGGGGTTTGGTTTGGTGCCTTCCCCGGTGCGCTTGCTCGGACCTGTTCTTGGGCAATAAGACCCTTCGGAGAGGAGGGGGCGCTTATGCTATTGTGTCAACCCCTAAGTGTCAACCCCTGTGTGTGTCCAGCCCTCACGACAGGCTGTGTTTCCTGGCAGAAGTTTTTCACCTCCTGTACGAGGAACAATCAGTTTACCCTCAGAAGTGCCCATTTAAACTCAATGCTTGTTAGCAAAGTTACAGAACTGTGTGACCGTCACCACAATCCACAGTTAGGACATGTCTGTCAACCTCAGAGGACACCCTGTGCCCATGGGAGGGTCTTTCTCCATTCACATCCCAACCCCAAGCGAGAAGCAATCTTCTTTCTGTCTCTCTAGATTTGCCTGTTGTGGAGGCTTCATGTCTGCAAAACGGTGCCTGACATGCTCGTCTCTAACAGTGTTATTGAGTAGTATCCCTCCTGCTGACTGGTAGGAAACGTTTTCTTTTTAAATTAAATTAAATTTTTATCTTATAAGAGGTTATGCTCTTTTATCCTTTGCCCCCATTCCCATTTGTAGGAAACACATTCTATCTGTGGGTGTGACTGTGACATATCTCTCTATCTGTCTATCATCTATTTATCTATCTTCCATCTATCATCCACTCACCTATCATTTATCTATTATTATCATCAATCAATCAATCTATCTATCATCCATCCATCCATCCATCCATCATCCATTTATCTATCTATCTATCTATCTATCTATCTATCTATCTATCTATCTTTTGAGCTATCTATCATCTATGTATGTATGTATGTATGTATGCATCTATCTATCTATCTATCTATCTATCTATCTATCTATCTATCTATCTATCATCTATCTATCCTCTATCATCCATCTATCTATCTATCTATCTATCTATCTATCTATCTATCTATCTATATATCTATCTATGTAAGTTCCATTCATCTATCATCTATCTATCTGACAGTGTCTTCTGTATCCCAGGTTGGTCACAAACTGACTACTGATACCGGTTAGAAGATCAAGGTAGCTTTCTTTGCGGATAGTCAATTAGGGACGCAGGCCCTGAAGAACACAGATGCCAGTCTGTCCTAGTAAGACTTGAGCTCCAGTTCGATCCAAGATAGTGACGAGGAGTTTTCTGACTCTTCAACTGTCCATGCTCACTCCCCATGGGCGGGCCTTTTTGGAATCTGTGCTGTCCTCTGAGCCCACTGAACAACCAGGGCCCATGAGGCAAATTCTAAAAGGATATTTATTTTATAAGAAGACTTGGTCCAAGCTGTTAAGTGAATTTCTGGGTTTTCCCCTCTCTGGGGGCCCCTCCCAGGTGGGAGGGGAAAGCCTTTGGCTTAGGAGCTTTTCTTCCCTCTTATGCTTCACTCTCTTATAAAATAAATCTTTCATAATTTGCCCTTCTCCGAACCTGTGTTATTCAGTTCTTTACTACACATAGACAAGAACATGAGAGCTGCTGGTTGATGGCTTGGGGTCTTCTTTGAGAGCCACTGGCTTGGGGAGTTCTAAGCCCACCCCACCCCGTGTCCAGAATTCTCTCTCTAGCAACACTATGTATTTGAGGATGGCCTTGAACTTTTGGTCCTCCTGCCTCAGCTTCCTTATGCTGGGATTTCAGGTGTTGCCACCACAGTTCCTTTACGTGGTTTTAAGGATTGAGCCCAGGAACTCTTCCATGGTGGGCAAGTGCTTTATCCACTGAGCCCCACACTCAGCCCCATGTGATCCTCAGTGCCAAGGACGACTGTGCAGAGTGATCAGGTAATCCTACATGGTGATGGGCATGGGGCAAATGGATCCTCAGTGTGTCTCTGTGAGCTTCCTTTTCTTGTAGAGAGCTGAGAAAGATCCTTCATGCATCTGCTTTTCAGGGGGGCTTGTTAAGCTGTGTCCTTGGGAGCTGGTTGCTCCATGAGAAGCAGCTAGTAGTTCCAGTGGTCACCCAGCAAGGCCAGCTGGTGGGCACTCCAGCCCCACTGTCTGCGCACCCATGGGGGAGGCACCTCGCAAGGAATGCATCCACAGTTCATTTTAGCATGGCAGAGCACACTTAATTCTGTATGGATTGGTGCTTTGAGGGAAGAATCAAATGGGCCTACAGTTGGGCAGTGGAAGTGTGCACAGTGAGGTCTCAGGGTTGGTATATTTTCAGCATGACTTCTTTTCTTCCCTAAGCCAGGGGAAACACACTTCCTCGCTGTTTTAGGAAGTGCCGTACGAGCCGGGCAGCCTGTTCCATGCCAGTGCTGTCTCCAAACTCATAGCAGCAGTGCACGTGAACTAATGCTGGCCCAGAGACCTTTGTTGTGCTGCCCTGCTCTGGGCCATGAGTCACCTGTTTCCCCCCAGCACTGAGGAGAAGTTTCCTGTGGAGGATCAAAAGCAAATGCTGCTTTCTGTCACTCTGGAAGGAACTAGTGATGTGCAACCTGGGCTGGGGTGCACACTTCCACTGCAGGGGTAACTGCTAATGTGCTCCACTGCAGGGGTAACTGCAACTGCGCTCCACTGCAGGGGTAACCACTACTGCGCTACACTGCAGGGGTAACCACCACTGCGCTACACTGCAGGGGTAACTGCTACTGTGCTTCACTGCAGGGGTAACCGTCACTGCGCTCCACTGCAGGGGTAACCTCCACTGCGCTCCACTGCAGGGGTAACTGCGACTGCACTCCACTGCAGGGGTAACTGCTACTGTACTTCCACTGCAGGGGTAACTGCTACTGTACTTCCACTGCAGGGGTAACCGCTACTGCACTGTACTTCAGGGGTAAATGATACTGCGCTCCACTGCAGGGGTAACCACTACTGTGCTCCCACTGCATGGGTAACCGCTACTGCACTCCCACTGCAGGGATAACCATTACTGCACTGTACTTCATGGGTAAATGCTACTGCACTCCACTGCATGGGTAAACATTACTGCACTCCACTGCATGGGTAAACGTTACTGCACTCCACTGAAGGGGTAACCGCTACTGTGCTTCACTGCAGGGGTAACTGCTACTGCGTTCCACTGCATGGGTAACCACTACTGTGCTCCCACTGCAGGGGTAACCGCTACTGCACTGTACTTCAGGGGTAAATGCTACTGCACTCCACTGCATGGGTAAACGTTACTGTGCTCCACTGCATGGGTAACTGCTACTGCACTTCACTGCAGGGGTAAATGCTACTGTGCTCCAGTGCATGGGTAAATGTTACTGTGCTCCCACTGCAGGGGTAACCGCTACTGCACTCCACTGCAGGGGTAACTGCTACTGTACTTCCACTGGACATATTTTGAAGCACTGTTACCTGTAAACACTCCTGTGATGCTTCAGATGCATATATTTGCCCAGCAGCCCTGGGCTGGGGGCCCTAGAATGATATGGCCCAGCACCCAGAAGCCTGTGAAATGATGCTATGCCATGCACCCTTTGCAAATGGCAATGCCACGAGCCAGCATGGGGAGGTCCAGGAAGCCTCCAAAGCAGAAGAAAAGGTTTGGGAGGAACTGGAAGGTTCGTTCTGATTCTCATTCAGCAGCTCTACTCTCCCTGTCCCTCCTCTCCATGAATGTGGGTCCAAGGACAAGAGTGTGGGAGAGTCAGTCATAGCCTTCCAGGCTGCCACACTTGACCCCTTCCCCATGTGAGGCTTTGCCCAGTGGGGTTGTCCTCTGGGTTCTGTCCTGGGAAGCACAGAGGATGTTACTGTGTCATCCTCATGCCCATCCCCCCACCCCAGCTGTGACGCTTTGCCCTTCGTCTCTGAGGATCTCCACATGGCCACAGGTGCCGCTGTCCAGGACCAGGCATGCTGTGCTTACTGAGGTACTCAGGGTGCTAGAGACCATCCACTGGATCCCCTCAGACTTCTGCTCAGTCCTGTGGTCAGCAAGGGCACTGGAGAGAGTTGGCCTTGCTTGGGTCTTGACTTTTCCAGAGCTCACCGCTTCCTTCTCTGCAGCCACTCTATGGTGATACTTGGTCATTCCCTGGGGGCTGATGAGCAGTCTGTGGTGTCATGGCCTGCTACATGTGACAAGCCTGGTACTGCGGGATTCCTCACTGCTTTCCTGGGCTGGACATTTCTTCTCCAAGGGCCAATCCATCCCCTGGTCTGGGTGAGGGGCTTGAGAAGGTGTCTTGATCTTCAAATTTGATGCTGAACATCTTCAGAGCAAGCTGTCCAGGAAGAGGCGGTGTGGGGATGGCAGTGCGGCTCCTGGGCTGTGTCGATTGGGTGGGTGCTCGGTGGGGTTGATCTGGATGCCACACACTTCCTCTCCTTCCCTCTTCTTTTCCTCATTCCTCTTGGAACCCTGACTTCAGCCCCGCCCCACGCTAACTGCGGGAAGCAGTTTAAGCTGAAAGTGGAGCATACCCGTATGGCCAGCGGTTACTGTGGGGCTGGCTGGTGCTGCCTGGGGTTTGGGTGAGGCTAGAGTCTGTCCCTCAGAGGTTCATGTGCTAGGAACTTGCTCCCTACTTTGATGTCTTTAAGAGGAGTTGCCTAGTAGAATATAATTAAATCACTGGGGTGCCATCTTCACAAAGGGATAACTGGCAGTCTCATGGGATCCATTTGGTTCCTAAAAAACAGAGTGGTTAATAAAATGAATTTGGCTCCCTTGATTTGCTTCTCACTTCCAGTCTCACCACATGATCTTCTGGATTCTCTCCCTGATGCCTCTGCCCTCTGTGACATGGGCAGAGGTCCTTCACCAGAGCTGGCCTGGCTTCTGGGTTCTCTCCCTAATGCCTCCGTCCTTGGTGACATGGGCAGAGGTCCTTCACCAGAGCTGGCCTGGTTTCTGGGTTTTGTCCCTGATGCCTCCACACTCGGTGACATGGGCAGAGGTCCTTCACCAGAGCTGGCCTGTATTCTGTGTTCTCTCCCTGATGCCTCTGCCCTTGGTGACATGGTCAGAGGTCCTTCACCAGAGCTGGCCTGGCTTCTGGGGTCCAGACTCAGGTCGTTCATGCTTGTGAGGCAAACACTTTACCCACTGAACTACCTTTCCAGCCCCATTCTCTTTATTTTTATTTTATTTTATTTTATTTTATTTTAATTTTTATTTATTTGAGAGCGACAGACACAGAGAGAAAGACAGATAGAGAGAGAGAGAGAAAGGGCGTGCCAGGGCTTCCAGCCACTGCAAACGAACTCCAGACGCGTGCGCCCCCTTGTGCATATGGCTAACGTGGGACCTGGGGAACCGAGCCTCGAACCGGGGTCCTTAGGCTTCACAGGCAAGCGCTTAACCGCTAAGCCATCTCTCCAGCCCTTTATTTTTATTTTTTAAAACTTAGTTATTTATTTGCAAGTGGAGAAAGTCACAGAGAGAATGGGCGCACCAGGGCCTTCAGTCACTGCAAACGAACTCCAGATGCATGCACCACTTTATGCATCTGGCTTTACATGGGTCCTGGGGAATCAAACCTGGGCCTTAGGCTTTGAAGGCAAGCACCTTAACTGCTCAGCCATCTCTCCAGAACCCTTTCTTTTTATTAATATTCTATTCATTTATTTATTTGACAGAGAAAGAGGAACAGAGAGAGAGAGAGAGAATAGGTGCACCAGGGCTTCCAGCCACTGCAAAAGAACTTGACACGTGTGCTCCCTTGTGCATCTGGCTTTCATGGGTCCTAGGGAATTGAACCTGGGTCCTTTGGCTTTGCAGGCAAATGCCTTCACTGCTAAGCCATCCCTCCAGCCCACCCTTTCTTGTTCTGATACTTATATTTAGCAGGGACTGGTACATGATTAGAGAAGAAAATAATTGTTTTTAAAACAGGGTCTCATGTATCTCAGGCTGGCTTCTAATTGACTATTTAGCCAAGGGCTTTGTTTATGCTAGGCAAGCACTCTACCAAATGAGCTTCATCCCTAGTCCAAAAAATCCTTTAATTATATATGTATATATGTGTATATATATTTATTTATTAGAAAATTATTATTTCTTTGCAAGCTGAGGGAGAGCAAAAGAGACAGAGAGAATGAATATGGGCACACAGCTTGTTGCAAACTTCAGACATTTGAGCCACTTTTTGTGCATCTGGCTTCACGTGGGTGTTGGAGAGTTGAATCCAGGCTGGCAGGATTTGCAAGCAAGCACCTTTAAGTGCTGAGCCCAAGGACTCTTTAGACAGCTAGACATTCCTGGTATACTCTGACTATCAGGTTAAGGCCAAGAGGTGACGGTGCACAGCCGGGCAGGAGCTCCACACACTGGTGGCTTTCCCTCAAGTCACTTTGGGAAGCCAGGTGAGTGGAATACTGTGTAAAAAAACCCTTAAGCTTTGGAGAAGCTGCAAGACTGGATGGTCCTTGGTTTGGTATCCTACAGTGGCTGGTGCAGTTCTTTGAAGAAGGCAGAGGCTCTCTTTGGAAGGAGACCACCGTCAGCTGAGCTGTGAGCAATGAGGAGGCCTGCAGAAGAGGGGTGGATACCTGGTGCTGTTTGATTGACAAAGGGCCACAGGCAGGAAATACGATCTCTCTCTTGAGGTGGGGAGTGGTGGTGGTGGATAGAGATCAATGTGGCTGAGAATGGCAGTGCCAGGCTCCAATCTTTTTTTTTTAAAAAAATTTAATTTATTAGTTTTCTTTTCAGCAAATACAGGCAGTTTGGTACCATTGTTTAGGCTCATCCATGATCTACCCCCTCCCATTGGACCCTCCTTGTTGATGTGAATGGGTCGTGCATTGTGGAGTTAGCCCACAGTTATTGGTACGATAAATGTCTCTGCATATCCTGACCCAACATGTGGCTCTGACATTCTTTCCGCCCCCTCTTCTGCAAAATTTCCCTGAGCCGTGTTGGGTTCATTTTTGGTCTGCTTCAGTGCTGAGGTGTTGGGGGCCTCTGAGGCTCTGGCTCTCTGATTTGGTAGGAGTTGATTATCTCAGTTTTCTGGGTGGTAACTTACTCTCCTTTGGAGAATCTGCTTCTCTTTTTCAGATAGATGCAGATCCTAAGGAGAGAGCTGCCCCAACATACCTCAAAAGGGGCCCAAATGAAACTAAGGATAATTGACGAAACAAGCAAGGGTGCTGTTTTCCTGATGAACCGGATACCAGCACAAAGGGGAAGGAGACCAACGCAGGCTCCGATCTTAACTGCTCTTCAGTCTGGCTTGAGTAGGCACAAGCCTGGCAGATCCTACAAGGTGGTCTGCTGTAGTTTCCGTGTGAAATGCTCCTTGTAACAGCTCAAGTGTTTGGATACGGGGTCCCCAGCGGGGAAGGTTTGGGTGGAACCATTAGGAGGTGGAGCCTTGCAGGAGGTGTGCCACTGGGTGTGGCCCTTGAGGGTTTTTTTTTCAAAGATTTTACTTTTATTTATTTATTGCAGTCAGAGGGATAGACAGAGAAGAGAGAGAGAGATAGAGAGAGAGAGGGAGAGAGAGAGAGAATGAGAGCGGGCATGCCAGGGCTTCTAGCCATTTGAAAATGAACTCCAGATGCATGCGCCACTATGTGCATCTGTTTTACATGGGACCTGGAGAATTGAACCTAAGTCCTTAGGCTCCTCAGGCATGCGCCTTAACTGTAAGCCATCTCTCCAGCCAGCCCTTGAGTTTTTAAAAAAATATTTTTATTTATTAGAGACAGAGGGAGGGAGGGAGAGAGAGAGTCTGAGAGAAAATGGACATGCCAGGGCCTTTAGCCACTGCAAACGAACTCCAGATGCATGTGCCACCTTGTGCATCTGGCTTACGTGGGACTTGGAGAATTGAGCCTGGGTCCTTAGTCTTCACAGGCAAGTGCCTTAACTGCTAAGCCATCTCTCCAGCCCCCTTGAGGTTTTATAGCTGGCTCTGCTCCCTGTTTATCCCCCTCTGCCCTCTGCCCATGGATGCAACGCGACAAGCTGGTTTCTTGCTCCTACAGCCATGCTTTCTCCACCCCAATGACATGTAGCCCCTTGAAATGTGAGTCAGGATAAACCCTCCCCTTTCTTCATTTGCTTCTGAGCAGGTATTACAGCAGCAAGAACTAACATGTGGTCCCTTGCTGGTGACAGCCAGTGGTGACATGGCACTGGTGTGTTAAGTCCCCAGCTCTCCTGTCCTGTGTCCACAGCTGGTTCTGGTCACTTGGAGGTGACCAAATAATAGCACTCAGGACTAATTCCAAACATCTAGACACACCAACTTGAGGATGGATCAATTTTCTTTTTATTCATCTAAAAATTTCGGGTGTTAGGCTTGGCCTATTTTCCTCCTTTTGTGCTGAGATTCCATCTTCTCTGGCTCCAGAAGCTTATGTTTTTCTTCCAACAAAATGCTGTGCCATTTAGATCCAAGCCTATTTGGATGCAAAAAGAGTGGGGTTCATTTAGCACACATGTCCCCAGTGCTCTGCTCCCTCCCCTAGGGACAAGGGGCCGGCACCCATGTGAAGCGAGGCTGGTGTTCTGCTGCCTCTTATGAGTTATTTAGACTTATTATCTTTAATATATATTCAGATGTTGATCTTTTCATGAATTCAGAAGGGGCTTTCACCTTCTGTAGCTCCATTCATAAGATTTTTGGTACACTAAATACAGGACCCCATGGCTCTCCAGCCTTTGTGGAATGTTTTTAATTTTGGTGTGATAGTAAGTGGTGATTATTAATATTACTTCCTTTTGTAATTCGAGACTTGAAAAAATTTTGTGTTCAAGGTTTTGCAATATTTTTCCTCCTCTCACTTTCTCATTAGGGGAACCAGTGAGAGAGATACAAAAAGGTTGGTGTTGGGCTGGAGAAGCAGGCTTAGCAGTTAAGGCACTTGTCTGTGAAGCTTAAGGAGTCAGGTTCAATTCCCCAGCACCCATGTAAACCAGGTGCACAAGGTGGCACATGCGTTTGGAGTTCATTTGCCAGTGGCTAGAAGCCATGGTGTGCCTATCCCATCTTTTTCCCTTTTCTCTCCTTCTCTATCTGAAATAAGTAAATAGATCAAATATTTTAAGAAATAACAACAAGGTTGTTGTTGGTGCTTGTTGTTATAAATGCCTAGGGAAGGTGCAAGACAGCTTGGCAATAGCTATTGGCATACCCAGCATCTCTGCTGGTGGAAAAGTGGAGTGTTCACATCAGAGCGTAGGCAAAACACAACCGTGAATATGTCTTCTGTGTCTAGAAGAATCACACAATTCCCATGTCCCCAACACACATTTGATTTAGAGCCGGGCAGTCAGCGGACATTTCCCTGCCACTGGGCCATCTTCCCCTGGCTTGGGCTGTGTGTGACCGTGGTGGGGGCCTTCACAGCGGTGCACCCGCCCTGGTGGAGCAGGTCCTGTCGCCGGTGACTGGTGCAGCCATCCTGTGGGCAGCCCACCCGGCCTCCTCTGTAGCGTGCCACCCTCCTCACCTGCAAGAAAGTAGCTCTTCCTCTGTTGTTATGTGCACAAAGGAAGCAGAGGCACTTCTGAAGACAGGGCTTGTGGCCCGATCTGTGCTTGCCAGAAATCAGATGCTCTTTGGAAAGCAGCCTTCATGGCGTGGAGGGTTTTGGATGGCTAAGGTGACAAAGCTGGCATTGTTTGGAGAGGGTTAACTAAGATTAATGAGGAAAGGCGCGGGGAGGCTCACAGGATCCATGTTTCCCATCAGTGCGCGAACACATTTCATGTGTATTCCACCTGCGGTTTCCTTGGCAAGCACGCCCAATGCCAATTTGAAAGGTTTGCCCTTTTTATGCTTCTAAGTGACCTACTGAGAAAAAAAAAAAACAAAAACCATGAGCACGTTAGGTGTGGGAGTCTTTATTTACGGTCTATCCTGCCACCAATGTATCGATCAAGAGGAATTTGTGGAAGACAGACGTGTGTTTTAATAAGAGCTGGATAGAGTACCCTAACCCTCGCTGTTCCGTAGGACATTAGCAATTATAAATGGCAGCATGGGCATCTTCTCTGGGAGAGGGGGAAGAGGAGGGGAGTTGATTGTGATGGAGTCGCAGACACAAAATAAAAACTCTGGTATCCACCACGCGCTTGAGTCGCAGGCTGCTCTGAGGTAACTTTGGAAAGGCAGGCTCATGCTCAGCTTCCCACGGAATGCGTGCTTAAGCTGTGCGTAATTCCCCATTTAAGGCAGGGAGTGATGCGGGACTTTAGTCCGTTTCGTTGCACACATTAGCCCTGTGCAGACGAGAGAGAACATTTCTTCCTTTAATCACCTCAAGATTAGCCTGCGGTTGCCTCTTGCTGTTGGACATTTGAATAGCAAGCTTGATGAAGCCACTTAACTCCTTCCAATTACAGGTGCCAAATAGGGCGCGGGGAAGAGAGGGCTTTACATGTGTGCGGGGTCCCACCATCCACTGTCAGAATCAGATTCCAGAAATTGAACTTGCAGAAAGTTTGTGCTAGCCTTGTGGATTTTCATTTCAGATGTTGTCAACTCAAGGGCATTTGGACCAATCAATATCTGTCTGTCTTCTCGCACATAGAAAGTTGGCTATTAGAAAAGAGAGGCTTACAGCAGGCTCAGCCAATACCATTAGCCCTAGCCTAAGGGCAGTTCTGTCCATGTGCCCGGATAGGCACCTGCCCCCTCCCCTCCCCCACCATTAGAGAGGCCACTTGGGATGTCATTTGGACAGAGCGGGCAAAGAGCACTTCTTTATTCTTTCTCTTTTTTACACCCAGACTCCCCCAAAATCAATAAATCTGTTCTTTGCTTATTTTCAGAACTTTACTTCAATATAAGCAAGGACTTCCCTTCCAGCAACAAACTCGAGTAACACCGTGTCAGGCTTATGCGTGTGTGTGTTTTCTTCCTCTGTTCCAATTTGAAAAATAATTGGAAATAATATCTGATTGATGTTCTCTTCTCTCTCTCTCTCTTTCTTTTTAGCTAAAGATTTCCTAGATGAAAGACCTTGAGCCGTCGCCTTTCAGGATTCAGCACCTGATATTCTGTTCCAGGCAGTTTTCTGTTCGGAGCAAACTTGTGAAATGGAGGAGGCAGGCCTTGCTTTCTTAATCAGAGGGACCTTTATACAAATTGGGTTCAAGGACTGCTACACATCTTGCATTGTTCCCGACACTTTCCCTGTGATTTTTATTTTGCACAGAACAGCTGCAGAACCCTGGCTGAGAGAAAAGCCTGAAGCACTTAAGCCACTGGAAGGGAAGGACTGGTCACTGGTTCACAAGGATTCGCTCTCTCCCTCCTGGCAGGTCTTTGATTTTTCTTTAGACCATGATGCAATTTCTCTCCATCCCTGTCTCTGTCTCTCGCTCTGCCCTTTATTAGAAGGGACTAGAACACACAGACATGGTGGGATTGATGCCAAAGGAAGGAGAGGCTGTGGGCTATCCTGGGAGGGCTGCAACCCACTTTGGAGCCTGCTGGTGGCATAATGAGGCACCTGCAGGGCCACCTCAGTGCCACAGGCACGATCAAGTGATGAAAAGCCCTTGGCAGCCACCAGGGAACCATGGGAGAAAACCAGGGGCCCCAGGCTGAGACCAGAGCTGGAGAAAGGCTAGGGAACCACTAACACAACGGGGTTCCACCAGAGGAAAGACCCAGTGTCGGAAAGGGAGCGATGTGGAGGGAATGCCTCTCACCTGCTCCAAGAACACAGTGCTTTCTGCAGTGGGGGCAAGGCCGTGTTAATGTGTATGTGCAGGAAATACTAGAATCAAGTCTTCTTCAGAGACCAGGGAATCCACGTGGGTTTGCAGACCTAAACAAGCCCTGCATCGCCTCACCCCTCCGCAGGCAGGCAGAAAGGACACCCTCCAAGGTAAAGACAGCTGTTGGCAGACAAAAGTCAAGATGTGAATTTTCCTGCCATTTCCTGAGAGAGCACAATACTTTCAGTTCTCTCTAATGTGACGGCACGGCTCCCTCCCTGGCAGTTGCTGCGGTGATGGCGCAGGCTGGCAGCCTGGTGCATGGAGGTCTCTTTAATTCATCGCAATTAGCTAGGGTAATTTCCTGGCATGGCTCCGGAATGGTCCATGAGGGCTTTTCATGTCTGGACGCAGAGGAGAGCTCAAGGTGAGATGTGCAGCCTGAACAGTGAACCCAAGTTCGAGACTGAAGCTAGGAATGCACCGGAGAGCACAGACTGGGACTCAGGCCGCTGGGGCCTCAGGACAGAAGTCCTGACCAGGCTCCTTCTGATTGGGTCACCTGGAGTCTGGCAGGTGGGCAAATGGGCCGCAGAGCCAGAGGCCTCTGTGCTGTTAGGCACAGCATTTGCTCCCTGGAGGACTGTGCTGAGCTGCAATTCTGTCTTGAATGAGTTCATGGATGCTCCAGTGGGGGCTTGCTGTTGTCACCTGCAGTGTGCTTGTGGGTGCATCTATCTTGCTGACCAGGTGGCAACGATTGGCTTTAGTGCGTAAGTATAAATCATGCATCTTGAGAACCTGTCACCGTACCACCAGGCTGAGGCCTCACTCAATGCTCAGTGCCAGTTGAGTCACTGAGAACACTCTCCGTTTCAACTGACTTTCTCGGAAGGACAAGCCGAGTGCCAGTTAGTTGTGCTGGTGAACCCCTCAAGGCGTGGAGCGTGACACCTGGACAGCGCGTGGACCTCATGCTGCTTGGACTTGTGTGGTACAACTCTAATGCGGAGCCCTGATTCAGGGCCTGGGCCTGTGGGGCCCTCCTCTCCTCTCTGTCAGGTGGACTTAGCCTGAACCAATCACAGTGTCCTGTTCTCCTAGTCATGTGACTGGTCTGGGTTTGGTCATGTAACAACACCTAATTTGAGTCTAATCACAGCGGTGAGAGTTGAGGAGGGATCTGTTGTCTCCAGATACAGAGTTGGAATGATACAGACCTGGAGACTTCCTTGACTTCGTAGGAAAGCGCAGCTGTGGGAACAAAGCTGGCTTGGGTAGAAGACAGTATCTGAAGGGCCTGGTGCCTCCAGTTCTTAGATCTTTGTCTCAGTTACCTCCCTCCTTTATCAGCGGCTCTTTTCTGTTGTGGTTTGTCTATGGAATGTGCTCCTCCACCACTCAGGCATTTGAGCACTTGTCCCCCAGATGGGGACAGCACTTGAGGAGCCTAGCTGGAGGAAGTGAGTCTCTGGAGGCCAATGTGGAAGTTTCTTAGCTGATGTCTGTCCCTTGGCTGTGTTCTGCTTTGGGGTCACTGTTTCTTGCTTCTTCCCCCTTGCCTTCCCCACCATGATGGTCTTTAACCTTAAACTGTGAGCCAAAAGAAATCCTTCCTCCCTTGAGTTGTCCTTGTTGGGTACTTGGTCACAGCAATAAAAAAGCTAGCTAATATACAGCTCTACAGCTCCATTGAGTTCCGTTCCTGTCAGTGCTGCTAAGAGAGCATTGATAAGCAGAAACCTTCCAGAGATTTTGAGCAGTCTCCACTTTCAAAGTATTGTTGCTGAAAGAGGAGACTTCTTTGGTCCAGTGGATAGACTTCTGCAGGTACCATGTGATCTTTTTCCACTATCAGGAAAGCTTGGGTGTGTCTGGGGTGGTATGGCCTTAGCCATGTGGTCCCTAAATAGCGTGAACTTGTGTGTTCTCTAAAATATTTTTAAGAAAGGCTTCCTTGGGTATTCATGCGCAAACATGCATATGGTTCTTTGTACGCAAGGGAATTGTACATCTATATTGAAAGTATACTTAAATAAATCCCTGGAAATATCTTTTCACCATGCAGACATGAAACTCCTTCAGCATGGTGGGGAGTTGATGCTGCACTGCTCAGTATGATTCCTGTCTTATAACCACAATGCGAGTGCTCAGGATGCATCCTCTCTCATGAGCACAATGCACGAGCTCAGGATGCTTCCTCTCTTATGAGCGCAATGCAAATGCTCAGTATGCTTCCTCTCTCATGAGCGCAAGACAAGTGTTCACTATGCTTCCTCTCTCATGAGCACAAAGCGCGGCCTCAGGATACTTCCTCTCTCATGAGCGCAATGCGAATACTCAGTATGCCTCCGCTCTCATGAGCGCAATGAGAGTGCTCAGTAATCTTCCTCTCTTATGAGTGGAATGCGAGTGCTCAGGATGCTTCCTCTCTCATGAGCACAATGTGAGTGCTCAGGTAGCTTCCTCTCTTCTTTAAAATTTTTTTTTTAATTTTTTTTTTGTTGTTCATTTTTTATTTATTTATTTGAGAGCGACAGACATAGAAAGAAAGACAGATAGAAGAAGAGAGAGAGAATGGGCACGCCAGGGCTTCCAGCCACTGCAAACGAACTCCAGATGCGTGCGCCCCTTTGTGCATCTGGCTAACGTGGGACCTGGGAACCGAGCCTCGAACCGGGGTCCTTAGGCTTCACAGGCGAGCGCTTAACCGCTAAGCCATCTCTCCAGCCCTCTTTTAAATTTTTTATTTATTTATTTGAGAGCGACAGACACAGAGAGAAAGACAGATAGAGGGAGAGAGAGAGAGAATGGGTGCGCCAGGGCTTCCAGCCTCTGCAAATGAACTCCAGACTCATGCGCCCCCTTGTGCATCTGGCTAATGTGGGACCTGGGGAAACGAGCCTTGAACCGGGGTCCTTTAGCCTCCACAGGCAAGTGCTTAACCGCTAAGCCATCTCTCCAGCCCAGCTTCCTCTCTTATGAGCACAATGCGTGTGCTCAGTATGCGTCCTCTCTCTTGAGTGCAGTGTGATTGCTCAGTATGCTTCCTCTCTCATGAGCACAATGCGAGAGCTCAGTATGCTTCCTCTCTTGTGAGCGCAGTTTGAGAGTTCAGTATGCTTCCTCTCTTGTGAGCACAATGTGCGAGTTCAGTATGCTTCCTCTCTTTTGAGTGCAATGCCTTGGGACATACAACTTCTTTTTTCTTAAGCACTCTGGTTGCACTCTCTGTTGGAGAATCTGCTTCTCTTTTTCACATGGGAATTGGACTCAGTGCTACAACTTCTAGACTTGGCCTCATCTGTAACAGGCTGAGGAGAAAAAGCATGGCTAAGAGAAGAGCCCCTGTGTGGACCTTTCCATACTGCACTTAGGAGTTGGGAGCATGTGTGTGTGGGGGGGAGTCTGGGTTTCAGGGATGGAGGGATAGGACACAGATAGACACCCAACAGGGCTCTTTCCATGCTGAATATGTAGTTAAGTATAACTCTGAGATTTTTTTATGAGGGTGTGCATGAAAAATGCAAGATTGTGGTGGTCATGGAGGATTGTACCATGGTCCTAGACAGTGCAGAAGCCAAGCGATGCAGAGCAGGTCCAGAGTCCCCGAGACGCCGTTAGGTGAAGCTATAAATGCAGACCGTAAGTTGCAGTAGATACTCCAGGACATGGAGATGCTAGCAACATAGGACATCTACCAAGAAAGCCTATAAGTTTACAGTAGAACTGGAGAGAGAGAGAGAGAGAGAGAGAGAGAGAGAGAGAGGGAGAGAGGGAGAGAGAGAGGGAGAGAGGGAGGGAGGGAGGAAGAGAGAGAGAGAGAGAGAGAGAGAGAGAGAGACAGACATTGTGTATGCTATAAGCAGCAGAGCTAGAGGAATGGAACTATGCAAGTCTCTTGAAGCTTAAGTCACAAAAGCCCCTGGTTCTGGACATGGACATTTTGTAGGATTTGGTGTTTGCCTTCTATTTTTGGTCTTGATCTTGTCCAGTCTTTCCATATTCTGCCCCCTGTGATGGTTTGTATCAGGTGTCCCCCATAAACTTATGTATCCTTAATGCTTGCTCCCCAGCTGGGTGGCAATGTAGGAGGTGGAGTCTTGCTGAAAGAGATGTGTGGCAGGGATGGGGAACTTGAGGATCGTCAGCCTGCAGCTTGCCAGTGTTTGATACCCCATCCCCTGCTGTTTTCCTCCTGCTGTGGCAGAGGTGATGTCCACCTCTCTGTTCATCCAGTCTTTGCCTTGCTATGATGGAGCTTATCCCTAAAGACTGTAAGATTAAAAAAAAAAGATACATAACGGCACATAATAAGTTTTTACACTGCCGAAGATAGTATTGCAAGAAAAGATTGAGCCAATAAAAGATCTAAAATGAGCAGGGCGCGACCATCAAACACTGTAGCTCCAAGTCCTACCTCCTCGTCAACATCTCAAACCAACTGCAACCCCTTTCCTTCTTTTTGGAATGGGAATGTTTACTTTGTGTCTTTTTAAAATTTTTATGTGCTTTTTAGAGAGACAGAGTAAAGGGGGGATAACTTCCGGTGAAGATGGGGCGTAGGTACCACGCCAAGGCAGCCTAGGGGGGAAAATGACCAAAAAAACTCAGCAAAATACACACTTTTACTAAAAAGTGAGGTGTATAGGAAATTGAAGCGGCAGCAGGGAAGTAGAAGAGTTCTAGAGCATCCAGAGCCTGCACAGGCGGGAAAAACGGCTCCGGCAGTTCGGCCAACTGCCGTGGCCGCGGTGCAGCAGAAAGCCGCCAGACTCGGCTCGAGCCGCAGGAAAAGCCAGGTGCGGGATTTTCCCCTCACACCATGCTCTCCGCAACTCCGGAAACGTGAAGGGAGAGCGGCAGTGAGCAGCGGAGGAGCAGACCGCGAGGTAGAAGAACACGTGGAACAGCGAGAGAACCGGAGCAGCCGCGGCTCCCTCCCCTCCCCCAATGCCTGAACCCAGCTCCAGCGAACACAGCAGCGGCCCGGGACCCGGCCACGCCAACTTGGGCTGACAACGGGACACAAGCAGGAGCAGAGTTTGGCAGCAACATCAGCGGCTCCAGCACCGGTAACAGCAGCCCCAGCAGCAGCAGACCCAGGAGTGGCAGCGGCAGCAGACTTGGCGGCAGCAGCTTCAGGGGGAGCAGCAGCAGTGGACACAGCAGCAGCAGCTTCAGCAGCAGTGGTGGCTCCAGCAGTGGCAGCTACAGCAGCAGCAGAGGCAGCAGCAGCGGCTCAGTTTGCCCCGTAGGTAAAGCAAGTGCCCAGCTCCAGAAATCAGAACAGCGGCCCGACGACCCAGGCAGCAACTTGACTGAGACCAAAATCACCCAAGGTAACTGGGATTGCACCAGGGAAGGGTCTCACTTGGTCACAAGCTGACTTGGATCCCTCAACAGACCAGAAATCTAAACCTCTTTGTTGATAGAGGATCTGGTCATTATAATAAGTACTCTTGCATACATACTTGGGGCTGTTTTTGATTGAATGTGTACAGTGTTTAGTTAAATTTTAGAATCTACCTGTATTTTATTCCACTCAGCCTGCTTGAATACTCCTATAGCAGGGAAACTCAACCCCTAAGAACATCTTTGTAAATACTCTGAGAGTCTTAAGAGCCACACCTAACACCTTAAGGTCCTACTCTGAAAATATATTACATCAAATCAATTGATACAGCTAAGAATACACAGCTAGCTAGAAAATCCAAGCATTAACTTAATCCAAGATGCAAAAATATATACATTATAACAGAGTAAAGGGGGGGTGGTAAAGGGAGGGAGAGAGAATTGGCATGCCAGACCCTCAGCCACTGAAATTGAACTCCAGATGCTTGCACCACCCAGTGGGCATGTGTGACCTTGTACTTGCCTTACCTTTGTATGTCTGGCTTATGTGGGATCTGGAAAGTCAAACATGGGTCTATAGGCTTTGTAGACAAGCACCTTAACCACTGAGCCATCTTTCTAGCCCTCCTCTGTGTCTTTATATGCTGTAAGTATTTAATTTTATTTTGATATCTGCAACTGTCACAGTTAAGAGAGTCCTTTGTGTCTCAGAAGAGATTTTGGATTTTGGACTACTAAGGATTCTGGAGACTTCTGAAATTAGACAGAATATATTTTGTATCATGAGGTAGCCATGAGTGCCAGGGGCAGGATATTTTGGTTGGAATGTAACTGATTCCCAGTTGGTGGCACTGTTCAGAACGGTTGTGGCACTTCTGGCAGGTCGAGCCTTGCTAGAGGAGGTGGATCACCAGGTGGTGTCGTGAAGGTTTGCAGCCTGCTCCCAGTCCCTAACGTCCCTAGGCGTTCTGCATGTGGCTGCTATGTCGCCAGCTGGCCTCCCGCTTCTGCTGCCATGACTTCTCCACGTGATGGAACGTGTCCCCTTGAGACTACAAGCTGAATTAAACCCTTTTCCTCCCTAAGCTGTTGCTTTTCAGGTATTTGGTCACAGCAATGAGAAAGGTACTAATGTAAGTCCACTTCCCATTCTAGCATCCCTGCCACATCTCCCCAAGCCCTTCCCACATGGCTGCTGCCGAATCCCTGCCCGTGCAGCCCATGGTGAGGTTCTTTGAGAAGTAGGTCCTGTGTTTGAGAAAAGCTGACACTTTGGTTTCTCTGCAGGATGTTCCCACCCACAGGTCACTGTGCACTAAAGCCCAGCACCTTTCCCATCCCCTCAGCATCCTCCTGCAAAGCTCTGCACTTGGCTACAGTCTGCTTACAAGCACTTAATTGGACTCAGAGTGATTATGGGATGAAACAATTTTTTTTTTTTGTCCATGGAACGTGTTGTTTTTAGAGCTCACAGACTTTGACCATGTCTTAATAGCTTCATTAAAAGAAATCATGAGGGCCTGGAGAGATTGCTTAATGGTTAAGGTACTTTCCTGCAAAGTCAAAGGACCCAGGTTTAATTCCACAGGATCCACATTGGCCAGATGCACATGGTGGAGTTCATTTACAGCAGCTGAAGGCCCTGGTGCACCCATTCTCTCTCTCTACTTGCTCCTCTCTATCTCTTTCTAACAAATAAAATAAAATAAAAAGTTAAAAAAAGAGACCAGTAGGGATGGTGAGATGGCTCAGTGTTTAAGTCTTACAAACGCTAACAACCTGAGTTAATTTCCCAGTACCTACACAAAGCCAACGCACAAGGTGGCACATGTATCTGGAGTTTGTTTGCAGTGTCTAGTGGTCCTGGTGCCCATTCTTACCCCCTTCTTGTCTCTTTTTCTTTCTCTGCTTGCAAATAGAATAAAATGGAAAACAGGAGGGAGCATGAGCTTCACTGGGGATTGTAAAAGTCGGGGCTTCTATAGTGAGGGCGCCGGCAGTTCTGTGACCTTGTCTCCAAGCCCCTTCTTTGTGTCCTGCAGTTCCTCTGGCCTGCCTGAACCCTGACCCTCACCTGGTCAAAATGTCTCCACTTCTGTTGTAGTCAGGTTCACACTGCTGGTAGAAATCACCAACCAAGAGCAGTTTGTGGGAAAAAAGAGGTTAATTTTGGCTTACAGGCTCTAGGGGAAGCTCCGTGATGGCAGGAGAAAAAATGGCATGAGCAGAGGGTGGGCATCACCCTCTGCCCATGACAAGGTGGACCATAGCAACAGAAGAGTGTGCCAAACACTTGCAAGGGGAAACTGGGCATAACACCCATAAGCCTGCTCCCAAGAATATAGCCTCCAGGAGGTGTTAATTCCCAAATTTCCATTAGCTGGGAACCTAGCATTCAGAACACCTAAGTGTATTGGGGGCACCCGGGTCAAACCAGCACACCTTCCTAAGCCCTGCTTCTTTCATGTAAATTATGCATAACTTACATATTATTATCATAATGGTTGCATTTATGTGCATATAGTAAGTCACTAGTAAATGCTAGTGTTTATTTTTAGTCATTTTCCAATATTTAGGATCTCCTATGTGCAGAGCAGTTGTTGGGATTATAAGGATTGGAAAAATAAATCACAGATGCGATCTCTTCCCTCAGGAGTGTAGTCAGCTCATCGACTCTGTAGAGAAAGAGCGAGAAGAATGGGACACAGGTGCATCCCATCACCTTGTCATTCTGACCCGTGCCAGATGTTCCCATGTACAACAGATCCACCAAGGGTCTTGAGATGTAATAATCTTGACCAAAACAAACTATTAGATTACAACTTCATAGATTCATTCATATCCTAATTTGCTACTGAAGTTGGGTTGGGGTCCACATAAATAGGAAATCTGAAATGAAGCTCCGATGGCATATGCCAAGTGGGGGCTGTGTTGAAGGATGGCTGTCTTCTGCATTGTTTGCTCCATTGCCTGTGGTTGGGAAGGCGCATGCTGCAGATGTGATAGCCTTCAGTGTGGGCTCATCTCCTGCTTGTCCAGGATGGGGATCCCTTGCCAAACCTGGGAGTAAGTGAAAAGGGCTCTGGTCCCTCTGTTCCTCTCCGGTCACTGCCTCACTGGGTCTTCTGTGTGTGGGTGTGCACATGTTAATGTGCATGAGTGTGGGTGTGTGCACACTATGGCGTCCTCGTGTGCAGGTCGGAGGTGTCTCTCTGAGTGTCAGCCCTTGCCTTGCACCTTGTTGGAGGCAGGATTTCTCACTGTTTAAGGTTACCTGTGCCAGGCTAGCTGCCCTCAGGCTTTGGGGAAATTCTGCCTTCTCATGGTTTTTGGGGATCTGAACTCAATGCTCAAGCTTGTAAGATAAGCACTTTATCTATGGAGCTATCTCCTCAGCCCTTTGCTGAGGGATTTTCATTCTTTTTTTCTCACCTCTGCACCACAGATCTATGTATCTCTCCAGCCCCAATGTATCCTTCTTATAGAGCCCATCTGTCAAAGCATGCCTGGGTTTTGATGGATGTCAGCAATCTAGGTAGTGCCCTACAACGCATGGCATGTGGAGGAGAGGGAAGCCAGCAGACCTGAAGGAACCTGTGTTGTCCCTTTCATGCCTTCCAGCCCCCACCCTATCTTCCTAGACCATCAGGGGCAAGGCCACATGGCTGACATATCCCAGTGGAACATGTTCTACTGGCTGTGGTGAGGATCCAGCTCCCACCCTGAGACCCTGCACAGGTCCCTTGTCACACAGCCGAGGGTCTCTCAGGATACATACAGAGACTGCTTTTGGATGAGTGTGGTGTTTAGTGAGTCTCAGAATGTTCATGATGTGATCATACATTGTGAGTCTACTGTCCTTTATGGACCTAACAAGAACCTCACTGAAGTTCTGAGACGTCACCTCTTTCTGAGCACAGGGAGATTTAGGAAGACAGGTCATCCAAGAGCTAAGAGATACATGGGTGTTGCTGGGAAATTTTGAGCTCCACTAGATGAAAATCTCATATCCTGCATGGGCCCTCCTACCTCATTTCAAAAGAAGGGGCAGTGGGCAGGCAAATTTCCCCAGATCTTCAGACAACGTGGTGTTGTGCTTGCTGTGAGCACCCTTGCCCATCTCAGGGATAGGCGAGTAGGGGTGCTGCGGGCCTCACTTCTGCTTTCCCTGTACTCATCAGACATGGCCGCAGGCCCCCATCAGCTCCGTCTTGTCAAGCCACCCTTGTGTCTCTGCCCTCGTGCAGCTCTGGGGGGCGGGGGGCGGAGATGCCATTGACATTGAAGACAGCCTCAGCTTTGATTCTGCGCCTCCCCATGTGGTGCTTCCTGGACCTCAGGGAGAACGTTGTGCCAGTGGCTTGCTGTCCTCTGGCTTTCTGGGCCTCCTCCAGATTCTGGGTCCCCAATTCTCAGGCTTCGACCAGCATCATCCTTCCAGTGTAGCCCCTGTTCATCCAGACCTGCCAGGTGAGTTTGGTTGTGCAGTGTTTGTAGACGAGTTTATGTGCTCATCTTGGCACCAAGCTATGCATGCTCAGAAAGGAAGGAAACAGTCCACAACTCACCCACATGTTCTCCTCTTAACTGCCATTCATCTAATACCATGGCTGAGGTTTTGGGAGTACATTTGGGAACACTGCCTATGTAGCATCTAACGTCCTCCTTAAGTGTCTCCATTCCTGTCCCTGCTTGGTTTTCTGACGCCCTGTGGAATCTCTGCTCTGTGTGCCCTCCTCTCCGCCAGCCCCATGGCATGCTCTGCCTAGCCCTGGCTCTGTGATCACCTGGTACCCAGTGTCTCCCTTTCTGAGGGCTGTGCCTCACCCTCGGACCCTAATCCTAGCTGGCCTACAGTGTTCTCTGATTTTGTCCAGACCTCTGAGTTCAGGGCCTGTGTTTCTGCTTCTCGGTGTGTCCAGTAGTGTCCGACACGGGCTAGAAGAAGAGAGCCTTAGCTGTGTGCACGCGGACACTCCAAGGAACCCAGTGGTTGCTCTACTTACAACAAAGCTCTTCTCCCCTGGCGGCAGCCACCTGGCCACTGCTATCTCCTTTGCTTTCAGGGTAAGAGATATGCTCTTCCTGGAAGTTGATCACCAGTTCTCTGAACCTTTGCAGAAACACAGGAGCCAACACTTTCAAATTATCGCGGCTCCCCGCCATTATTTTTAATGTGAATGACACCTAATAACCCGAGGCTTTCTCGGACAGTCAGAGCAGGTCTCGGGACTCCTTTCGTCCTCCCCTGCCCGGTGCTGCAGGTGGCGTGGCGTGGGCTTGGGGGTGTGTGCGGCCTTTGTGCTATAGCCACACTTGCACGCCTCCGCACAGTTGCAGGAGAGTGTGTCAGGGGCAGTGTTCCTATCAGGGCGGGGGCCACACCCACATGCCCATTTTTAATGATCTAACCCAACGGAAATCTCCCGATTACAAAGACTCTGCCTTAGAATTTTAAAAATCCTAATAAATAATTTGTAGTAACTGCAGGGTATCACTGTACCATGTTACTTATTATGGAACCGGGATAATATTTAAATTGCTTATTTACAGCTTTAAAATAAATAGCGGTCTGGGCATTTTTGCAAAGTGGAGGAAGGACCTGCGTTCCTTGTCACCCCCGCCCCTCCCCCGCGGCAGCTCTGTTTCCCAGCCTCAACACAGCCTTCCTTCCTGCTGGGTCTCCGTTCTTTTCCCAGCTGCAATTACTCCATTATGCTATTAAAGTTCAGGACATACAGCCTGCCAGACCCCTGAAGGCATTTGCCAGTCATTTTTTTTTTATCTTGTCTAATACCTGTGGCTCCCTATCTGAGCTAACATGTGACTGGGAGCAGTGTGTAGGATCTGCTGCTTAGCTGTCCCTCGAAGGCCACTGGCCTCAGTACCTCTTCTGGCCACTCATCTGGTCCTTCTCAGATCTCGGAGGGGGGGCGGCGGCGGACAACACAGTGGAAGAAATATCAGTCACATCAGATCAAATGGTGGGCTCCCACCCCCCAGGTTAGGCGCAGTGCGGGTGAGGGCCCGGGGCAGGCCTGCTTCACCTAGGGCGTGGACCTGGGTCTGTGCAGGGCCTCTCGCTTAAGCCCCACTAATTGGGTAGGATTGCTGTTATGTGATGAGTCATAATTAGGATGAGGTGGCTCCAGTAGGAGCCTTCTCGTCGGGTGAGGGTCAGGGACTAATGATTAGCAGAAGGTAACGGTTTTGTTGATGTCTGTAGTCTCCGTTGGAAAGAGAAGGGGGAAAAAAAAAAAGAATCCAGTTCTCTGCGTTTCTTCCGGAGGCACCAAATCGTTCCCTCATTTGCTTCGCTGACCTCTCAAGTACACTCTCGCCCTGAGGGCTCGGGCCGTCCAGCAACTGTTAAGCCCCTTGGGTTGATAATCTTCTCCCACGTTTGCCCTTAACACCAGCCTCAGCACCATTAGCCTCAGCTGTACCGGAGCTCATTAGAGGCGATCGATGGGCAGCGGAGCTGCTGCGGGCTCCCAGCCTTCCCACGCACACGCGAGCGCGCCCGCCGCCCGCCCGCCGCCCAGGACAAAGCCCGCCGAGGCTGGGGTCCTGCCGCCCCCGGACGACGGCCGAGGAGGCCCCAGCCCCGTCCACGTGCAAAGAGTATCCCTTTGCCGTCTAGGCTCCCGAGCGTGGGAGGCGAAGGGATCACCCTTGGCACGGAGGGGAGGAAGGGTGGGCGTCCCTGGAGGACGGGGCGCCCGGTCCTTGCGGGGCGCGGCGACCGGGGGCGCAGTCCCAGCTCTGGCCGGACGGTGATGCTAGAGAGCCGGCTCGCTTTCTGCTTCCCAGGCTTTGAGACGGAATGGTGGCCCCGGGTCCCGGAGGCTGGAAGGGTCTCTGGGGCAAGGGCTGGAGTTAGCCCCCCACCCCTTTTTTGGTCAGACCTCTGCAGGTCAGAGGCCTTCGGAAGAGCTGAGCCTGGTGCCTGCTTGCCCTTGAGCGGGCTGCAAGGGATCGCTTCCAGGGTCCAGGCACAGTGGTGGCCTCTCTTCCTTCTCAGCTGGGGTGGGCTCTGGGGGTTTTGCTGTCACGGGACCCCCTCAGTCAGTTCTTACCACCCACACTTCCTGCGGAGGACTGAGGTGAGAAGCTGAGGCCAGAGAGGACTCTGAGGACATCCCCTTCTCGTTTTCTGTGCACCACGTGGGGTGACGGAGCACCTGCCCCACGCCTTCATAACGCGTCCTGCACTGGCGCACGTGCAGGTCAGCATCCTCTGGAGGACACGCGGACGTTCTGAGGACTGGAAGCCACTTTCTTCAGGAAAACAAAGAGACAGCAAGCAGAATAAATTTCACATTTCCGGTTCTTGCTTTTAACAAGACTTAGGGAGACTTTGCACCTATGAAATCAGAACAGGTATTAATTGATTAGCTAATTAATTAATTATTTAATTTTGAGACGGGGTCTTTTGCATCCCAGTCTGTTCCCATACTGGTTACGCAGCCAACGCTGACTTTGAACGTCTACTGTCTTGTACCGACCTTCCAAGTGCGGGATTACAGCGCTTGTGTCACCGTGCTCAGCCAGGCTTTTTCCTTTCTTTGAAACCAAATAAAATACGACCCTCAAAAGCTATATGCAAACAATTTCAAAATTTAAAACTGCAATGTGGGCAATTGATTCTAAGACAATTGATTTTTGTGAGGTAGATGATCAACTTGAGAAGTTATAGAAGGCCTCAGAAAATAGATAAATAAATAAGATGATCAAAAGGCAAATAGGAGTGATGGAGGGCAAGAGAATTTCCACAGAGCCAGTTACCACTGAGGAACCAGGAGTCCCGGAAAACTTGACAAAATTCACAGAACTTAAATTTCAAAGATGGAATAAGTCTCATTGATTAATAGTGGGGGCATATTTTGAGAAATGTCTTCACATGGTTGTGTTAGTGTGAACCTTCTAGATCGTACTTACACAACTACCTACGGTTACTACATGTCAAGATGGCCTGTGAGTCCCTGTCTCTGCTGACGGGAGCGTCTTTGTGTGGACCGTGACTGTGTGTACATATGGACTGGAAACCATTCATCTGCAGAGAAATGGAAGCAAACTGCAGCGAGTCTTTTGTGCCTACGAGAGTCCAAATCCATTCTTCCTTTCTTCATGCAGCTCATTTTCAGTTCTGCTTAAAATTTCCAAGTTTTAATTTTGTTAATTACTGGAATAATTTACCAGAGGAAAAAGTTTTCAGTGTTTCTGTGTCCTGTGTGATCTGTTCCTTGAGACAAATTGGGTAGCTGGAAGTTTTCTGAAATAACAAAGACAAGGTAACAATGGGCCAGTGGTTGCAGAGTTCTTACAAAATACATTTTCTACCCAGACAATGTGTATTTTAGTAGCATCTAGTGAACCCGCTAGTTTCCTAAGGTATAGCCTGTAAATATATGCGCTATATCATTGTTCTCCATGAGGTGTAGGGAAGACACACAGTAGGCACGCATTCTCTGTAAGATGCAGGGGAGACACACATTAATTCTCTGTGAGGTACAGAGGAGACACACAGTAGGCACACATTCTCTGTAAGATGCAGGGGAGACACACATTAATTCTCTGTGAGGCACAGAGGAGACACACAGTAGGCACACATTACTTCTCTGTGAGGTGCAGGGGAGACACACAGTAAGTACCTTTACAAGTGTGTTGATCTGGGTCTCCTACAGTGAAAGATGTTCTCACATTTGCCAAGCAGATTTTCCTCGTTTGCGCTTCCTGATGCACGATGGGAGCTGCTCTGCAGCCAGCTGTGGGAGAATGCAGAAATCACGGTGGAATTGTCCACTGACATGAACAGGAAGCCAGGCAAACAGGTGGGCTTAGGTTATTCTTATCACTATGATGAAAAGACGACCTGAGTTTAAAGCATACTGTTGAAAGTAAAAATGAATCCAAATCAACAAATGGATTCAAATGAAATAAATCCAGAAATGAAAGCAGCAATGAATATTTATGCAAATAATTTAGTACATTGAGTACTGGTTATCTTTTTCATCTGCTAGATAACAAAAGCAAAAATCAACAAATCCGGCAGGAAGGGAAGAGGTAAAGGTGTGTTCAGTTTTCATTTTATTTGTGAATGTATGTGGAATACTATCTCCTTGTTAGTTGTAACTAGCTAAAGCATGAGATTTTGAAAATGAATGTAAAAATATTCACACATGGAATGAACACAAGATTCACACTTTATATAAATTACTGAAAAATAAAGGCCTCAACAAGCTCTCTTAGTGAAAGAAAAGCCATAGGGGTACACTTATAAAATAAGGCAGGGTGGAGTTAAGTCCAGAGATGACGTGGATAGACTCAACATGCCAAGTGACAGAAGGTCTGCAGTTGAAGAATGTGGTCAGATTAAAATTTATTGGCCAGAGGGAAGAGATTGCTCAGTGGTTAAGGTAGTTGCCTACAAAGCCTGACCACCTGGGTTTTATTCCCCACTACCCATGTGGAGCCAGATACACAAAGTGGTACATGTGTCTGGAGCTCATGTGCAGTGGCTAGAGACCCTGGGGTGCTCATTCTGTCTCTACATCTCTCTCTGTTTCTCTCTTTGATATAAATACATAAAAACCTTACAAAAAATTTATTATTGGACAGCCGTGGTGGTGCAGGCCTTTAATCCCAGCACCTGTGAGGCAAAGAGGTAGGGTTGCCCAGAGTTTGTGGCCACCTTGGGGCTATGTAGTGAATTTCAGGACAGCCTGGGCTAGAGTGAGAACCTACCTTGAAAAACCAAAGAGTAAGAAACATTATTGACAAGAGATACATCTCAGTCAAAGAAATATATGGAAAAGTATGAAAAATAGCCAGTCATGGTGGCACATGCCTATAATCCCAGCTCTAGAGAGTCTGGGGCAGGAGGAACATGAGTTCTAGGTCAACCTGGACTACATAAGGAGACCCTATCTCCAAAATAAATAAATGAATAAAGGTGAAAAATAATAGGCAGCAGAAAGAAATCAGATACACACGAATAAAACCTATGAAACAGAGGCACTATTCCAATTAAATTAGAGTTTAAGTATTGGCAGAAAGCAAGATTCACCACAAATGTGTGTGTGAATTATGAGCACTTATGTAGAAAATATGATTATTAGAATATAAATAAATAAAAATACAAGAAGAAATTGTCAAATTTATTATTAAAATGCAGCAGTTGTATGGGACAAATTCAAACAAAGATGGAATAAAATGGACCACACCTAAGTAGAGTTTATTCAGTATTTAGCAAGGTGTGGTGAGTTTCTATCATCCACACAAAGGGGTCAATGCCCCTGGTATATTTGTAGAAAATTATGGTTAAAACATATTGATCATAGGGCTGGATGGCTTACTGGTTAAGGCAAGTGCCTGCAAAGCCTAAGGACCCAGGTTTGATTCCCCAGTACCCATGTAAGCACATGGTGGCACATGTGTCTGCAGTTTGTTTGCAGTAGCTAGGGGACCTGGTATGCCCATTCTCTCTATCTGCATTTCTCGTTCTTTCCCTCTCTCAAATAAATTAATAATATTTAATTTTTTTTAAAAAAGTATTGATCACAGAGTGAAATCGTAAATTCTTCTCAGGAAAAGCTAGAGACCACATCCATAAATATCATAAGTTTTCATAACCAAAATGTAACAGGTGAATACACTTAAAAGTTAAAATAAGATGGGCATGGTGGTGCACATCTTTAATCCCAGCAATTGGTATTTATTTATTTAACAGAGAAAGAGAGAGGGAGGGAGGGAGAGAGAGAATGGGCACGCCAGGGCCTCCAGCCACTGCTAATGAACTCTGGATGCTTTTACCCCCTTGTGCATCTGGCTAATGTGGGTCCTAGGAAATCGAACCCCTCCTTTGACTTCTCAGGCAAATGCCTTAATCGCTAAGCCATCTCTCCAGCCTAATCCCAGCAATTTGGAGGCAGAGGTAAGAGGATTGCCATGAGTTCAAGGCCATCCTGAGATGACCATGAATTCCAGGTCAGCCTGTGCTAGCATGAGACCCTACCTCAAAAAAACAACAAAAGTTAAAATAATATGTTTCTAGTGAGTATAGATAAAAAGAACTGTGTCCTTTATTCCAGATTCTTCAAAGGCACAAATATATAAAAAATTAGATGTTCAAAGTCATTTAGGGTCAAGTGCCTCATATTAATTGTTTGTTATTAAGGGAGAATGAACAGAACTAAAACACCTCCAGTAAGCACTTAACAACTTAAGAAATCCAAGACATTAATTTTAAGAATGTTAATAAAGAAATTATGATGACAAAATTTTATGAATTATTACATGGAAAACAATAAATTTGATATATTTGAGAACTTTACAAATAGATACACATATAATGTATTAACCACTGATAAATAGGACTCAAGAAACAGGAAAAACACATAAAAATGAGAAAATAATGAATATAATTAGTGGGAAAACAAGAAGACACTATAATTAATTTAGTGGTATTAAAAAGGTATTAAGGGGCTGTGGAGATGGCTAAGGGGTTAAAAGTTCTTGCCTGCAAAGCCTATCAGCCTGGGTTCAATTCCTCAGTACCCACATAAAGCCAGATGTACAAAGTGGCTCATGTGTCTGTAGTTCATTTGCAAGGGTCTTGGCCCGTCCATATTCATTTCATCTCCTCTAAATAGATAAATAAAAATATTTACAAAGAAGATATTAAGGGAGATGAGAAGATGGCTTAGCAGTAAAAGGCTCTTGCTTGCACAACCTGTTGGGCCCCATTAAAGTCCCTCACATAAAGTTAAGCTCAAGCTCACATCAGCCAGATGCAAAAAGTGACACAGTCGTGTGATTGTTTGCAGCAGCAAGAAGCTTTGGTGTGCCCATGCACACACACATGCACATAAATAATTTCTGAAAGTTATTAAGAAATACATATGATTATATATGCATCACTTCATAGTAATAACTGCCCATGAAGTGGGAGGTTTTCTAGGAAAGTGTAAATGTTCATGTGTGGCTGAAGAAGTGAAACTTAGAGGCTCATAACCACGGGAGAAATGCTTCGAGATGCAGAAGGTTTAATTGTTCTAGCTTTGTAATACTTTCAAATTCATCTGTAATGTCAGTCCTTCTCTTTGTTTATTCAGAACTTTTTTTTTTCCTTTCTAGAGTAACTTTGGCAACTTTAGAGTTTGGGGTGAGAGATTGCAATCGCGCAAGGTCAAATAATTTGCCTGCAATAAGGAAGATGGAAAAGCAGTGGAAGATGCGCAGTTTACCGAGTACCTGAGGCTGGACTCTGACACCTGGAGAAAGCCTCCGTCTCACTGAGGAGACGGCTGGCGCAGGGCTGGCGGGCTCCTGGCGAGATGCAGTCTGTGGTAGCCGAATCAAAGAACACAAAGTTCTAAATAATACATAGTCAATTGCAAACAACAGTTTCATATACCATACAGATATATTCCAGGAATACAATAATGTTTTTAATATTCAAGAATCTATTAATAAAAGATATCACATCGGTAGATTAAAAGAGCAAAGACTTGAACAAATTCCCATGGTGCACCTGATAAAATTCTACATCAATTTCTGATAAAATCTTAATAAGGTAAGAACAGGAGAAGAGCGCCTTCACATGAAAAGAAACCCTATGAAATCAATAGCCGCACCCCATTTAGTAAGGCCCCCCCAAAGTTACTTCTGTGCCATGTCCAAGCAGAGAGAGGAGAGTGAGACAGCTGGCATGGTGACCATGGTGCCACCTTCCTCCTTACAGGAGCGGGGGGCCAAGACACAGAGATAAGGTTTAGGAGCAGGTGGAAGGTACCATCTTACTGTTCCCCAGTCTCATGTGTTTGAACGCTGGACCGCCAGTTGGTGGCGCTGTTGGAGGGTGTGGAGCCTTTAGGTGGAGGAGCCTCACTGGAGGAAGTGAGACGCTGGGGGTGGGCCCCCTCCCTCCTTCCTGCGTGTGCTTGCCACTTCCTGA
Source organism: Jaculus jaculus (assembly GCF_020740685.1). Taxonomy (NCBI): domain Eukaryota; kingdom Metazoa; phylum Chordata; class Mammalia; order Rodentia; family Dipodidae; genus Jaculus; species Jaculus jaculus. Next base: position 5,363,688 of record NC_059102.1, on the reverse strand, counting down.
CTGTGGGTGCATGTGACCAGTCACCTCTTACTCCCTTGGAGCAGCTTGCACCTGCCATGACAGAATGGTTCCTCCAACCATGATCTGAAGGAAATCCTTCCTCCCTTAAGTTGGGTCACATGGTTGATAACATCAATGAGACGTGTAAGTAATGCAGTTTATATGTCTAGGAATCTTTTAAAGATAGTATTTTGTTATATTTTAAACTTTTTTTACTGACGTATGTCCTAATATAAACAAGATATCCCGCTCATAATCCCCTCCCACAGCCTTCCCTTTCCCACCTCCCGAGTCCCTTCCTCCACTGAATCCCTTCTTTCCAACTCGTCTCTCTGCTATTTTCATGTCATCATTTTTTTCTCCTCCTATTATGCAGGTATTGTAGTTTCAGAAGAGAATATTTTAAAGAAGGTAGCTAGTAGAGTTTCTTTTGGTGGTGTGTAACAAGCAAAACCCAGTAATTTTCCTATATTCCCCTATTACTTAGCTTGAAAATGAAACGATAAAAGAGCGCTGGGCCGCAAGCTCAAGTAGCACCCTAGGCTTTGTGAAGGCAAGATGGATTTTGAGAGATACCAGGGGAGACAAAACAGCTCTGACCAGGGTGCAGCGAAGCCACATATCCCCAGCTTAACTTGTTTACTAGATTTGAAATTGAGGGTCATGATGGGTATTCATTGCCAACTTGATTGGATTTTAAAATCATTAGGTGTCTGTGAAGGCTTTTCCAACGAAGTTCAGTTATGGACAGTGCAGTCCCAAGGTGAGCTGGGCGCCCAGGCAGCATACGATGGATATAGGAGCAGGAAGGTCTGATGAGCACTGGCAATCACCTGTCTGCTCCTGGTCGTGGTCACAAAGTGACCAGCTGCCTCACACTGCTGGTGTCACAGCTAGAGCCACCTATGGCCAAGCCTTTGCTGCCATGATGGACTGTCCCTTCAATCTGTGAGCTAAAGAGCTTTGGCCATGTGTTTTGTCACAGCAATGAGAAAAGTAACTAGTACAAAGTTTGGCAGTAAGGAATGGTAGAGCAGTTGTCAATCTTGAAGGCTAACCCAGAGGAGGAATAGCAGAAAGTAATTAGGAAATTGTCCACAGCTTCAAGGGTAATAGGTGTGGGAGTGGGTGTGGGTGTGATACTAGCCAGTAGATGAGGGGAAGGGGCTCCCAGGGCACGTGATGACTCACTGCTCAGCACAGCACAAACATGGCATTTCAAGCGCACAGGGAAAGCTGGGATTATTCAGCGAGCAGTGTGATGGGAGGTTAATTATTTGGCCTGGAGTCCCTTTAGCATTCCTAGGTGAAAATACACTTTAGCAGATTCAAGGGGGCAGTGTAAGAGCACTGGAGGAACTCAGAGCAGAGGAACACTCTGGTTTCTATTTTTAAAGAGGGGAGGAAGGACAAGAAGAACTTCCTACATAAAAAACTGAAAATTCCCGGGTGTGGCGGCGCACACTTTTAGTCCCAGCACTTGGGAGTTGGGAGGCAGAGGTAGGAGGGTGACCGTGAGTTCAAGGCCACCCTGAGACTACATACTTAATTCCTGCCTGAGCTACAGTGAGACCCTACCTCACCCCCCCAAAAAAAAGTCTGAAAATCCCCAACATGGACCCACACCCTCAGCCATCTTTATAACCGTATCATGACAGCGAGGGTTGCTATCCCGAATACACAAGCTTATAATTCTGTAAACGTTAAGAACAATGCCAGTCTCATCCAAAAATGCTCATCACACAAGGACTGCAGGTGCTGGACAACATCTGAAGAAGCACTCTTGCTGCGGGAATGGAGGGAATGTGATCTTATTAATGAGCTATCCTTTGGGCTGGGAAAGCAATGGCTCTCATACCCTGTCTTTCAGAATTTCTGGAAGAAAATTAACAACATGAATTCAATAATTGCATCATTTGCCCTTGTGACCCTGGTGTTTCACTCCTAGGTGTGTAAATAATAATGAGAGAGCTGTGTGTGTAGGAGTCAGGGCGTTCCCTGTAGCTACGAAGTGGAACCAGTGTAGATACCAATGAGAGGAAGGGGGTGGAATCAACTGTGGTCCATTAAAAGCCATAGACTAGGAAGGACATAGTAAAACCATGTTCTTAGTGGTGGTTTGAGCACATAGGATGACATTCATAAAGTGACTCATGAAAGTAGATGACAGAGTGTGCTGCCTTGTAACCGAGGCTGAGATAGTGCATTCATGCCTGGATAAAGGATGGGTGCCCGCTGCCTTCCAATCTCAGAAATATGAGTGGCTATTAACATCTTCCTCTTCTGAGCAAAGAATTGTGCTCCTGGTCTGCCAGTCTTGAGAATCCTCCGAGAAAAAGACTTCTGAGAGCTCCCCAGGAGGAGGCACAGACCTGCTTTCTATCTAAGGTTGGTTGGAACTGTCTTACTGTCTCACAGTGACTCTCAGGGATAAAAGGTTCCAGCAAGGCTGAGTATCTTGGCTGTCCTCTCTCCATCCCCTCTTCTTCCTCTGACCATCTCTCTCTCTCCTTGTTTATTTATTTATTTTTCTGCTGAGGACACTTACTCCCACCCAGCTGCTGTGGGAGTGGCGGCTCCCTACTCCCAGCTTTCCCTTAATAACATTTCCTTACGTCAGGTCTGACTTGCTCTTTTCAAATCAGATCCACTTTCCTTCCCAGGATTTTGGCATCCTGGCTTAATTTCCTGACAAAGCCATTTCCAAGTCATGCGGCATCTCAGGGAGGTCCCTGGAGTGGGGACAGGGGAGGACTCGGAGGTGAAATATTGGCTGCTCCTTTCTCCCACTCTGCTCAGCTCCTAAGGGCTTGCCTGGGCTCCCAATTTACTTCAGCTGTTCTGGGCAGGAATGTGAATAAACTCAGCTGCCTCTGTAGAATCAGAGACCCCCCAAGTTAGTTTGACAGCCACAGATACAGATTTCCTAGCTAAATTTAACTTCAGATGAACAAGGCACATTTTAATATAAATGTGCCCCAAAGATTACATGGGATATACTCATGCAGAAAGCAACCATTGTTACTTTGAGAGCTGAATATAAGTGGACACATCCCACATCCTATATGTCATGAATGTTACACTAAACAACTTCAGTGGACCATGTGGCCCTGTCTCCGGGGCTTTTCTTTCTTTATTTTTTTTCTCAATTTTTATTAACATTTTCCACAATTATAAAAAGTATCCCATGGTAATAACCCCCCCCACACACACACTTTTCCCTTTGAAAAAAATTAATTTTTTATTTTTATTTTTATTTTTAATTTTTTTTTCCTCTGGAGTTTGTTTGCAATGGCTCAACGCCCTGCTATGTCCTGGGCCTTTCTTTAAGTGTAAGTTGCTTTGTCTGCAAGTGAGGACTTTTCACTTCACCCTGGATGGCTGGTGCTGGCCAGGACAGAGGTTTTCATCAAACATCAGCAGCCCCCTCCGACCAGGTCTTTCCAGTGGGTAGTCACAAATTGGCTGCCAGAAACTTTGAGCTTCGTCATTCCTCTCTGTGACCTAAAGTTTAGTATACCCTTTAGTATTACATTTGTGGCTGTAGTTTGGGCTCAGTGTGGTAGAGGTCAGAGCCTTCTCCTCCCCTGGGGCTGGGGCTGCAAATATTCGACAGTTCCTGTGGGTGGCCACAGGAGGTAAAGATAGCACTGGGCCAGTGGTGTGAATAGGACATTTGGTCAGTGGTATGAACAGGACACTGGATCAGTGGTGTGAACAGGATGCCTCCCCAAGTCCACAGACTTTGGCTTTTTGTGTTTCATACCTTTCTTCTACAGAATGGGAGTGTTTTGTGTTTTTATTTAAAAAAAAAAAAACAAACAACAAAACAGTAGGAGAGCTTGGGGTGGGGAGATGGCTCAGCTGGTAAAGAGCTTAGCTTACCAGCATGGGGCCCTGAGTTTGATCCCCAGCACCCATGTGAGTGCTGGGTGTGGGGACCCACACCAGTGTTGGGGAGGTGGAGTCAAGCAGATCTCTGAAGTTTTCTGGCCAACCCTAACCTAATTTGCAAGTTCCAAGTTCCAGGATAATGAGAGCTTTTCTCAAACAAACAAACAAACCCAAAAAACAAAAAAACCCGTAAACAAGTGAATGATCCCTAAGGATGACACTCAGGGCTGTCCTCTGGCCTCCACGTGTGCATGTCAGCATGCTAATGCACACCCGCACATGCAGGAGCAGACTATACATGGAGAGAAAGAGTGAATAATAAAGTCAGGACACAACGAAATCGGAACGGCACCTTGATGCCTAGGCATTTTATTTGAATATTTTATTTATTTAGTTTTTAGTTGAGAGGAAGAGAAGGAATGCCAGGACCTCTTGCTGCTGCAGACTCCACATGCATACACCACTTTGTGCATCTGGCTTTATGTGGGTACTGGGGAATCAAACCCAGGCTGGCAGGCTTTGTAAGCAAGTGCCGTTAACTGCTGAGCCATCTTTCCACCCCCAGGTACTTTTTAAATAACCAGAGAATGATCATCACTTGTTCCACATCACTTTAGGATGGCAAGTGGTCGATTAAGCTTTTGTTTGCAGAGCCTCACTTGTGCTCCTCAATTTGGGAAGGGCAGAACAATCTGGAATGTCTGCGGAATGTCCCTGTAAAAGAAGGGAGCCTGTCTCCTTCCCCTGACCCCATGTCTGTCACCTGGGAAAGGCGTGGCATATCTGGAAACCTCCCTTGTGGCCCTTATACAAGGAGCAGTGAAAACACAGTCCAGTTGTTGCCTAGCATTAAGCATCCCTGCTCTGGGCAGGAGCATGACCTGTCTTGGGAATGGAATGGGCTTTACTACCTTCCTGGCTTTTGGTTACCTGCCAGGTGCTGCCCAGCGGTGACACAGGCTGTGTGAAATCATGAGAGAGAGAGAGAGATAGCGATAGAGAGAGAGAGAGAGAGAGAGAGAGAGGGAGACAGAGGAGGGAGGGAGGGAGGGAGGGAGGGAGGTTTGCACAGCACATCTAGCTGCTGGCTTGCTGCAAAGGTTCTTGTCAGTTTTGTAGGAAAATGTGTTCTCAGAGGTTTCCATTCCAAGTTGGCAGGCACAGGAAGTCAGGAGAGCTGGAGTCAAACTTTTCAAGGAACAACTTAGCTTGGATCAGGCTCCATGCTTTGGCTGGGACCTGGCGAGGGTTCTGAAGCCCCTAGCTGATTGAGAGCGGCGAGCACTGCTTCCCTCGTGTCTTCATGGTTTCCAAGGGCTGCGTCGGGCTCTGGAGAGACTTCTGCATTCCTTTCAGGAAGAGGTTGTGATCATCTGAGCAATGATCTGTTTTCTTTCTTTCTGGAAGAGAAGTGGCTTCTCATTAAGAAGAAGACAAGGAGAGTCCTGCTTAGCTGATCTGATCGCGACCACCTCTATTCCCTCAAGCTGCCCCCAAATTGACTGGCATGACCCCCTACCCCGCCTGACTGTTAAGCCCTAACTTTCCTGTCCGCTGTCTAAACACTGCTGCCCAGCTGCACTGCTGTTTAATGCAGGCCCCGTCCTTGCTCCAGGTCCCTTTTAGGGGGCAGTTTGTCATCTTTCTTCTTATTTTCCCAGTTTCCTTACATTTTGCTGCATGTGGGCTGACAGGGAAACTGTACAGAAAGGCAGCAAATGTCAGAGAACAGAGCTTGTGTGAAAGGGAAATGTAATTTATCTTTGTTCAACCACAGCTGAAATGGCCCTCTGGCCAAGTGGTGGTGGATAGCTACACGTGTTATTTTTATTCCTGTGCTAATGTGAGAGCTGCACATTTTTTAAGTGATCAGATTTAGGAAGTTCAAAACTTACTACATTAAACTTTTTGTCAAGAGAGATTCTTTACCTATAAAGGTAATATTTTCATATGCATGCAGGCTTATAGCTATTTTTGTAAAGCACTGTAGTATATACTAGGTTATAAACATCCCTAGTATTAAAATAAGCACTGCAGGAGGGGCATTAACTCTTTTAGGCCACTTATACCAGTCCCTAGGAGCCCATCGTGAATCCAGGAAATTGCATTGTCATTGTTGCATACGGGAATGATTCTGCTCCAGTATGTTTCTGCACCGCATGTAATTCCATTTTCAGGAGTAAAGGTGTTTAGGGCATGTCAGGAGAGCCTGTTGATTGGCTCCTTCTTGCACAGCTATCATTGTAAATCAATGCCACGGCCATGAGACCAGCTAATTTCTCAGAAGACTTACACAGGAACGTGTCCCACGGTTGTTTATGTTGGAGGTGAGAGCTTTCGATCTCAATCATTGTTCCAGAATAGATGAATGTCATGTACGATGCCGGGTAATGTACATCAGGCACTGGAGGAAACTGACCTGAAGTTGAAAGCCATGTTGCCAAGAATTGCTTCCAACTGTGGCTGGATCCCAGGTCATGGAGAGCTGGCAGGAAGGAATAGATGCTGATGGTTCAGGATGGAGAAGGGCTACAGGCATGAACATTCCCCATGGCTGTGGGACCCAACTGGGGCAGCCCTGTCAGGGAGCCAGGACTGCTGGGCACAGAGATGGATTTGGCTTAGCCGGCAAAGGTGGGAATCTGGAGCTAGGCAGACATGTGGAGGAAGATACCAAAATCTCACTCTTCCTTAGGCCTCAGAATTTTCTAGAAACTAGAATTCTGAAGCAGGGTCTCTGCATGTAAAGACCAGAAGCGTGTGAGTTCAGCCTGGAAGACTGCCACAGACACGCTCCTGAGCCAGGAAGTAAGCGTGGACTGTCGGGTGGACAGTTCTCACCTTTCCTCTGGACAAAGACAGAAGTCTTCAGATGCGTGCAGTGTGACTGTGACGCATCTCGGCGGCCGTATAATGTACTTGGCACAATAGTGGTCCTCGATGATACTTGGGGATGGCTTAATCTGTTTCCGAGGAATGAGCAATATGCCTTTATTGGAAGCATTTCAACTAGTAAGTGAAGTAGGTTTCAAAGATTTTGTAAAATCCTGGGGGAAATGGGCAGTCAAAATGAACATCTCCCTTTTCACTCAGCCTAAGGGGAGCCAAGCCTCCTGAGGTACCTGTCGGGTTGGGGGGAAGAGGACACCCCTTCCAACCTGCCCCCAGCAGCTAGCAGCCAGGGACCGAGGGGCTCCGAGCAAGGGCTGGGAGGATGGCGGATGCGTGGGGAAGCTGGCTGCAAATCAAGAGGGGATGTCCTAGCTCCAGTACTGCAGCCATTTTAATCACCAGAGGACCCTGGCAGCTGCACAGAAGCCATTGCCAGGGAGTCATGTTGGAAACCCAAGTGAAGAATATGGAGGTTCCGGTCAAGTTGTCAGGCACCGTGGCTTCCGGCAGCAGGAGGCGGGAGAGGGGTAGCAGCTTCCTGGTGAGGAGCAATGACTGGTTCCGTTGGTTCCGTCCCAGGTGCTGGAAGAAGGCAACCGAAATCCCACTGTGTGCACACCACGGCCCAGGTCCAGCCCCGCATGCCCATGTCTTATAGGAGGTCACTTTTCTTTTCAAGTATAAAAATATAATTTTTAAAAAAAGAATAGACACATACAGAATATAAGGTGTGTTTACTTATTACAAACAAATTCAGCTTCTCATCCAGAACGTTATATACTCAGCCCAACAGTGGTAAGAAATCCTAAGAGCACCACTGTGGTTGTGTTTCTTTGATCCTGCGTCTCATACTTGCTTCCCTTGCACAGATGGGGACTTGTCTCACCATCACATGCACATTATGTACTTATTTTTCCCTAAAAAGTTCTTATAAACTAATAGTGTCTCTATCTTAGATTCCATATCACACAGTAAAGTGGGTAAAATACCTTAGTTGACTTTGTTTTTGCAAGTGCATGTACAAACTGTGTTGTGTGTGGTATACGCACGGGTGTGTGCAGATGTGTGCCTGAGCATGTGCAGAGGCCTCAGGAGAATGTCATCCATCCACGTGTTTGCTTGAGAAGGAGTCTCTCTCTGAGCCTTCTGGGATTATTGTTGCTGTAGTCTCTGCTCCCCATAGGACTGTGATTGCAGACGTGGGTGGTCATGCCCAGCTGATTAGGTGGGTGCTGGAGAATTGAACTAAGGGCAAATCAGACCTTCCCAGGTCCTCATGCTGGTGTGGCAAGCACTCTTACCCGCCCAGCCATTTCCTCAGCCTTTAATCTACTTTTTAAAACCTTATCAGCAACACTTTGTTCTATATTTCCAACTTTCTCACATTGGGAGTGACCTTGAACTGGGAACAAGTTCATGTTATTGAACATGGTCCTCTTTCTGTTTTTTGTTGGTAAGGTACACATATAGAAATTATTTTTTGTCTTAGAGTAAGCCCATGAGTTGAGTTTTATGAGTCACCATACCCTTTCCTTAAGGGAAGAGAATTTCATTCAAAGTTCACAGTAAGTACAGTATGTTAGCAAAGTAAAATCATGAGATTTTGGGCAAGTGAGATTACAATGATGTTTTTTTTTTTTTTGAAGCAGGGTCCCAGTCTAGCTAAGGCTGACTTGGAACTCACTGTGTAGCCTCAGGCTGGCTTCCAAATTTCCAGCAATCCTCCTACTTCAGCCTCTTTAGTGTTGGCATTAAAGTCATGCACCACCACACCCAGCTTATAGTGTTAGTTTTTGAGATGTACTGAATATAAAACTTAAATCCTAATGCAGCCAGGTGTAGTGGAGCAACGCCTTTAATCCCAGAGGTAGGAGGATCACCATGAGTTCAAGGCCACCCTAAGGAATTCCAGGTCAGCCTGGGCTAGAGTGAAACCCTACCTCAAAAAAACAAACACATAAAAAAATTGCAATGCAATTAACCATTTCCTTCAGTGGCACCTTCGTAGATAAGAGTGTGCGCATGCCCTCAGGCTAGCTTGAATGGTGGTGGAGGTTCTTGGGAATCTCTCAGACACTCCTTCCCAGTCTTTGGTTAGGAACAAGGAGCACAGCAGGGAGCGAGGGTCGGAGGGGCTGGCTCTGCAGTCTCAGTGGTCTGGACTCCATAGCTCACAGCTCACAGCACACCCACCACTGATGCACCTCCTCCTGGTCGGCTCCACGCCCACAGGCTCTGGAAATGGAGTGTGAGGTTTCAGCACCAACACTTGAGACTCAGGGACATGTTACATTCAAACCACCACACCTTGTTCCCTTTCCTGTAGCTATTTATGTCACCCCTTGAGAATGGCAAATGCAGGCTGGGCAGTTAAAGGCACTGGCTTTTGCAAAACCTGCCAGGCCAAGTTTAACCCAGATCAAGCTGGGTGGAAAGTGGCACCTGCACCCGTGATCTCAACTTGTCTATGGCAGTGGGAGAGGCGGAGCCAGGAGAGTGATAGCTTGTGGTTGGCAGTGGCAAGGGACCCTCTCTCAAAGGTGGAATCCAGACACCTCAAGGTGCCCTTTGACCTCCATGTGCTCACGGTGGCACGTGTGCATTTACATAATGCACACACGCACCCACACACATAAATGGTTTTTTGTAAAGAATGACAAATGCAGGAAAACAAAGATTTCATAGGACATGATTCTAAAACTTATAGTTCTTTGCAGTTATTCACCTGTTGAAAGAACAGAGCTGCTGAGGACGAAAATACTCTTAGACTTTAGCAGACATTGGTTCTGCCAGCTGTAAGATTCCAGGAAGGGGCTTGAAGGGAGGGCAGGGTGAGCAAGGGTGGAGGTAGGTGCGTGGGCACAGCAGAGGTGCCCACCTGCACCTCAGACATAGCGGCCCCATGGCTATCATGTCTCAGGTGCCACGCGCTCTCACCAGGTGCTTTCTTGGAAGGAAGGGGTTGATGGCTGGAGTCTGATAAGCCTTCTTTGGGAGGTCACGCCGTGTTCTGACACTGGCGATGGTGCACACGGAATGAGTATACCAAAAGGATTGTGCGTTGCATTGAGCTGTACACATATACTTTCCTACTTGAGTTTTATAGTTTTATTCCTTCAAAAGGGTGAGTTTTGTGGTATGAAAATTGTACACCAATGAGGTCTTTTTTTATAGGATGCAGCTAACATATTGGAAAATTCTATGGTTTTCTTTCAAGAGTGAAGAAAATGACAGTCGGGTAAGACTCCAGTGTGTCTCCAGCTGTGGTTTCTCTGAAGACACTACGCCTCTCTGTGGTCACACACGGGTGCAGTCCTCGCCTGGTACTTGGGCTGACATCTCCACTTGATATGACCGGTGAGTACTGTGTAAGAGAGGCCATGTGACAGCAAGCTTGGGGGTGAAGGCCCAGCAGCACTGAGGCTCCTGGAACGTGGTTGCCCAGTCCTCAGGCAAAGGCCAGGCTTGAGTCCAGTCAGCCACAGGCCCACAGCGGCACCAACCGCTCACCGTAAGTGGTCTGATCCTGGAGTGTGTCTTCACTTTCTTTTTTATTTTATTTTATTTTATTTTTTATTTTATTTTATTTATTTTTATTTATTTGAGAGTGACAGACACAGAGAGAAAGACAGATAGAGGGAGAGAGAGAGAATGGGCGCGCCAGGGCTTCCAGCCTCTGCAAACTCCAGACGCGTGTGCCCCCTTGTGCATCTGGCTAACGTGGGACCTGGGAAACCGAGCCTTGAACTGGGGTCCTTAGGCTTCACAGGCAAGCGCTTAACTGCTAAGCCATCTCTCCAGCCATATGTTGGCTTTTTCTTAAAAAACATTATTTATTTATTATTTGACAGGGAGAAAGAGGGTGGAGCAATTTACTAGCAATTTCTAAAATTCAGCTGAGCAGTAGACACATTCAGTCACAGCCAGCACAGTATTTAAGCAAGAATGGAGAATAAAATAAACAGATGATCTAATCCAGCCAAAGCCCCTAAGGGTGGATGTTGTTCCACGTCCTTGATCCTGTCAACTGGGAGGTTGAGGTTTCTTATCTGAAATTGATTACAGGTCAGTTTGGGGCAGAGTCACACCTCAACCCCAATAATGACAGAAGAAAAAGACAAAGGCTCTATAAATCAAGAAGCGTCAACAGCAATGACAGTCATCCCCAAATACAGCTTATTTGACAATGGTGAAGCTAACCAAGAATATGTAACCCATGACCTTTCCTGACATGGAAAGAGAGATGATCACTTGCAGCTCAGGCCTATAGACCTGCCTTTGTGTCAGTAGTGCCTGTTGCCTTTCGGGATCGCTGCCAGTCTCACCAACGTTGCCCGGGTCCCCCTCGGTTGTGCCGTGGACCAGCCGTGCTGGATGCCTGCAGCTGGGCGGAAGGGCGGTGGCGGTGGCGGTGAGTTCTCTGGAGCTGCTCAGCTGGTCCCCTCTGCGTTCTCCTCCCGCTGATGTTCAGCTGGTCCCTGCCATCTCCCCCTTCAGGCTTCTTAACTGTGCGAGGAGGCTGGTGGGAGTGGAAATCCCTCCGCCTGGTTTCTGCCTCCGCAGCTCTGTGCGGAGTGTCCGCAGGCCTCTTGGTGGGATTCTGGCTGGTTTCCTCCTTTCTAGTAGAACTGAGTCTCTCCTGCTTCTCTGATAATAACTTGTACAACCTCACTTTTCAGTAAAAGCATGTATCTTGTTGTTTTTCTGCTTATTTCCCTCCCTAGGCTGCTATGGCATTGCTGTTATGCCACTACCTTAGCTGGAAGTTCCTGTTTGTTCTCAATCTTGTACTGCTTCAACACTGCCTTGTTATTTCCAGTGAAACCCTTTGCAGTGTGAACGCTTATTTTGTGTTGTAGGAAAAAACCCCCGCAGGGGGCCCCCACGCTCTGCCCGGATAAGGCGACACCCCAAATCACTCACGAGAAGCGGTCTTGATGCAAACTGCAAGAGGATTTTATTCCAAGCGCGCTGGGGCCCACAGTCGTACACCACGCAGGGGTAGAGGACTACAGAGCCCCGAATGCAGGAACGGGACAGTTTTTATAGGGTTTCTAACAAAGCCTGTGCCTTAGACCAATCATTTTCTAATATTAGGCGCCCCGCAGGGTGTTAGCCAGTCAATTGGTGCCACCCCATAGTTTTTAAGCCAATTAGTTTATGACCTTGGTGGTCAGCATTTGCGCAGGTCCTTGGGTGGGAGTAGCAGAGTGTGGTACCAGTCTCCTATGACCTTGGAGGTCAGCATTTGCGCAGGTCCTTAGGTGGGGGTAGCAGAGTATGGTATCAGCCTCCTATGACCTTGGTGGTCTGAGGCAGGCTGCTACAGCTTATGGTGTGAGCTACTAAGGCTAACAGTGTGGGCTATTAAGGCTTATAGTGTAAGGCTTATAGTGCAGGCTATTTACAGAAACCAAATAAGTGGTTCACTTCATTACTCATTTCCCATCCTTGAGGGCTATCTCATGCCCTTTTACCTAGTTTTATATTAGGAGCGGGCTCTGATATAATGAGAAGAGGGATTCTTTACTTGCTTCCAACAGAGAGTAAAGCCTGGAGTTTGAGGTATGCAGGGAGCCCGCTTAAGCTCCCCTTGGAGCGTGATAGTATTTCTGAGCTTCTGAATTCTTGGGCCTTTCAGTGTCATTATTTCCTTTTGGTTTTACAGATCACAGTTAAGAGATCTTGGACTATGTGGAAGCTGGGATAATGCTGGGATTGACAAAAACTATAGGGACGTTGAAAGGGGAACTGAATGCATGGCATTCTACACTATTGGCAGTTATCAGTTTGTGGGGACCAGAGCAGGATGTGGTAGCTTGAACTGGGTGTCCCTCATAAACTCATGGTCTGAATGCTTAGTTTGATGCAGGATTTTGATGTTCAGAGAGTGATCCTCAGGCCTGTGAACCTAAACTTTTGAGCCTTTTATCCAAGTTAGCCAAGAATTGACAAAACAGATTCCAGGAAGGGTAAATTATGAATTATGATGTTTACTTAGGGAGAATTAAGATCCAGGAATGGGGCTAGCTGAAAGACTCAGGGCAGAGGAAATTTAAGAGAATTCTCCTCCTTGCCCAGCTAGAAAGGGAGTGGGGAGATGGAGAGAATTTCCACCACAGAGAAATCTCAGGGAGCTAAAAAGCCCCTGGAGGAGGCATGTGCAGCCATGTGTGGAAGACAAAACCTGAAAACCAAAAGATTCCATCACATGAAAGACCAGAGAAGATTGAAAAATAGTGAAGGACTCAGAGATCAAGGCAAGATCACATGTGTGACAGAACGAGAACACAGCCCAAAGCAAGACACATGCAGAAGGTGAGAAGGAAGGAGAGACTTACACACTGGTGTTGAGTTGGAATCACTGGAGGAAGAGAAGAGAGCTGATGCTCCTGGCAGGTTCACCTATGTGGGTCAGACGTCCACTTAGGTTGAGCCTCGTTATCAGACTCAGGCGTGTAAGGGAGAGACCTGGTTGGTTGGTGGACTCGAGAGGCTGACTCGGGAGGGGCCGGGCTGAGCTGGAGAAGACGCAGGAAGCTGCTGCCTGGCAGTGCTGTTAGCAGCCACCTCGCATGATCCTGGATCAGTCATGGTCTAGTCCTGCATCTCCTTGGACCTTTGTCCCCGTCTGACTATCTACAAAAAAGCTATCTTTCTCCTGTTTCTCCAAGTGAAACCCCTTTGGACTTCAGTACGTTTCGTTTTCTTTTGGAAGATAGTCTAGAGAACCATCTTGCAGTCTATACTTTAGGGGGAATTTCTCTTTATTTTCTGCCCGCGCTGCTCCCATGATACATGGCTGCATTGGGCTCACTCTGTTGTGCGTGGCTTATAGATGATGCCTTCGTGGGCACGTACGCTGCTGAACTTTGTGGATTTTTGTGTGGTATGTGGTATTCACCACTGTCTCCTGACTGGGAGTTGGAGTTCAAAGGACGGGGCCATCGTATACCTGCAAGGCCCTGTGTTTGGTGCTGGAGGCCTCGGCCTCCTTTCCCAACACCAGAGGTAAATTACTGGGTGTACACATTCACAAACCTGTACAGCAGTGGAACCTAGGTGCCTCTTTCAATACTCAGTACTTATATTTCATAACACTAGATTCACCCACACGGCAGTACCGGGGCTGAGGCAGCGTAGTAGGCTCTGGGATGCCGAGGCACTGGTCTGGGGGAACAAACTTCCATGAAGACAGTTCAGTACAGTGAGTGTGATGGCACCACGGAGGATCTCCTGGGAGTTGGGAGGAATGAGTCCTGCGTGCCCCATTCGGCAACAAGCTCTCTGTGGAGACCCTGATCCCATTCCATTTGGGAGGGTAATTCTTGAGATGTGGTCCCCTGGCTTCTAGTGAATTAGGTCTGACTTTTAACTCGTCTCACCTAACTCGCAGTGGTTTTATGAGAATTAATTAGGTAAAGGGCTCCTTGGGGGTAGGACCAATCCAAACACATGTTCCTTTGCTTTCTCTTAAATAACTCAACGAATTCATGTTTCTGGTTTGTCTCGTCAGACTTCAGAAGGCCAAAGACCAGCTCAGCTAATTTGCTGCATGAAAAAAAAAAAACAAAAAAAAACACACCTTTAGCAGCACAGAATGTTTTATTATGACCGTCCTTCAGCACCTTTCCATCCCCACTGACAGGATGCCCTGAGCAGGGGCTTAAGCATGTTTTTCAGGCTGCTCGCTTCAGCAGCCAGTTCACAAGGCAATTAACTACCAAGTCACTGCTCGCAGCCTGGAAGTCCGTGTCCTCCAGGAAGACTAGCTATCCCAGAAAGCTCGTCTCTGAGACTTGACTGTGAATGAAGAAAGGCACCCTTTGTTGCCTTCTTTTGTTTGTTTGTTTGTTTATTTATTTGAGAGCGACAGAGAGAAGGAGGGAGAGAGAGAGAGAGAGAGAGAGAGAGAGAGAGAGAGAGAGAGAATGGGCGTGCCAGAGCTTCCAGCCTCTGTAAACGAACTCCAGATGCGTGCGCCCCCTTGTGCATCTGGCTAACATAGGTCTTTGGGAATTGAGCCTCAAACCGGTGTGCTTAGGCTTCACAGGCAAGCACTTAACCACTGAGCCATCTCTCCAGCCTTGTTGCCTTCTTTTACAACAATATTTTTATTGAAGTTTTTTTTTTTTTTTTTTGAGGTAGGCTCTCACTCTATCCCAGACTGACCTGGAATTCACTATATAGTCTTAGGGTGGCTTCAGACTCACAGCTATCCTCCTACGTTTGCCTCCTGAGTGCTGGGATTAAAGGTGTGCGCCTCCATGCCTGGTTTATTGAGGATCTTAATGCAATTATATCCTCCTCTTACTGCTCTTATTCCCTACTCTTCCTCGGAGCCCCTTCTCTTTCTAAGTAGTCCTTTTCTGTTTTGATGTCTCATTCTTTCTGTCCACCTTCGTCCTCTCTGTCCTTAATATTGATGGGCTCAGTATCGTGCAGGGCTTGTGGGGGTAAGGACCTCTACAGTGAGATCATGAGCGCTCTGGTCGGTTCACGTCTGGAAGACAGTGCTCCAGTGCACTCTTCCCTCCTGTGGCTGCCCCTCTACCAGCGTTCCCCGGGCCTTGGGGGATGGGAAAGTGATGCTTCATTTAGTGCTGAGCTCTCAACAGCTGCTTGTTTTTAGTACTTTGGTGAGTTTTTTGAGTCTCCTCAATGTCTACTGCCCTCTCCATTGGAGAAGTTTCTCTGACTGTCAGTGAGAGCAGCACTAATTTTCTTTCTGCCACTTCTGCAGTCTTCCCTGAGCCCCGGCACGGTGACACGGGGATGCCTTGGCTGGTGCTAGCTGTGGGGCTGTTTCTTCTTGTCGCTTTACGCCCTTCTCTGTGTGTTTTGAGCACCTCTTAGGTGCAGACACTGACAAGGCGAGGGCTGGTAGTGAGTGACAGCCAGTTCCTGTCATTTGATGGTTT
Organism: Jaculus jaculus; assembly: GCF_020740685.1. Classification (NCBI taxonomy): domain Eukaryota; kingdom Metazoa; phylum Chordata; class Mammalia; order Rodentia; family Dipodidae; genus Jaculus; species Jaculus jaculus. The sequence goes on along the minus strand of NC_059102.1, from coordinate 5,347,981 downwards.
ATTAGGGGCAGTATTCAGGCAATGCCAAGTCTTGGGGCCAAACATTGTGGCATCTTGGTGGCACTTAGAAAGACACCCAGTACACATTTGAATCTCAAAGTCAATCCTCAGGAGGCGGTGAATAAGTGGAAGCCAGAGGTTAGAAGGTGCTTGAAGCAAAAGACAGGGTGGCCAGAGGCTGAGGACCAGAGTGTTGGGAGCTGGAGTCCGGGCTGTCTGCGCTGACGGACAGGCACTGCTGGGCTGCTCGTCCCCTTGGAGTCAGTGAAGACGGTCTGAGAGGCAGTGGCAGATCAGATCCGTGTCTAGTACGCTGGCCTGCGGTGGGTGAGAGGAAGCTGGGCACAGGCTTGGCGGCCAGAGGGGACATTAGTGTCATGGTAGATGAGTGATTGTGCTGGTCCGAGCTGGGCTGGGGCTGTGGGACGGAGAGAGAAGCATGTGAGGTGCCTGATGGCTGGGGACAGTGAGAAGTGGAGTCACACACGCAGGTGTTGACTCTGCGACTGGGATAGGAGGTGTCAGCAAGTGTGCTGAATAGAGGTAGGAATGGGCTCTGTGTGGGGGAAGTGCACACTTTTGTGTGTAGTGTGCTGTTTTGGGGTGAGTATAGTGAGATGGGCCACATCTCATCTTCAGAGCTTGTCCATCGCTTCGTCATCCCTGGGACAAAATACCCAAACAGAAACAGCTTAAGGAAGGAAAGGTTATATTTTTATTGTGGTGGGAAGTCTATCATAGCAGGGGAATTGGCAGGAGCAGGAAGCAGCTCACTGTCTTCCATCAGCAGGGAGGAAGAGAAGTGATGAATGCTGAGTGCTGTCTATATAACCCAGGAATCCAGCCTATAGGATGGTGCTGCCCTAAAGGACATGCCAAAAGATATGCTTCCATGGCGATTCTAACTCCTGTCAAGTTGACAACCAGAGATCAACCATCAGAGAGCCTCTACATCTTTCACTCTCCCATGGCTGGCTCCACTCATCAGAGACCTTGAGGGTAAACGACGCAGGGTGGCTTTGGTTCAGGCCACAAGCTATGAAAACAGGGTTGAGGACAGCACTTCCCTTCTACCTCAATGACTTCCCTGCCCTGCCCAAGCAGTATTGTGATGGAAGCAAAGGTGTTTGCACACTACATGTGCCATTAAACCTTTCAGTGTGACCATGCTGGGATGAAATCCACCACTGCCACAGGTGGAAAGACCACAGAGGCGCTCTTAGCCAGGACGGTGGGCTCTCTGCAGTTGGAACTGTTGAATAATAATGCCTCTGCAGAAATGGCCCTGCTCCCAAACACATGGTTTATGGCTGAAATGGAAATTCTCCCAAGCACTTTCAATGGCACTCTCACTGCTTATAAAGACATGTGGGTTCCTTTCCAGAAAAAATAAGACTGCTGCCATTTCTCCCACAGCCATAAATGATTCAAATGTCAGGTTCGCCTCTGGCTTGGGCTATGAGCACATATTAACTTATCAAAGAAGCCAACATGTGATAGGCTGTGTGCCGTCCCTCCAGCTCCATATTTATGCTTGAAATCTCAGGATATGTTACCTGGGTTCGCTCGCCACCTTCTCTTCGTCTGTGGGAGATTTATGACTCCGCTAGCCAGCAGAAGAGAGACAAGGAAGTAAATATAGGAATATGGCAGATTTATTTTGATTTGTTTTATATGCTTGTGGACTTACACGCTTTATGGATTCCACATCTGGGGTCCACTGTTCTCTTCTCACCTCTCACTCCCCGCTAAGCAGAAAGCTCAGTAAGTCCTTGGAGGTGGAGGGGGAGGCACAAGGATCGCAGACTCTTGTTTGTCCCTTCCAAGCCACTTGGTTACTCAGGTCATGCTATTTACTTTTTGCTTGTTTACTTCTTCTCACCCTGTAGCTCAGGCTGCCCTGGCACTTACAGTGGAGTCTAGGCTGGCCTGAAAGTCAACACCAGCCCTATGCCTCAGTCTCCCAAGTGCTGGATTGCATGCAAGAGCCACCATGCTGGGCACCGTTTGTCCTGCTAAGTCTCTCATGCCATAACCCAGACTCTGGCAGAATTTCTGTGGGAAAAGCTATTCAATTTTTTTTTTCTTTTTGAAACTTCATTCCATGTCTTTAAGGTGGCAAATCTGGGTCCCCTTCTCACTTCCAGCAGATGCCCTGCCTCGGTCCGTCCTCTTTGTCATCAAGGGTCACAGTAGAGGTAGTCCTCAGGGGACAAAGCACTAGATACGAGGCACTTACACAGCAGGCTGAGGTGGGGAAAGGGCGCAGGGTCTCGTGGGGTGATTGGTCTGGGGCTCTGAGACAGCTCTTACCCCGCTGCAGTGCTTGGCCAGAAGGAGATACAGAGGAAGGAGAAGTGCCAGGTGACAAAGAGGCCACCCGTTTCATGGCCTGAAAGACAGCACTTAAGGACAATTACAGAGCACGAGGTAAGTGGGTGCCACTCCCACAGGTGATGGATGTCAGAGCTTATCATTCATGACTCCTTTAAGATGCTCTGGACAAACTCAACGACAAGAGTGTCAGGTCTCCAGAAGCCTGGCAGAGTCACTTAGCATTACAGTCCCAGAAGATGGCCCACGTCTCTCTTACCTTATAGCATCATAGTCCCAGGAGATGGCTTGCATCTCTATTGCCTTAAGCAAAACAGGATTTAAATGAAACAAAACAAAAACCAATAAATCCAAACCAACAGAAGTGCCCTTTCCAGGTATCTATGGAAAAATACCTAAGTTCCATTACCTATGGAAATCTGGGTTTCACTTTCATCTGATTCTGAGGGTGGGGTTCTTATGGTGCTTCCAGAAAGGAAAGAACTTTTTGGAGACCTCACCTAAAAACATCAGGACTTGAATCTGAGGGCCTGGTCACCACAGAGGGTGTTGGCCCTGATGACGCGTGATGACCAGGGTTGTGTGGGGAGTGCATCAGACTGGCTGCTAGCTGAGACTGAGCAGTGTTGGGATGATAAACAGAGGGGCAGATGGGCTTGAAGAGACTGGGTTCAGAAGCCAGCAGTCTGTCACTTCTCCCTGTACTGCAATGGCTCATTTTAAACCCTGCAAAATTGCGGAAGATGCCTGCAACACTAAAAGCATACATGGCTTGCATGAGTGTTCCTGTGGGTGTCGTTACCATGCTGGTGAGGGGAAATGATGGGAAGTGTTAAGGGGACTTTTATATTGTAACAAATGAGGGGCTCATGGTGGGCGTTGAGGAGCAGAGAGTGGGTGCACAGGGGCGGGCACAGAGTGAACCCTTGTAGCAGACAGCTTCAGGTTCGCTGAGATGAGGCTCCAGACCAGGCCCAGTTATGGAGGAAGGGATATTTATTGAAGCTTGCAGATGCAGGGAAAGTTCCATAATGGTAAAAGAAACTGGCCTGCCTTCACAGGTCCAAAGAGAGAGAGAAGAGAGAAGCACAAGTCAAAAGCCAAAAGCCACACAGCACAGCACACTTCAGGAATGCCAGATAGGCACACTTTGCATATATTTAGATTGAAATCTGAAACCCACCACCACACCCAAAGATCCACCCAGTGGCACTGCCTCCAGCCAGGTGGCTGCATATGCAAACTACAAACTAATAAAACACTGAATATATTGGGGGCCATCTATTCAAACTACAGGGACCCTCATAGGAAGACTGTGTGTGTGACTGTTTGTGGGAATAGCACATCCTCATTGACCCAGACCTTCGCTACAGCAAGTGGGCCCTCAGCTTGAGTATTCGACCCCTTCCATGCATTTGATGAAGAGAACTGGAAAGAAAATGGCCTCTGGGAAGAGCACCAGACCCTTTGCCGTTGCTACCCTGTTGCTTTCTTTAGGATCATGAATGAGCATCCGGGGTGTTTCATTGGCTCCCAACCATCTCCCAGTTTCCCATGGACCAGTAGTGACAGGAAGCCCCAGGTTAGGATGACAGAAGGAAAATGAAGACTTAATTTTGCACAGCTCCTAAATACCCCAAGCCCTGGCTTAGAGTTGTTCACAGGCTGCATGTCCACCTTTGCCTTCGCACTGATGAGGGAGAACAACAACGAAACATCGTCTTCAGTTGGGGTGGGGGTTGGGCCTGCTCGGCACCCGCCCAAGGAGCATCAGGGAGGTAAACGCGCCTGCACTTGTGTCACCGGGGCAACATCGGTGTCTTGGGGTTTGAAGTGCAGCATCGGTGTCTTATTTTTACATCAGCAGGGGATCATAAGCAGGGGCACGCACTCTAGGTTCATTCAGTGGCAGAAGCTAGGAGAACTAGGAGAGTAATGTTTACTTATTTATTTATTTTGGTTTTTTGAAGTAGAGTTTTGCTGTAGTCCAGGCTGACCTGTATTTCACTATGGAGTCTCAGGGTAGCATTGAACTCACGGTGATCCTCCTACCTCTGCCTCCCAAGTGCTGGGATTAAAGGCATGTGCCACTATGTCTGGCTTGGGTTCTGTTTATTGAAGTTCATCTTTGGTCCAGGTGAATGGCAGGTGGCCTTGGAAAATCTGGCATTGGCTGTCCCAGCTTTCCTGGATGGACACCTATTACTTCAGGAAATTAGTCACTGATAGTCAGATTGTGGAAGTTAAAAAAAAAAAAAAAAAAGACACTCAAAAACAATCATAGTTGCTTACCTCCATGAAGAATTTCTGTTTTGTTTTTAATTTTGATGCTTTAAAAATGTATTTAATATATTTATTTATTTGCATTGTGTGTGTGTGTGTGTGTGTGTGTGTGTGTGTGTACCAGAGTCTCTTGCTGCTGCAAACAAATGCCCATCTGGTTTTATGTGGGTGGCTGGGGAATGAAATACTGGCCAGCGGGCTTTGCCAGCAAGTGCCATTTACTGCTGAGCCACCTCCCAGCCGCTAATTCTGATGCTTTTGATGAGCTTCTCTGCAGAACGTGACTGAATGAAAATTATGCAGAAATGCATAAAGAATGAATTTTCCAATTGAGGGGAAAAGCAAGAAATAATCAAAGTCCATTTCCAATGTTGTTTTTATTTTTCTGAGTAAAGTTTTCAGGTATCTTAGGTATCGTCTAACTGGGTTTGCTGTCAAGTCCTGTCCCCTGCGCTTCACCGGAAGCAGGAAGGGAGCATGACGATGGAGGTGGACGAGGACCGCTGCTTTGCTTATAAGCGTCATCACCTGCTGGCCTCTCACTTGCCCCCACTTTTGTTTTTACACATTTCCATTTTTTGTGAAGAAAGGCCCAGGGCTGCAGGGATGGCTGTGTGGTTCAGTGCACTCCTGGCATAAGCGTGAGGGCCCGAGACTGCCTGAGTTTGGATCTACGGAGCCCACGTAAGCACTGGGTGTGGGCACAGGTGTCTTTAACCCCAGTGAGGTGAGACTCAAACATCACTGGGGCTCATGACTGGCAAACTCTGTAAGAGATTGTCACAAGAAAAAACAAGCAGGTAAGTGATGGAGGGGACACTTGATGTCCCCCACCCTCCACAGGCAAGCTCACGGGGCTCTGCATCAGCGCAAACGTGCGTATGTCAAAGAAACGGCGTACACACTACACCACAGCACACATCGTATGCACGGACAAAAGAAAGAAAATTTTCTTGACTCATTATTATCAGAGGCTCCTCCAGGTCTCTTTCTTTCTCTTCTTGAGAAGTTTAGCAGCACATTAGGGAGAAGGCTAAAAACCTTTCTGCAGTCCTTGAAGCTGAGGAATGAGCGCCGGAGGCTGCTGGTCATGTGAGTCATAACTCAGCCCTATTCTCAAGGGTAGTGGACATGCCCCCTGGAGTCGGCAGGGAAGATGTAGCTGTGGGTGGAAGAGAACCTGCAGGGCATCATGGCAGCATAGATCGCTAGATCTTGTTACGTCAACATCAGCCTTGAGGCAGCAGCGAGAGTGGATGGCTCTGTCTGGCTGGCCGGGCTGCAGAATCTCCAGGACCGCCCCATTGACACACCACCTCCAGCAAGGCTCTACCTCTTAAAGGCTCCACTGTCTGGGGACAAGGGTGGAGACCTGATTACAAGCACTTGAGGCTTTGGGGTGCTTTTCACATTCAAATCACCACACTCCTCAATCCTGTGATTGGTCATGTATCTACAAATCAAAGTGAGGGTGCAGAAGAGACATCGGTCCTTGTAAGTTAATTGCAGCCCGATTCACAATGACAAAGATATGCAATCAGCCCAGGCATCCACTAAAATGGGTAAATTGTGGTTTATGTATTCAATGGCCTATTTATTATTCAGCAAAAATAAATAATGAAATTGTATCACTTGTGACAAGGATGGAGCTAGGAGACATTATGTTAAGTGAAATAAGTCAAACACACACACACACACACACACACACACACACGCACACAGAAACACACATGTATGTAGATGCCCTTATAGATGGAAACTAAAAACATGATGGCAAAAAAGTAATGAGCAGAATAGTGGTTACCAGAGCTGGGGAGGGACATGGGTGTGGGAGGAGGGAGAAAATTAACAGGAGAGGGGTGTGGCTGGTTGAAGAAGAACTCACCTGGTTCACAATAAATACGCAACTATTGGAAAATAGCTAGCGGTAAGGATTTTCAGTGTTCCCAATACAAACAAATGGTAAATGTGTGAGGTTTTAGGCACAACGATGACTATTCTTTTGATTACACACTGCATATGTGTATTGAAATACTGTGCTCTTCTATAAGCATGCAGATCCACCACATAATGCCAGTTAAAGATACACTTAGGAATAAGTGTATAAAGGCCGGTGGAGTAGATCTTTCTAGAAACCTATTGAAAGGAGCTGTCTGCATGCATGATGGAGAAAGGTTGCAGGCATGTTTCTGAGTGTGGTCTGGATTTTCTAGTGCCCTCTGATTTGCTTTGTTCCTGATGACTTGCTAGGGTTGTTACTCTCTCAGATCAGCTCTGTAAATGTGGCCGAGGGAATATCTTATTTATGGGATAAAATATTTCGGCAGGTGGCCCCAAGAGCAGGAAGTAGACTTTGTGGGGCTCCCAAGGGAGGCTTTGTGATTGGTTATCTTTCTGGCAGACCCTTTCAGGCAGTCTTCCACGAGGACTTTGGTATGGAGAATTCAGCCGAAGGAGAAAAGAACTGAGACAGGCTGATGGTACTTGTACTTTATGGACAACCCAAGGCCACAAGAAGCATGCCCTACATTCTCTGACCGAGGCGCGCACCCCCCAGGAGTGTCTGTCCTGGGCTGCAGAGCTCGAGACTACGTCCAGACCATAGGTGCCCCATGCTGACGAGCATGTCTCTTGAGAGAGAGCCAATAGGCCCCACCTATGCTGCTGAAGCACAAATTTGGAAACTTCTACAGGGTTTGGTTCACTCAATGGGAGCATGGGAAAGAATGAGCAAAACTCAGCACAAGACAGGGGCCTTGCATTGGAAAGGTATTTCAAGGGGCTGGCTTTTATTCAAATATGCATGTGATTTTTGTCCGCATGTAGGAACGTTCCTACGTGTGTGGGCATGTGTGTGCAGGTACATGTACAACGTGGGCACATGTGGAGGCCACCTCAGGGCTCTCCCTCTATCATTTCCCCCCTTTACTAAGACAGTGCAGGTCTCTTACCAAACTCTGTTTTCCTGACACAAGGTAGTGTCTCTTACTCAACTTGGGGTTTAGGGGTTCAGCAAGACTAGCCGTCCACCGAGCCCTGGGGGTCCTCCTGTCTCTACCTCCTGAGTGCTGGGTTTACAGGCACGTGCTGCCACACTTGGCATTTTCCTTGGGTGCTGGAATCTGAGGTGACACACTTGTGCATATAGCGCTCTGTGACCGAGCCGTCTCCCCGGCCCCGTGGGGCTCTCGTGTGCGGCCGCAGACGTGTCCGCGCTCAGGCTTTGTCTCTGTGATGGAGACCAGGCACTTTCTGCTAGGAAGTGGGGGAGGTTTGACAACATGCCAGGTCTCCCAACTTAGAGGATGTAACATGAGAATATCTGCAAGACAAGTTGTTCAGGAAGCTATAGAAACATTTCTGTGAGATCACCCCAGGATTCAAAGGAGCATGGACAGGAAAAGGCCATGCTTAAGGACATTAATCCACCAACACTGGGTTTGGACGACTAGACAGCAGGAGGGGTGGGGAGCAGCCACAGCCAGCATCACACCCTTCCCCTGCCTTGGGGTGCGCATGGGGGTGCTACGGAGTACAACCCGCTGCACACTTGTCAGCTCCTGGGCGCATTCCCACGTGAAGCAGAGCTGATGGAGACTCAGGTGAGGTGCTGGGCATGTCTGGTGGCGCTGGGCGGGGCTGTGCATGCTCCCAGGTCCATGTGACCCACACGCAGGGGCTGTAGGCGCTGCCCAATCCTGCTGGGAGCATTAGGGAGAAGTCTGGGCAGTCCAGTCCTCACTTCTTACGTCTTATGAGAGGAGTCTCTCATTTTCTTGAGAACATGATTGAAATTTATATTCTGTTTTCAAAAAGAGGTTTCTCCAGAGGAGATTAGAAAAATGGGTAGAAAAACTATTAGTACAAAGCCCTCCTACCAATGATTGGTCTTCCGCAGTGATTGTCTGGCTGGCTGTTTCCATGGTTCCGTTAGGTCCTCTGGGAAAGGAGGGTGCTGCAGGGACTACTGGGAGCACCCCTCGTCTCCACCACACGTGCATCAGCCACAGATTAGGCATGGGGCTCTAAGCACCAAGGAACACAAGGAAGCCGTGAGTCGGTATTTTATTTCTTCTCGGAGGACCAACTTCAGTGAATGGCGTCGAAGGCAGAAGACACCACTGAGAGCCTTGAGCAAACAGGAGTCACCCCGTTCCAAACACCTGGGGACACTGTCCTCAGATAGCCTCTCTTTGCCTCTTCATTTCCTCTGCACTTGCTGTGCCGTCCCCACCAATGCTCGTTGCTTCCACCCTATCAGAAGCCGCTTCCTCAGCCCCAGATGGACATGGGCCCCTGCCCTCCATCCTTCCATCTCTCCATCCTTCCATCTCTCCATCCTTCCATCTCTCCATCCCTCCATCCCTCCGGTCTACCATGTGATTGAGTTTGAGGACAGGATCCCAGTTTATAATGAAGATCCCGTGAGACATGGGGCTCCTTCTTGGGTCATCTACAGTGAGAAACTTCTTCAGGAAGTGGGGTTTCATCAGCCCAGGGCACAGATGGTGCTAAGTTTTGAGGAGTTCTTTTTTTTTTTGTTTGTTTGTTTTGAGAAGGGTCTGGCTGTCTAAAACAAGCTGATTTGGAATTTACTAATTCACTATATATTCTCAGGCTGGCCTCAAACTCACAGTGATCTTTCTACCTCTGCCTCCTGAGTGCTGGGATTAAAGCTGTGCTCCACCATGCCTGGCTAGGAGGACATTTTAAATTCTCATTTATTTGCTTATTTTATTATGTATTTATTTTATTGTTTTCAGCAATACACATAAAAAGTTTTGAAGATAGTTTCAAACAAATATTGTATGATTCCACCCACCCATAGTGTCTAGAAGAAGCAACTTAAAGGACATGAAATGCAGGTTATAGGGTATAACTGCTGGTGGAAGAGCAGGTGTGTGAGCTATGTGAGCCAGTGGAAACGCTTTGAAAACAGTTTAGTGCTTACTGAGTAAATTTTAAAGATGATAAGTACCACTAAATAATTCACTTAAGATTGACTAACATTATAAGTACTGTCATATATTCTTCCACAATGAAATATCTGAAAATTAAAGTTAATGAAAAGTGACATAGTAAAAAAAAAATTGTATTGAATTTAATTCATTTGAATATTCTGACTTTATTAACTTAGATTAAAAAGATTAAGTCTCTTAGTGAATATATTCAGCAATGAGAACATGTTGAGTACCCTTATGTCTGATGTTGCCTGGCCATCTTGAAAACATTGTCTTTGAGTATATAAATAATAATGTGATTCCATATAGATCCTAATATAATTCTAGCAGCTCTTCCTGAAATACTATGGCCAAATATTTCAAAGTACTTGAATAATCATTGTTTGAAGAAATAAGTATTTCTTTTGGGGAGATAAAATTCAGATCCAAGAGATTCATATTAACGAATGATTCTATCAAACTTTAAAAATAATTAAAATGTAGTAAAATAATATACAGAACATCAAGTAATATATAAACAGGAAATTTTAAAAATAAAAGTTAACATGCTGCTATATAAAAACATAGTGACATTTTGTTTTTCTTGTTTTGGTGATCATTGCTCAATAAATTTGTGTTGATATGTAATTTAAAAAAATAGATCCAAGAAGGGGAGCCATCTCAAATCCAGAGAGAGAGAAAGAGAGAGAAGAGAGAAAAGACAGAGAGGGAGAGAGAGCATTACCAACATTGTCTCAGTTTTAAATTATAGACCCTTACATCCTTAAGTTTATCTTCTGTTTGCCTGAGCTAGGAAGCTCTTCTCTCCCTCTGGTAAAAGCTTTATTGTAGGTGTTCTCATTTCCACATGCTTACATGATAACCCTGCTACCACTTCTGCGTACAATTTGAATGTGAAGTTCAAGATAGCTGAGGAACAGAAAGAGGCACATATATTTTACTTTTTAAAATTATTTTTATGTTTTTAGAGAGAGAGAGAGAATTGGTGTGCCAGGGCCTCATCCAACTGAAATTGAACTCCAGACACTTGTACCATCTAATGGGCACGTGTTACCTTGCACTTGCCTCATCTTTTGTGTGTCTGGCTAACGTGGGATCTAGAGAGTGGAACATGGGTCCTTAGGCTTGCACCTTAACCACTAAGTGATCTCTCCAGCCCAGGACATATATTTTCATATGGTCTACTGCCTGTGTGTGGGCACACAGGGACACCTGTAAAAGAATGACAGTAACAGAAAATCACACAGATTGTCAAAAAATAATATCCAGGGCTGGAGAGATGGTTTAGCAGTTATGGTGCTTGCCTATGAAGCCTAAGAATGCATGTTTGAATCTCCAGGTCCCATGTAAGCCAGACGCACAGTGACGCAAGCATGCCATATTGCACATGTTCTACAAGGAAGCACACGCATCTGGGGTTTTCAGTTGCTGAAGGCTCTAGTACACCCATTCTCTCTCTCTGCATCTTTCTCTCTCAGTAATAAATAAATAAATAATATCCAAAAGCCAAAGACATTTTGATCATCCACGATTTTGGAAGATATCAGACACCCTAGGCTGCAATATTTTCTTTGCTCATCTCTGTGACGATGTCTGACAAAGGTAGCTTAAGGGAGTATAGATTTATTTTGGCTCACAGTTTGAAGTGATATAGTCCACCGTGGCCCATTCAGATGGACTATGAGACTGGAGCACTTTACTAACTTACCTCTTAGTGGGACAGAAAGCGGAGAGAGGGCTGCCAGAGGGTCCGGGATATGAACCTCAAGGCCCCCAGGGGCCCCCTTCCTCCTGTGTGTTCTACAGCGTCGCTAAACAGTGCCACCTTCTGGGGATCTCGTGTTTAACATGTGAGCTCATGAGGGCCACTTCCCATCCCAACCCTAAGACATGCTCTTGTTATAAGTGGGGCTGGGAAGATGGCTCAGAGGGCAAAAGTGCCCACCACTCGAGCTCAGCCTGCAGACCCAAGCCAGGAACAGCTGGGAGCTGTGGCAGGCTTCTGCAGTCCCAGCATGCCCACGCTGCTGGCGGGCAGGAGGCAGAGGCAGAGGCAGGAGACTGCCCCTGGAGGCGGCTGTGGAACATGGCAATGACAGCAGAACAAGAATCCAGGGCGAGAAACTGCCTCAGCTGTGGGGGACACGTGAGGACGCTCTTGGAACGTGCCCCGTACGCCTCCATGGGTTCTTGTGACCATCTGCTGTGACATGGCTGTGTGATGTGCACAAACACATACACAAGTTCAAAGCAAAACTTCACAGTGCAGCGTGGTGGCACGCGCCTTTAATCCCAGCTCTTGGGGGCAGAGGTAGGAAGATGGCCATGAGTTCAAGGCCACCCTGACACTACATAGTGAATTCCAGATCAACCTGGGCTAGAGAGAGACTCTTCCTCAAAACAAAAACAAAAGCAATTTCTTTTTTAAGATCTTCAAGATGTGGTCACTGCCTCAGACAGTTTTAAAGGAAAGCAAGGGCCAGGATGAGATGTGGTGTGGACAACATAATCCCATCACCAAGAATGCAGGAAAGGGTGGGGCAGTGGAGAGAGGAGCTGGGGGGGGGGGCAAGCCCTCAGGCATGATAGGGTTCCAGGCAAATCAGAGTGAAAAGAAATCAAGGTACAGAAAATTATAAGGAAATTTTTGGTAGTGGACAATCCTTTAATTCAAGCAATCCTAAACATGGTCTTTATCTTTGGGGCGGTAGGAATCTCACCCCATCCTCATCCGTCCTCTTTAATTGTTCTGGTGTGTTGCGGTTTGATTCCACAGGGGTCTGCCATGTGGAGGCTTCTCATTAATCGGACACCTTCTTGGGTTGTTACTTAGCAAAGGGTGATCCATGACCAGCTCTCGGCGGGCAGCTCCTCAGAGCTGGCTTCCGTCCCAGGTCACTTGCTGAGTGAGCAGTCTTGGCTTGGGCTAGTGAGCAGCCCTCCAGGATTCCATACGTATGGCGATGCTAATTAACGAGGCGGGCCCTCTGGGTTCGTCAGGGAGACCTTCAAAGTTTCAAAGGACTAGGTCCTTCCAGGGCTCTGGCTCTCATTTCTTTTCACCCAGTGCCTTATGAGAGATTGTTTTTTTCTTCTTGCCTGTTCATGAATCCACTCATCTCCAGGGCTTCCTCCTCTTTCCAAGTCATCGCCTTTCCTTAGACAGCAGCCTCGGGGCAATTCCCACTGCAGGTTGGTCCGAAAGCCGTGGCTGGAGAGACAAGCTGCTGTTGATGGGGTGCCGAGTGGTCCGTGCTACTCCTGACAACAATCAGACACCCCTTTGTGTCCATTAGGACAGGTACAATATAAAGGAGGCACATTATGGCAAGGAAATGGAGAGGGGACAGTCCTTGTCACTGCTCTTGTTCACGTACATTGTAATCCATGTAAACTGCAGAAAATAGCAACGTGGTTCCTCAAGAAACAAGCATTCGGTGGCCACGTGACTCAGCAGTTCTGCTTCTGGGTATAAGTAGAGAAATCTGGGTTTCGGGCATTGACTTTCCCCAGCGCCCACTGAGAGAGGAACAGAAAAGCGTAGCATCTGGCAGTCATGTAATGGAATACCGTGTGCCCTTAGGAAGGAAGTAAATTCTGACACTCCAGCGTGGTTGGACTTTGGAGACTGGATTCCAGCAAGACAAGCCAATCACAAAAGAGCAGACACTGGTTTCATACAGAGGAGGCACTAGGCAAGTGTAGCTTGCAGAGACAGGAAGTGGGATGGTGCAGCCTGGCGTGGGAAGAGTCAAGGGGATTTGATGGAATCTGAATTTTGGAAGAAGAAATGGATGATGGTGGTGGTAACACACTGTGAATGGCACAATGCCACCAAACTATGTTTAAACTGGTCACAGTGATATGTTTTGTATTATGTGTACTGATCACAGTAAAGAAAGAAAGAAAGAAAGAAAGAAAGAAAGAGAGAGAGAAAGGAAGGAAGAAAGAAAGAAAGAAAGAAAGAAAGAAAGAAAGAAAGAAAGAAAGAAAGAGAGAAAGGAAGGAAGGAGCCTAATGGCTGGAAGAAATGGTGAGAAGTGTTCTGATGAGTATGTGAGAATGACCCCAGAATGCAGACTCCCCCCGCACCTCCTGATGAAAACTGCCTCTGTTGGTACACCCCATGTTATTATAAAAGCTCCCAGATGGTGTGCTCATGACCAAGAAAGAGCCCTGCGATCCTGGGGAGGTTCACATGCCATCTGGGTGTGTGGGGACAAGGTGTCCCTGCCCAGGAGGTCTGTGCTGGCAGGTGGCTGGCTCGCCCCCGCCCCCAGCAGCTTCCAGCTCGGCGTCTGGCCGCCAGCAGCCAGGCACTCGTGGAGATCCATCTTCATTCTGGCACCAGCTCCGCGTGGCCCAGCCAACCTTGCACTTGGTCGGCCTTGGTTGGGAATCCAACCTGGTTCCATTTTCAATTTTGGAAGCGTTGCTGCGGATTAAAGACCAGTCGAATGATGGGAAGGAGTCAGAGTGAGCAGCTGCTGTGTCCCCACCATCCTGCCAAGACCTAAATGAGCCTCCAGGAATCATGGGGCGACCAGGGCTCCTTCCCAGCAGGAAGGATGTGTAGCCCCAGAATGGCATCAGTGGGGTCATGGAGGCCTAGGGACCCGTAGGCACAGGGCCACAGGGTCTTACCTCCTGGGACGCATGGAAGCCCGACTGACTGGTCAGGTATCCGATTAGACTGTAAGGACTGGAGAAGAAGGTATTTGACAGCCTTGATGGCGCTTAATCAGATGGCTAATTTACTAGGTTCTTTGAAATTACCTACAAAGACACAGCACACAAGACATTACCGTTTCCTGACACAGCACACAAGACAAGACCATTTCCTGCAGGACATGCGGGTGCATTGTTTCCACTTCCTGTTTCCCTCTGACCTGTCTGCACCATCAAGGGGAAAACACTTGGGTGTTGAGACCTGAGAACTAGGTAGAATTTTCATTATAGGTCAACTTTATTCACTGTTAAAATTCAAAGAGATTTAGAAACTATTTTTTTTTTCTGGTTTTGAGTTTGTTTTGGGTGTTCATTTTTTTGTGTTCCCTTAATGTTTTTTAATTTTAAAAATGTTTTTATTTATTTGAGAGGGAAACAGAGCAAGAGGCAGACAGAAAGAGAGGGAATATGGGAACACACACCAAGGCCTCCTGCCACTGCAAACCAACTCCAGACCCATGTGCCACTTGGTACGTCTGGCTTTGTGTGTGCACTGGAAAATCAAACCCAAGCCATCAGGCTTTGCAAGTAGGTACCTTTAGCCATCTCTCTAGCCCTTCCTTTTCCTTTTTTTTTTTTTTGACAAAGTCTCTCTAAGTAGCCCAGGCTGGCCTCAGACTTTCACTCTTCCTGCCTCAACCTTCTGCGTGCTGAGAATTCAGACACGTGCCACTCCACACAGCTGCTCTTCCATTCTTTATTCACACCGGGGCAGGGGGCACAGCGGTTGTGCTGATGGTGTTTTGGTCTTTCTTATCTAACATGGGGACATGACCAAAGATCACTGCTGCGACTCTGAAGGCATACGCAGCTGCAGAGAGCGCAAAGTCCCACACATTTGACACATTTAGAAGTCACCCCTTTGCTGTGTACGTTAGGCCAAATCTAATATGGAAGTATTAAGAAAATATGGGAACTGTGTCTCTTTATACCGGTCATCATGTTCATTCTGAATGAATTCCCAGCGCCCTGTAGTTGTGCCTATTGTTTCCCCACTGCTGTCTTCCCTGTGGTTCCCCAGCAGCCCCTTCCCGGGTCACCGTTCTTCTCTCATTGCTGTGCATCTGCCTCACTTTGAGGAACCCTTCCTTGGCTGGTCCGTGGCCCACAGGATTGGAACCTCCTCCTGCCTCATCTTCCTCATCCTGGAGAATCAAACCAAGGTCCTTTGGCTTTGTAGGCAAATGCCTTAACAGCTAAGCCATCTCTCCAGCCCCAGGCTTTTAACTTTTAGAGCTAGGGATGGAACCCAGGGCTGCACACAGGTGAGGCAAGCATTCTACCACCGAGTTATACCCCCAACTTGTTTGCTTATTTAGTCATTTGTCTGTTTTCATTGGCTTTGAACTCATGGTCTTCCTGCCTCAGCCTCCTGAGTACTAGAATTACAAATACATCCCACTGTATCTGGCTCTTAATTTTTTTTCAAGGTAGTGTTTCACTCTATCCCGTGCTGACCTAGAATTCACTATGTAGTCTCAGGGTGACCTCAAACTCACAGTGATTCTCCTACCTGAGCCTTCTGAGTGCTGGGATTAAAGGTGTGCACCGCCGTGCCCAGCTGGCTCTTAATTTTGATCTTAGTGAGCAATGCACACTGAATCTATGAAGGACAGTCCTGTCACTGACGTGCAGCTGGGTAAATGTTGAGCTATGTGGGCAGTGTGATGAAGACATCGTGCATTTCCACCTCCCAGAGGTGTGTCCCCTTCCTCTTACGCAGCCCACCCCTTCCCGTGTATGGGGGTTTGATTCAGGTGTCCCCCATAAGCACAGGTACTCTGAATGCTAGGTTCTGAGCTGATGGAGACCTCCAGGAAGCAGTGTATTATTGGGGGTGATCTTGTGGGTATTATAGCAAGTCTTCCCCTTGCCAATGTTTGGCATACTCTCCTGTTGCTGTTGTCCATCAGGTGATGTCCACCCTCTGCTCATGCCGTCATCTTCTTCTGCCATCAAGGAGCTCCCCCTCAAGTCTGTAAGTCAAAAGAAGCCTTTTCTTCCCCCTACAAGCTGCTCTTGGTTGGGTGTTGTCTGCCAGCAATGTGAACCTGACTGGGGCACTGGGAGAACCGCTCTCCTGGATCGGACTCCGACATCTTCAGGCTCTCCTCCTGGCCTGTCTCCTTCCTCTCAGTGCAGCACCAGGGCTGCCCTGTGTTGTGGGCATCAGAAGCTTGTTCCTGGTTAAATCTCACAGTTGTGTTTTCATGTTCCTCTTCATGGGCACTGCTATTGTTTCCGTTTAGAGGATATTACAACTGTGTTGATGGCAATATTCTTGAACATGTCTTTTTAAGAAATTATTTATTTGTAAGTAGAGAGCAATAGAAGATGGACAGACAGAGAGAATGGACATGCCAGAGCCTTCAGTTGCTAAAAACAGACTCCAGATGCCTGTGCCACTTTGTGCATCTGGTTTACATGGGTGGGGAATCGAAATTGGGTCATTTAGCTTTGTAGGCAAGAGACTTATCCATTGAGCAATATCTCCAGCCTTCTTGTTAAAAAAAATATTTATTGATTTGAAAGAGGGAGAGGGAAAGGGAGAAAGAGTGAGAATGGGTGTGCCAGGGCCTTTTAACCACTGAAAACAAACTCCAGACACATGCACCACCTTGTGCATTTGGCTTTGCATGAGTACTGGGGAATCGAACCTGGGCCCTTTGGCTTTGTCTGCTAAGTCATCCCCCCTTTAACACACCCATCTTTTCTCTTGGACATGTCTTGGGTGCTGGGTCATAGGATGAGTATAGGTTAGCTTATGCCAAACCCTTTCACAAGTGGGTGTGCGAATCTATGCTGCCCTCAGAGTCCACTAATAACTGCAGTTGCTCTGTGTCCTTGCTAACACTTGGCTTTGTCCCCCACTTATCAGAACCCTGGCCCAGGGATAGTAGGGGGATGCAGTCATAAATGTTGAGGTGACTCTGAGACTTGTTTCCATGGGCCTGTGTGTCAGGGGCGATGGTTGAGTTCTGGGTTGGGTCAGTTTATAAGGTAGTGATTGAGAACAAGGCTGTGGTGATCCCCGGGGACAGGAAAACAGGGCTTCCTGCACCATTTTGAAGTCCTCCAGAATTTGAGCAAACAAGATTTTTGGGAGAATGCTGTCTAAGATGGGTTGTCAGTCAGGGTGTTGGTAAGAAACACATTGTACACTCGAATTGGGAAATTTGAAGATAATTTAGTAAAGAGGTTACTTATTTATGTGTGTATGTATGACAGTGAGGGAGGAAGAAAGAGAGAGAGAAAGAGGGAAAGGGTACGTCAGGGCCTCTAATCACTGCAAACCCTAGATGCATGCACCACCATGTGCATCTGGATTACTTGGGTTCCATGTAATTGATCCTGGGTCCTTAGGCTTTGCAGGCAAGTGTCTTCACCACTAAGCCATATCTCCAGCCCAAGAGGTTATTTTAAAAAGATATGAACAAGGAGTAGGCACATCACAAGGAACAGGGCATTGCTTTTCCTGAGGGGGCGAAGATGATGAGAGGTTACTTGACTAGGAAGGAGACAGTTGTATGACAAAACCCCTTAGTATTGTGGCTAATCAGCCCAGGAGACTGGCAAGGGGGGAGCTGAACTGAGGGCTGTCTCCACTTGCATTCCCCCCTTCTCCTCCGAATATCTTCCAGGACTCACTGGATGACCCCCAACCAACGCCTATGTATCTATGTAGACCAAATTAAGTACTCTCTGTTCTTAGTGCTAAGGAGGAACTTGGTGGAGGGCGGTTGGTCCCTGGAGAGACGAGACAGGATGTAAGCCCGGGAGGCTGGCTTCAAGGGCCCTGAGGCTGACCACAGGGACACGGGGCAGCATGTAGGCAGGAGGCAGACAGGCAGGCTAGCGGGGCTGGTTGGACACCTCCATAGTACGCCGTGCTCAGCACTGCTCTCTCAGCCATGTCCTCCCCAGACCTAATTTGGTACTTTTTCAAGAAAATGCACAACAGTGATATGAGCTGGAAGGCTGAGGCTTGGGAAGAGGCAAATTCAGAATGCTGAGGTGTGCAGAAGAAGCCATGTCCTCCCGCCCGGGAGAGCAGCTGCTGCAAGGGCGGGCTTCTTGCCTCCTCGGTTTCCTCCCGGCTCGCATGTGAGGCTGCTTGATTTGCTTTACAGTTTTGTTATTGTTTTGAGCTTCTCTTCTGGCTGACGTTCCAGAGGCGTCAATCCAGGCTTTTTTTGCTTGTCCCCTCCCGGATTCAAAGAGGGCCTGGGTATGGATAAGGACCACCGGTGAGCCTGGGCTTCCTGGGTGAGAGCAGTCAGATGGTGGGCCAGGCATGCCTGGGTGCCTGCCATCATTCCTGTCCTGCTGGTGTCCGTGAGGCACGGACTGCTTATTCCAAGCTGGGATAGCCCAGCCTGTCTTCCTGTTCCAATAGGGGTGTCTGCCGGCCTCTCAACTCGGTTGGGCTGCCAACATCAGCCATTTGCCTGTTGATTCTTGTTGAAGTCATGAAATACAGTGAGGTTGTCTTTGATGTATTTATTAGAAGCGGAGTAGCGATTCCTCATTTTCTTTCCCCAGACCTCAGCACCAGGGAGATGGTCTTATGCACGGAGGGGACCATGCTGGAGCCTGGCTGCTGTGGGTGGCAACTCTTCCATGTGGCCACATGCCCATTATCAAAGCATAGTCAGCCATGAAGCTGGAGCTCTGGGAGAGGAGAGGGGGACTTTTTTTTTTTTTAAGTAGAAAAGAAAGTTAGAAAGTAATTAGTATGCACTAATTAATTATAATAATAACAACATTTTGAATTGGTGCCTAGCAAGAGACCGGATGCGGGCTCCTTGCCAAATGCCCTGTCTATTGCAGCAGCCTTTCAAGTCATCCTGCATCTGTTTTGAGATATGGCAGTGAGGGTATGTTTTTGAAATAGTTAATTGCTGGCATTGTTTATTAAGAAAATTTTATAGCCTCTCTTGGGCATCTGATTTTACACAGCATCTGTTTTTGGTGTTAGTGATTTAAAGAAAGAGAGTAGAAAGTAACTGGAATGACATATATGTGTGTGTGTGTGTGTGTGTGTGTGTGTGTATAATTTTAGCGCTATGGAAGGACAAGAGCTTCACATGGGTGGACGCTACCTCAGAAGCAGCCCTCCCCATAATCAAGTGTGTATCATGTTTTGCCAATGACCCTCTCCCCTGTGACCATTTTCTTCCCTTTTGTGCTAACTAATCAATTAAGAGATCCCAGGATTTTCCTCCATGTCTTCTCTATGGCTGGCTCCGGACCTTGCTTTCCACAGCTCTAGAATGAGGCCACAGGCTTGTTCTGCTCAGGAGGACAGGGCAGAAGACATGGCACCAGTAGCTGAGTCAGGCACAATCATGGACAAAGTGACCTGGTGTCTGCTTTGGAAATGGTTTGGAAAATGTGAACACTTAAAAGTTGATATGGCTGAAGGATTAGGGTTGAGCCAGGCCCTCTGGTCTCTTGTGGGGATGTCAAATTGTCACCAATTTCCTGGATTGCAACTTGGCATCTGCATCTCTCAAACACTGAACCTGAGTTTTCCATACCTGGGAAGCTCTCCTAAGATGATCACAGAACACAGAGGAAGAACGCAGACTTGGTGAACTGAGTGAAGAGAATGATATATAGCAAAACATCTTCTCTGAAACTTTAATACCCTGCATCAGAGCAGGCTACCTAGGTGTCCAGGGAAAGGGCCCTCACTCAATTTCAAGAGTGCTATGCAGTCACTGGAGATGAGGTGTACTGAGATTCTAATGGAACAATAGACAATAAAATGTTAAGTGAAAATAAAAGATTTAAAACTTTGTACAATATGATCCCAAGATATATACATGCACAGAAAAGAGAATTATAAAATTATAGACTGTTTTTAAGTTGTTCTGCTGAGTTCTGTGTGGTTTTTAGTTTGCACAATAAACACAGTTTATCCAGTCACTGGAGTGCTAATAAAAACATTTTAAATCTATGTGGGGCAAGGAAATCATCCTCAAAAGGACCCTGTTATCTGGGGTAGTACAAAATTGTCTGGCCCTCTTGTGTTGTTTCCACTCTTCCTTATTACGAGGCGGGGCATTTACCACGTAGTGTTGTACTTTTGCAGCTGCATATGAGTGGCGGTGTTGTGTATGGTGTAGTCTGTCTTCCTTGACTGTGTTCCGCCTTCTTATGAGACAGGGTGTCTCTGAACCAGGAGCTCGTGGACCAGTTCCAGAAGCTGCCCAGCACGCCCCGGGCATCCTCCCATCTCCACACCCCGAGCAGGGACATGCTGCCACCGCTGGCTTTCACATGGGCGCTGGGCATCCAAACTCAGATCCTCATGCTTGAATGGTAAGTGCTTTCGTCTACCTACTGTGCCCTCTCCCCAGACCCATGCAGTGTTTTGGAGAGAGAAGGCAGAACTGCTTCTGACGGTGCTGTGGAACAAACACTCGCTGTCTGTGATGTGAGTTTGAAACCAGGCAGAGACATTGGTCATGCCAGGGCTGGGCATCAGTTACTCTGATCATTAGCCATGCTGGGCAGCCAGCTGGTCATGCTGGGTGTTGCGATGGTGCACGATGGGGCCACATGTGTGTCTCAGGTCAAGTTCATGCTGCAGAGCTCTGCCAAGAAGCCTCTGGTGTCTGGTGTGCTGGGATGCCCGAGACCCCTGTCTTGGGGTGAGGTGTGCTGTCCATTGTAGAAGTGAAAACTGATCCCTAAGGACCAGCAGCACATGTTTCAGCTGGATGCCTATCAGAAATGCTGAATCTTAGTCCTGAGTAGGACAACTGCTCCCATATCTAGTGCCTAGAAGTCCCCCGCCATTGTTGAGTACATAACTTTAAGGAAACCAAGTCTCACACCCGTGCAGCTCTGGCCCAGTCTAGTGCGAACCAGTCATGGGGAGCAGACTTGTGGTGCATTCCTAAGGAGTTGTCCCTTGTCCATGAAAAACCCACCCCCAGGCCTCCTGAGCCACAGTGGAGGCTCCATTGTGAGCCAACTGCCTGTTTCTAGCCGTGTGAGTGAGGTTGGGCTCTCCAGCAGGAACTCCTGTGTCTGAAGTCGGCAGGGTCTTGCCCAGTTGGGAATGTGCAGTCCTGGCCCAGGCTGGGCTTCTTGTCAGAGAAGCTCACCCCACCTGAGAGGGTGGAGCACATGGCAGCCCGGGGCTCAAGCCCTGGATCTATTAGGCCCTGAATAGCTTCTTGCCCTCCTCCTGGGATTGCTGTTCTACTCAAGTCACCAACACACAGCCGCTTCACTCCTTCTCTCTTTCCCTTTCCCTGTCCCTCTACCACACTCAGAAAGCCTTAGGTGTCCCACCTGCCCTTCCAAGGACTTCCCCCATGCCCGTGCTGAGTTCACAGTGCCCATTAGCCTGTTGGCTGCTGCTAAGATAGCACACTTCACCCTCGTGCACCCCATCTGTGAGAAATGAGCTGAGGAACCTCGCCCCTGACAGTAATGCCTGGTAGACCAGAAGCTGGTCACAGACTGGCTCCTCAGCTGAGGGTGGCCCTCTGATGGGACCCTGGGACCTCCCAGTCTCGATTTGGCTTTCTAGTGCCTCTTGGCTTTGCCTTGAGCCAAGCATGCACGGGGCCAAGTCTGAGCCCATGGCCAGGTGTGCTGTGGGAATGGATGGAGGAAATTTCCAAATAGCTGTGAGCATACTCCCATGGATCTGGAAGAAGATGGGTCTTCCCGTGCCCAAAGGTGACTTCCACTGGTAAGAGTCTATAGTCTCACTGGTGGCTTTTTGTTTCCAGAGCCTCACAGCTACTCATGTCTTTTTGTACTCACACAGCTTGCCATGTGGGGAGTGCTCCATGTTCCTCAGTGTCTCTGTCACAGAGAGTAATGTCACACCACAGCACACTGCACCCGGCGCCAGCCTGGTGTGGATGCAGCCCCGAGAAGCCCAAGCACACAGCTGCTGCTAGCTGAAGAGGCCTGTGGCCACTCTGGCTTCTCCCCAAATTCTCTGGGGCCTCCATCCTTGCCCTGTGCACCCCTGTGCTTGTGCTGGGTTCAAGTCTTTACTCTTCTCGACTCTGTCTTCCATTGTATTCATGGCAGAGACAGATGCTCAGGGGACCCAGAGCGGGAATCACAAGCACCCTGACATTTCACTCCAGAGTTAGAATGTCCCTGAGGCCACAGGAACCACTGGGATGAGCTGTAACAGGTGGCTTCCTCACACCCCAGGGTCCTCTTGTTCATCAGGAGGATAGAGGCATTTGGCAAGTGCCTACTACATCCCCAGCTCCCCAGGATGAAAGGATGAGCAATTGCAGGGGGATAGATTGCTTAGCATACCACATGTGAAAGTGTGTGAGGGTGCGCTGGTGCTTCCACAGGAAGGAGAAGGGCCCTGAGGCTGAGCTTGGCAGGATGGGTTGGGTTCAGCTGTAGTAAGAAGCCCACTATGCCTCAGAGGCTCAAGAGAAGTTCACTGTCCACCTGAGGACAAAGTGATGGGGTGGAGTGGTGGGGTCCAGCCCCTTGAGGGCTTGTGTTCATGGAGGCCCCCCTGCAGGTGCTAGATCAGGGAAAGGAAAAGGTTGGAACAGACACTGATCTCCAAAGCTGCTACTAGAAGGAGCCCACATAACTTCTGCCCATACGTTGTTGGTTAAAGCAAGCTGAGTGGCCAGTACTGCCCAGCAGGAGGATGTGCAACTTCCCAAGTGTGCACAAGGAAGACAGGGGGCCACTGATGGCCGCCGGGATGGAGGAAGTTCTTCATCTCACAGAACAGCATGGCGGGCAGCTCAGGTGTGGGAGAGCTGTGGCCAGCCTGGCATTTGGGCGCAGGGAAGGTGGCCTGCTTTGCTGAAGGGCAGTGATGTGTTTCCTGAGTGTGAGTTAGTCCCCTTGATGCTGATACCAAATACCTGTCAAGAAGCACCGTAAGGGGGGAAGAACTTCCTTGGAGTCATGGTTTGAAGGAATGGTCCATCGTGCCATCGTGGCAGGGTTGCATGATGGTGGGGGTGGCCTGAGGCTGTGGCAGCGGGAGGGTGAGGCTGCTTGCTCGTGTCTCCAATGGCCAGGAGACAGAGCAGGGATGGGAAGTGGAGCAGCACTGTGAGGCCTAAGGAAATCCTAGGTGATCCATTCCTCCAGCTTGGCTCCATCCTCTAAAGGTTCCACAATCTCCAAAAGCAGAGTCACCAGCTGAGGACCAAGTGTTCAAACACATGAGCCTATGAATGGCATTTTGAAACCAAAGTAGAGCACCTTATAATCTGATGCCCCTTACTCCAACCCTGTCCGAGTGCCTGTGAAATACATACACAGAGAGCAGGTGTCCAAGGAAGAGCTTGAGTTCACTCGGGAGGAGCATGGGCAGGAGCCAGGACTCCTAAATCACAGCATGTTGAGTGGGTTCTGGTGAGGGAAGGGGTGCTTCTCGAGGGTCAGAGCTAGCTGTTCTGCTTTTGTGCCCAGCCCTGTTGAGGCCTGAACAGACTCTCAGGACTTGACTCAGAGCTGACAGAACCTCTGAATGCGGTGGGTGCTGGGGACCTGCCACAGGGTCACACAGACTGGTTTCAAAGAACTGTTCCTGCCACATATTAGTTACTTTTCTCAGTGCTGTGACAGAGCTGTAAACAAAAGCAACTCAAGAGAGGAAGAAAGGAAGGGAGGGAGGGAGGAAGAAGGAGGGAATGGTGAAAGGAAGGTGGAAAGAAAGGAAAGAAGGAGGAAAGAAGGAAGTAAGGAGGAAAGAAGGAAGGAGGGGAGGAAAGAAGGAAGGAAGGAGGAGGGAGGAAGGGAAGAGGGGAAGAGGGGAAAAAGGAATGGAGGAAGGAAGGAAGGAGTGGAGGATGGAAGGAAGGAAGGAAGGAGGATAAAAGGAATGAAGTAAGGGGAAAAGAGAGGGAGGGAAGAAGGAAGGAAGGAGTGAAGGGAGGGAGGGAGGACGAGAAGAGAAGAGCAGGGGAAAGAGGGAGTGAGGAAGGGTTCATTTTGGCTCATCGGCTGGGCTCCAGCCCGTCATGACATGGACGGCACGGTGCTAGGAGCATGAGGCGGCTGGTCACCGCGCACCTGCGGTCAGGCGCCGAGAGGAAAGCGTGCCGGCGCTCAGCTTGCGTTCTCCTTTATTCAGGCTGGGCACTCGGCCCTTCGAATGGTGCAGCCCACATTCAGGGCGTGTCTTCCTTGCTCAGTTAAAACCTTCAGGAAACACCCTGTTAGGCATGTCCAGGGCTGTATTTCCATGGCGATTCTACATCCAGTCAAGTTGAGAGTGAAAATTCACCATCACACCAAGGATATACTTGACTTGAGCTCCTGAATCTAGCCTTTAATAAAAGAACCCTTGGGTCCTAGCAAGCTAGCCTGGAATGACAAGACTCAAACCTCAGCAGCTTATGACAGCTGAAGTGGATGCTTTGAAGATGTAGCAGACCCAGGACAATGCCAAAGTGCTCAGAAATGGCCTCTGGGCGAGGTCTTTGTGAGTCTACCCAAAGGCTGAGCCAGGCGGTCCAGGTTATCTGGCCAGAGTCAAGAGTCAGAAATGGCAGGTTTGTAAGCTAAGCGCAGCTGATCCCATGCCTCCCTGTGCTCTGGGGCCAAGAGCATCTCATGACCACATCCAAGTGTGAAGGAAGTTGGGAAATGGAGTCTAGTCAGAGCCTGGGAAAGGACAGGACTTCCAGCCTATGGGAAGATGGAACACTTGGACTAGAAGGCTATGTTTCAAGTTGCAGACCGTTTTGGAAACTTTAGTTCCTTCTCCAGATGAATTGGAGCATCCCACCCTGAGGGATGGATCATGCACCCATGGAAGGATGTGACCTCGATTAGCAGCCATCAACCCCTGGACACGTGCTCACTCATGACGATCATGTTCCACAGGGAGAAAGTCACTTCCCAAGAAAGATCCATCCATCATGACATGGCCATTCTGCTGCCACCTGGAGTGACTCTTTGCTGTCTGAACAAGTCACGGGCAGCGTTCCCATGTTGTGGTCTTTCTTGCAAATACCCCCGTGTAAGGCTGGTGTTCCTGGAACCTAAGACTAATGATGAAACCTTCAGCCAGAGTCCATTTGGCTTCTTGAAGGAGCCACTGGAGCATAAATCCATGCCATAAAGTTCAAGTTGAAGTTCAAGTTCAAGAAGTCCCTTTCTGTGCTGCCTGAGAGCTGGTGCTTGGCTCGAGGGCAGGTGTCTGCAGAGCCGCGGGAGCCGCTGTGTTCGCTAAAATCACTCAGGTTTCTTTCACTTCTCTGCTGCCTGTGTGGCGAAGCTTGCCTGAGCTTGGGTTTGGCTGCTGGAGTGTGCATTGGACCCTTTCCACATAGCCACCCGTGTCACACAGCCCAGCGTGAGAGTTACAGCACAGTTGTTGAGTGTGGCCGCGCTGCCTGACTTCATGCGTGTTCCCACTTGCCCTGCATCTCCTGAATATCCTAGAAGCTTATAATGGGAGGGTAAGACGTTTGAACTGCTCCTGGAGGGGGCCCTTAGTGCTCTCTGTCCTCCATTGCCACATTTAGTTATTGTACATGTTGTGTGTGTGTGTGTGTGTGTGTGTGAGAGAGAGAGAGAGAGAGAGAGAGAGAGAGAGAGAGAGAGAGAGAGACAGAGAGAGAGAGAGAGACAGAGACAGACACCTGCTTCTGATGATGGGCTGGAGTTACACGAGCGCACTTGATGTGTAATGAATAACCCAGTCCCGTCATCTTGGGGAACCTGGCAAGGTGGAGGCAGATGGCTCGGCATGCAACTCAGGGCACGCGGCCATGCTGACAGTCTGCGGGCTTCTCTGAGAAGACCCGGATCTTTGGAGGCAGGTGACACTGAGCCCACAGCAGCACGGCTGATGTCTTGGCGAGAGCACTGAGGAGAGGCTCTTGTGGTGACCAGGGCTTCTAGGGGAAGTGCCACTTTGTGGCCCAAGTCCATGCTCTGTCCACGGGAGCAGGGTCCTGAGCCTTGCTCAGCCGAGTCTCTGTGTCTGCTAGGGCTTGGCAGCAAACAGGGGACTGCTCAAATTGGGGGTGTAAGCTTGCCAATTGTGGGAGGATGTTGGAATGCATGAAAGGGGAGTGTGTCAGAGTCTGGAACATTTGCATAAGCCTGAGGTGGCAGAGGATAGCAGCCACCACTCCCGACTGATGTTATGGTTGTCGGGTACAGAGACCTGAGCCGGGGGTCTGGACAACCTACCCTGTTGTCCCTAGCCCTCTGGGTCTCCTGCAATCACCCCTCATTGACTGATCCCCATAGGAAGCTGGAGGGTAGAATTGTCACTGACTGGTGCGCCCAGGCCGAGCTCCGTTATGGACCTGAAGTAGGGTGCAGGGTGAGAGGAAAGAGAAGATACCCCAAGCAGTCCCCAGCGGCAACTTCTCCAGGGCCAAGACTTGTGCAAGGCCAAGGTGTTATAAAGGCTAGCCCAGCAAGAGAGGGCTGCGGGGCATTCTCAGGAGCAAAGGGGGAGCGTGGAACCGTGTGGTCATGCCGAGGAAACGGCACAGAGGGAAGACGGGGTGCTGACCCTTGTCCCGGTCAGAGGCCTACAGAGCTCCAGCCCAGAGGCTGGTGCCTGGCCTCTGCTCACAGGGAGGAGTGGAGGGCTGGAGTGGACTCGGTGCAATGGCCACCCTTGGAAAGAAGGTCCTTTTGGTTAATCTTGTGGTAGCTGTCTAGTACCATGAAGTAATATTCCCACAAAGCAAACAGCCTAACGTGATCTGTTGCCTCAGCTTCTGTCAGAAGCCTGAGCCTAGCTTAGTCACAGCAGGCCTTACACACATTATTGGAGCCAGTGCCATCTTCTTGTGTGTGGGTCAAATGGGAAAGGCCTGCTCCAGGGCCACGTGTTGTGGTCAGTGTTTGTGTCCTTGCTGATGAAGGACTGGGGGCCCAGCTCATTGCTGGCTGTGGGCTGGAGGCCACCCTCAGCTCCTTGTCTTGCGGTCTTCTCCATGGGACAGTTCAGTATTTGGCTTGTTTCCTCCAAGCCAGCCAAAGGGACATCTGCCAGTGAAGCAGCAATGCAATCCCCACAGGGTACTCACTGGCATCCTCCAGCCCGGCCACATCCTCTAGATCAGAAGCAAGTCTTGAGTCTCACTGAGCTGGGGAGAAGGACTACACTGGGGTGTGAAACCAGATGGTGGGGTTCATGGACCCCTGCAGAGATGCCAAGACATATGTGTCATCTTAAGTCGTTTAAAAAAATGAAATAACAAAACACCCAGTACGAGCTTTCATCTGTGTCCTTGTGTGTGAATGTTTTTTCTTTTTTTTGTTCCTTGAAAAAAAGGCAAATAAAGATTTTGGTTGCATAAGAGGCTTGTTGATTTGAGGCATATTATTTCTTTAAGCTGTGACATCAGAATCCAATTATGATTCTATAAGGAAAAGAGGCACAGAGGAATCCCCCAAGTACATCTGAGAAACCTCAGGGGATTCCAGTCTTCAAAAGTGAAGTAGTCACTTCAGACACTGAAATTTTATCCCGGGGAAATGGCTTTGACGGGCCATCATCGCGGCAAAGGAGAAGGTGCCATGTTGCCAAAACATACTTTTTAAAAGTTTCCAGCCAAGCGACAACAGAGAAGAAAGGGAAAATATGAAAAAGATAAAGTAACTTATGAAGCACTGAATATGTCTGTGACCCCATGGCCGTGGAAGCTATGAAAAGTATTCCCTCAAACCAGAACTGTGGCAGTGTCCAATTCCAGTGACATCATTAGATAATGGCACTTCTGTTTTAAGATCTGTAAACAAAATTGTGAACAAGTTGATTTTTGGATTGCAACCTCCTCCAGGTGGAAGAAAATACAAGAGTGCGGCAGTGTTACCCCAACAAGGCCATGGGAAAGAATTTGGATGGTAACTAGATACCACACGTGTTGTTTTAAATACGAATTTAATGCATCTGTCTGTAAGCTTTTATGTAACTAGATATTACTGTGATTAATTCACCTTCAGTTTTTTCAACTTCATCTGAACTTTTTAAATAAAACATATCCATTATCCTCTCTGCTATCTGTGTAAGCGGTGTGAGTTAAACACATTAATTATGATAATAAAAGATGAGAGAAGCGGCAGGTATTCCTTCACATGCTCCACCAGTGTTCTCGTTCCTTCGCTTTTGCCAGCATGTGTGACTTGGGCTGGGTCAGGCTCCGTGCTGTGAGCAGGAAACCCTCCAGGATGTCTTTTGTGGGATGGCTGTAGGGCACATGTGGTCATTTGTCCCAGGAAGGCTGGGGACATGGAGTTGTCCTCTCTAGCCTTTCAAAGATTTTCAGCCCAATGGCAGTAGGAAAAGGAGGAAAAACAGGAGTCTGGGGAGATGGTTCAGTGGTTGCTGTGAAGGTCTGAGGGCTTGAGAGGGCCCGGTTCTCCCTGAATTTGGTTCCCTAGCGCCCCCAGGAGTGGTTGTGTGAGCCATGCACTCCTGGAACCCAGTGCTGTGGGGAGTGAAGACCAGTGGGTCACCGGGGATTGCTGGTCAGCCACTTTGACCAGAGAGAGCCTCTGTCTCAAGAACATGCGGATGGGCAATAGAACGGAACATTTGATGCTCTCCACTGACCTTTGAAAGCATTTTTAAGGGACACACACACACACACACACACACACACACACACGTGTGCACACGCACTTGAAACAGAATCTATCTGTGTGTGACTTTTTTTTTTTGGTGAGAGAGTTAGGCTTTGGATGTCACCTTGGCAGGGTTTAGAATCATCACATAAACAAATCTCTGAACTTAGGTCTGTGAGGGAAGTTCTGACTGAGGTTCACTGAGGTGGAATGATCCATCTCGTTTTGTACAGTACTATCTCATGGGCTGTGGTTCTGCACTGAATGAAATGCAGCATTCTTTGCTCTCTGCTTCCTCCTTGTAGACAGCTCCACTTCAGGCCCCAGTTGCCACGTCCTTCCCACCATAATGGACTGTAATCCTGAACTCTAAGCCCAAAGAAACCCTCCTCCCTCCTTCCTGCTCTTCTTCTTCTTCTTTTTTTTTGTTTTTGGTTTCTCGAGGTAGGGTCTCACTCTACCTCAGGCTGACCTAGAATTCACTCTGTATTCTCAGGGTGGCCTTGAACTCACAGAGATCCTCTTACCTCTGCCTCTCGAGTGCTGGGATTAAAGGCATGTGCCACCGTGCCCTGCTAAACCCTTCCTTTTTAAGTTGCTTCTGGTCAAGTATTTAATCACAGCAACAAAGGAAATAATTAATACACATAGTCTTGAACATTATTGTGAAAAATACTATCTCAAACCATAAATCTCATTGTATATAATCCCAATGATGTGAGAGTGCTGATGTTTTAAAATATATAAACAAAACCATGAATAAGTTGGTCTACTTAGAATCTAAAAAAATGTCCAAACATTTTTGAGTTTTAGGGAGTAGGGACACTTGAGAATATGGGGGATATTTTATAGTCAAATCACCACACCTGGGCCCTTTGGTATATCCAGGACAGCATAGAAGGGCCAGTAAGTAAGTGCCTTTAACCACTAGGCCATCTCCTCAGCCCTACTTTAGTAATTTTCAAACATGAGGTAGACAGTGAATTTCTGTCTTCACTGCTAGACAACAATTCAATATTTGAAAAGTGTTAAGAGCTGTAGGAGGAGCTAGCTGTGCACTGGAGGTCAGGGGCTGTGAGTCTCATCTGGTCTTTCCCTCCTCTGACCTTCTCTCCTTTACTTGGGTCTCATTTTGTTCATTGTTAAGACGAGGGCAGTTGATCTAGGTATCAAAACCAGAGCAGGTATTAGGTATCCCACAAAGAGACCATACCAGAATGAAGGTCTCTGTTGGGAGAGCAGGGAAGGTACAGACCAATCGGGAACATCAGAGGAGCTGGACAGAGAGCGATGGTACAAGGCTATAAGGAAGGAGGAAGCATGGCCAGCAGGTGGGCATCAAGTGGGAAGATTCCCAGTGGAGGTAGCATCTTTCAGCACATACTCTGGCTGGCTGGCTCTGCATGGAACTCAGGCAGAGGACTACACCATTTACAGACCTGAAGATAGATGACTTCTGCATGCTGTGGGCTCGTGTTTCTGGCATGATTTTCAGATGCCTGCTATTAGCCATGCCAACCTAAGTGATATTTTATGCCTCCCTTGCTCTACCTTTTGGCAAAGCCCTAGGCTGGGACAAGGAGGACCCATTTTTCATGTAGAGGTTTTCCACTTGTCTGTTCCATGAGGGCTTGTTTTGGCCCTTGTGGATGTTACCATGGATCAGTAGAAATTAGAAATTGTGAGCCAACATTCCTTTAACCCAATGATTACCAATTTCAGTATGTAATTATCCATCAGGCTATAATAGAAAATCTTTTTTATTTGCTAAAAATGTGTGCTAGCCTCCATCTGCTGGGCGGCACTTTCTGTGCCAGAGTGTGGCTGCTCCTGGGGCGGGAAGCTGCTGGGTGTGTTTCCCCAGCAGAGATTAAGTACATGGATAGGGATGGGTGGTTGGAGGTTGGGGTGGTTTGATTTGGGTGTTCCCCATAAACCCATGTGTTCTATATGCTACGTCCCCAGCTGGTGGCAATTTGGGAATTGGAAACTCTTGGAGGCAGTGTAGGATCGGGGGTGGGCTAAGGGGTGTTATAGTCAGCTTCTCCTTGCCAGTGTTTGGCACACTCTCCTGCTACTGTGGTCCACCTGCTATTGGACAAAAGGTGATGTCTAGCCTCTGTTCATGCCATATTTTCTCCTGCCATTGTGGAGCTTCCCCTAAAGTTTGTAAGCCAAAATAAACCCTTTTCTCCCACAAGCCTCTCTTGTTTGGGTATTTTATGCCAGCAGGGGTCCACGTTGGTTGAGACTTGGGGTAGGATTATTTTGGTGGGCTCTGTGTATGTTATACTAGTCAGAAGGTCTTGTGACTCAGCCTGTGGGCAGGGAGCTGTTGCGTGGTGCTCATGGGTGCCTGGAGAGGCTTGGGTCAATGAGTTCTGGACTTGGGATCTGCTTTTCTGGGTGGCCATTTTCTCCAGTGTGTACAGTGGGTCCTGCTATGCATGGGATAGTGAAGCTTACCTTTCCCTGCCTTTACTCTCGAACAGTTCGTGACTTTACAGAGCATAGCATAGCAATGCCCTGATGTATCCTCACCTGTCTCACATCACTGTATCTGTGCCTTCTTTTGACCTGTTTTGTTATCCATAAAAAACGAGGTAGGTTTCTGGGTAATTCCTGAAGATGTCTGTGATTTGCTTTCCCTGTACTCTGGTGACCCAGGAGGAATCATTAGTTGTGCTAAATTGATGTGTTAGTTACTTTTCTTGTTGCTTTAATAAAATCCGTACAGGAAGCAGTGTATGGAAGGAGAGGATTCATTCTGGCTCACAGTTTCCAGGGGACGCACTCCATCATGGTGAGGATGGCATAACAGCCGAAGGGGAAGTCAGCTGGTCACACTGTAGCCACAGTCAGGAAGCAGAGGAAGGACAGGAAGTGAGGCTGGCTGTCAAGCCTCAAGGTCTGCTCTCAGTGGCCCACTTCCACCAGCAAGGCTCCATCTGTTCAAGGTTTTACAACCTTCCAAAACAGCACCACCAGCTGTTCAAAACATGAGCCTGCGGGTGGTCTTTTGCCTTCAAACATCAACAGCTGATGCCATTCCTTCTTGCCACTAGAGAAGGCACAGGGTGGATGTCAGTAACACTGACCTGTTGACAAAGGCCACTGAAGCTGGAAGCATAGATCTCCGTGCTGGAGCTATTGCCCAGCAAGGGTAACTCTGCCTCACATTTAACAATTGCACTATAAGTATATATGAGAAGCTAAGAAATCCCAAGAGCAATGGGAATTAAAAACATGGAAAGCAGAAACGGCAGTTGAGAGGGAAGAGCAATTAAAGCCCAATGAGAGCTGCACAGAACTCACCTGGTCCCCAGGTGACAGACTTTCTTGGTGGTGTTAGGGAAATTTGTATGCAACCAGCCCGCATCAGAAGCTTTAAACAGCCATTAATTTTGGCATTATTTTTTCATTTCAAAACAAAAGTGAGGATTATGAACAGTTTAAAGAGCTTTAAAATGCTAGCACCATCCATCAGAGACCCCTGTGAATACCCAGAAGAATATGAAAATGGACAAGGTTCCAATTCATTCTGGAAAGCTCCCTGAACTTTCTCCTTCTTCATGCCTTGATGTTCAGCCCCGTGAAAGACGGCTGCCTCCCGGGGCTTCTGTCAGGGCTTCACTGGAGGCAAAGCGGGTTGGGTGAAGGAGCGAGGCAGAGTTGAGTTTTTCAGTGTTTCTGATGGTGGGAAACCGACTTCTAGATTATCTCACAAGCACATAGAAAACATAAAAAGAAGCAAAATTATGCAGAAGCATATAAATTATGTAGATGATGGAAGTCCTATGCAAAACATGATATGTGCACATAATAGCATATTTCCCCAGGGCCTAATTGAATCCTTTGGGTACCTTTGAAGCATCTGAATATTCAGAAGAAAGCAAATTTATTATAATTTGAAAAATATCACAATAAATAAGGCTGAAGGAATAATGCATATTGTATTGGAAGCTGGAAAGTCACAGACTGGCCATTTCCCTTCGTTTGACCAAAGCCCAGAGCTCCCGCTGCAGCCACCCCTCAGTTCCATAGTGCATGGCCATGTGTTACGGTCTTCAGTGACTTCTTCTCCCAGACATACAAGTTGAGGAAAACCCATGTGTTCTTTCGTTAGATTTTTGTTTACTCTCATGACAGCATGCGTTCACTTCATTGCCACCCTCCCTCCAAAATAAATGCCTGCTGCCCATAAGGTGGCCAGCCCTGAGCACTCCCCTCATGAGTTTCTTGTGGCCTCATGAGAGACAGGATATGGAAATCCATGAAGTCTCCCTTTACCCAAGTGAGAGGACCACCGCCGGCACGGTAGTAATTCTGTGAAGATTCCCTGTTACTTCATATTCTGCTACACCGCCCCCGGGGGAGGGGAAGAGGTGGGTACCCCAGCCGGAAGGGATCAGCCATGCATTGACATTGCTGGCTAGTTTGAGGCAGAGGGAGGAATGGGGTGCTCCGATTTGAGGCTGCTGGCTGGGTTGGTTCATTAGAAGAGCATCTGGCGGGGTTCATTGGGAGGTGTTCTTGGCTTGCTCTGGCTGACCTTGAGTTGGAGGCAGGAGTGAAAATGAAAGAGAATAGCTATTTTTGGCCAATTTCAGAGTGCAGATTTCGGGGCCAGTTGCTGTGGAGGTGATAGGTAGGGGTTAAACTTTTGTAGATTGTTTGAGCATTGTTTGCTCGTGTGTTCATCTTCCTGTGACTAATCTCATGCAAAGTAACTCCAGAAAGTCCAAGGTCCTTGAAGGTACTGGAGAGGAGACCCAGTGCACAGAGGAAGCTAATGTGTGCAAAGGCATTTGCCTTCCACGGTCAGCTCCAACTAATGGGAAACACAGTGCTCTGATGGGGTCTTCACCATCACAGCTGATTGTCTTAAAGTTCTGAAGATTAGACGTTCACACTGGTTCCTTCTGCGGATGGAGGGAGAATCTATCCCAAGCCTGTCACTAGCTTCTCCTGACCTCAGGTGATCCTTGGCTGGAACCTGGTATCTCCTTGTGACTTCACACCATCCTTTTCCTATGCATGTAACTTTGTTTAAATCTCCTCTTCATCATGGCCTAGCTTCAAGTTCTCATTTAACCTGACCATCAACAAAGGGGTGAACAAGATCATGTTCATGGGTGTTGTGACCAGGACTTTAGCGATGCAACCTCAATGCCTCAATGCCTTGAGGGAGTTTTGTCCAAGCAGAACTTCAGCTTATGGGTTTAAATGGCAGATGAGGCCAGAGCAACAGGTAGGCTCTGGGCATAAGTCTCCTATCTTAGCACATTCTTTTGAAGGGGCTCACCCATTCCTCCATGACCTGATTTTTTTTTTTTCTATATAGACAGTCTAAATATTTCATAGAGACATAGAAGAAAACTTGGGCAAACTGCAAAATGGATTGAAGCAGGGAATGAATTGGCATTACTTTGAAAAGTCAGCTTGTGTTTAGCACTATAAAACACATTTGAAATCTGTAAAAGTCATCAGCTAAGAACCTGAGAACCCTGGGATTTCACCAACTAATGCTGGCTGGGGACTCATAATCACCAGTGGGACCCATGGAAGGCAGGTGAAGGAGGCGACCGTGGATGCTCTATGTCAAGACCTGGATGGTCCTGTCTTCAGGTGTTTACAGCGAGCACCATATGGGTGCCTGCATCATGGGTTCCTGTTTCCACACGCTGTCTTTGTACCTGAGTAAGACTCATGTCAAATTTAAAACCATCCATGAATTTCATCCTAGGACTGAGGGAAACCTGTCTTTCCAGTTCAATGTGTGTGTGTGTTGGGGCAGGGGCTGTGGTGTGGGTGGAATGTGTGTAGGTATAGTGTATGCACATGTGTGTGCAGGTGGATGTGCCCTCCACAGAGGCCAGGGGAGGACATGGGACATTCTCTGTTGATCTTCTGTCATCACCTTGAGATGGAGTCAGTCGCTATACCTGGAGCTGCTCATTTTTCCTGGCTGACCAGTGATCCCCAGTGATTCTCTTGTCTCCACCTCCCTCAGTATTGGACTTACAGGTATGTGTGGCCATGCCTGATTTTTATGTGGACATTGGGGATGGAAACCAGGTCCTCATTCTAGCAAGGCAACTGTTCTTATCTGCTGAGCCATCTCTCTGGCATCACCAGTTGAATTATAAAAGAGACTTAAAAATAACGAAGGACTCGACTTCTATAAGAAATCTCCGTCACTCACAACTCGACCACACCACCAACTTGGGAAGGGAAGGGAAGTACAGTCAAGGAGAGAGAGTCCAGGTCAGTAAGGTGACAGCGGCCCCTTTTCCGATTGGCTTCTATAGGTATACTACGTACACATGCACATCTCTGTGTACAGTGCATGCATATACCACACACAAACACACCCACTATTTTGTGGATTGAAACTTCAATGAAGTTTCATGAAGAATTTCTAGGAAAATTATAGCTTACGCTTCTTCATCTCTGTTACAGTGCTTCCTGAGTTATGCCATCTTGTCAATGGGGGCTGGCAGTTAGCTGGAGTTGGGAGATGTTCATGGTACTTTCTATTGAAGGCTAGAGATGACTCCTTGTGACTTGCTAGTGATCTCACAAATGGGCAGTGACGTTACATAGCCAAGGTGACCTATGAATGGGGAAATGTATCTTAGCCTCGCCATGGGAGAAAGAGGCTATTTTATCCTAAACCATAAGCCACCATGCAGAATGGCTTATGGTCACATCTTTGAAGAGGTGTCTGAAGAGATGTCAGTTTGTAATACTGGACATTCCTGCCCTTGGTTACCCACTCTCTGTCCAGTTCTCTGTGAAGCGGGGTTGGGGATGCACAGTGCTATGGTCCTTGTGCGGATACAGTCCCTGACTCTGCTGCCTCTTGGAGGGGACCTGGTGCACAGCCCAGCCCAGTGTTACTGATGAAACATTTTAGAAAACAGCAACAACAACAAAGCTATCTCTTACCTCCTCTGAGGAAGCCAGTTGTCCCCACAGTGCAAGCTTGAGGACTTCTTTCCCAGTTGTGATGGAAATCAGGATTAGTGAGATGTTCATGGCAAAGCCTCATCTACGAAGTTATGAATGAGTAATTCTAATTTCATACAGGGTTGTGAGGAATCAGTTTGTTTTACATAGAAATGCAATATGTTCTTGATCTCTAGGTATGCGATTAGAATTTTTCCCTCTACTGATACTAGTTTCATTACAGAATGAAATTTTGAGCTTATATTTTTGGACCTATGTCACCTCATGCATTTCAATGTCTGTTCCCCAAATCCCTCCTTCTGTGGGGCATATCGTCCCCACCTTTCTCCCCTCTTTGCACATTGCTTTAAGATATGGAGGAGTGGGTGGGGAGGCTTTCTTTAAGATTCAGACTCTCATTGAAGCAGACACCTACCCATCTCATGAATGTGCTCGGAGGAATGTGCCAATTTTTAAGATAAATGATGATTGCTTAGCACTGCTAAGAAAAATCGAATTGCCATGCGGCGGGCCTCAGCAGCCCTGTATAGATGAAGCTCAGAGCATGGGGATGCATCCTGGTGACAGTATGTGCCTGAGAAGGGTGATCAAGGTCATGAGTCCACAGTGATCACCGCATTCAGGAGGTGATTATCTGCAAGGGAAAACAGACTGTTCTGGGACTGGAGAGTTGAGGCAGAGGGGCGAGGGAGGCTCCATGAGAGAAGAGGGGAAAGCCCGAGGTCAGCGTGGCTCTGCGGGCAAGGCGGCGCAGCAGGAGCCACAAGGACCGCGGGCTGGGCGCAGCGTCCAGTCAGAGGGGCTGGGGCATGGCTGCCCACAGGCTCCAGCTTGTCTGAGCGCACCCAGCACTTCACAGGGAGCTTACTCTGAGAGAAACATGATTTCCACTTCAGTGTTCATGTCTTTTCCTTTCCTTTGCCTGTATTTGGGTTTGTGTATGCATATTTATATGTATGTGGGAGCATGTGTGCATGTGTGTGTGTACGTGTGCACATGCACGTGCGCATACACATGTATGGAGGCCCGAGGCTTAAGTTCAGCATCTCCCTCAATTGCTGCTCTTATTTACTGAGACAGGCTCTCTCACTGGACCCCACAGTGCTCATAGCTTCAGCTAGTCTAGCTGGATGGCTGGCTCTGGGGAACTTCCTGATCTACCTCTCAATCACTGGGGTTACAAGTGTGCCCCAGCATGCCCAGCATTTACTTGAGAACGAGGATCTGAACCGTGGCCCTCACGTTGTATAGCCTCAGCCCCGCCTCTTCCTTTTGTAGCGTGTGGCAGCATCCGGGGCTTGGGGGCGCACTGTTTTGCTTCAGGTTGCACAGCCTTTAGGAATGGGGTCTGTGGGTGGTATGTGTGGGTGCGAGGGTCCAGAGGCGCAGGGCAGATGCGTGAGGGCATGCAAGGGGCCCAGTAGGTATAGAGATGGAGGCTGTGGTCAGTTGGCAGGTAGTATGTGTGGGTGTGAGAGCCCAGGGGTGCAGGGTAGATGCAGGAGGGTGTTCAGAGGGCCCATTATGTGGCTGAGTTTTGCATAAAAAAAACACTGTGCTCCACCTCACCATTGTTGGGATGGAGATTATCCAATTTGTGGCTTCTCTGCATCCATTTCCTCTCCCCTGTGCCCACTTTGGCCACTGCCTGGTTCATTAGCACCTTGGCCAGAGGAAGAGAGAATGGGCATGGCAGCTGATTTATATTTCAGCAGCCTGCTTGCTCATGGGGCAAAAGCAGTGGGCTAATGAAACCAAGGTCAAAGGTAGGAGCCTCAGGTGGGCCAGTTAGCTGGGCTGGTTGCAGATTGGAGCCATAGTCTGGCTGACAGGGCTGGCCATGCATTTCTGTTGCCCAGGACCAGTAGAGGATCATGGGCATGAACCTATTTGTGGACCCGAAACAAAACCCAATGCAGGTTTTTGGTGGCTTGCTACATACTCTCTGAGGCCTTGGAGTGGTGTTCGTGACAGGCTTGGGTGCATCTGGGTGTGATTTGTAGAGCACATGCATTCTCAGTCACCATGGACCATGTGGACTGCAGACAGTATGCTTTCCTACGGAGTTCAATATTTAATAAGCTGTGGGCAGTGTGTGTCAACCAGGCTGGCCTGATAGGTCCTTTTCTCTGGCATTAACTTATTTTGAAATGACCCTGCCCTGTGCAGTGGGATGGGAAGATATCATCGGGGAGTATGGAGTACAGATTTTTATATTTCTGCATCTTCTTATGAAGGAGAATATATTTATTGAGCATGTGATGTGCTTGGCATCCTGAACCAAGTCCACACAGGATGTGGATCGAAGAATTCTGAGAAATAGCAATACTGGCAAACTTGTTTCCTGTCTCATGGGTTGAGTCCTAACCAGACAGGTATAGAGCCCATTGATACTCAAGGGATAGTGACAGACCCACAGAAGACCACCGCTTCTGAGCTCAGGTGATCTG
The DNA here is from genome assembly GCF_020740685.1 of Jaculus jaculus. Taxonomy (NCBI): domain Eukaryota; kingdom Metazoa; phylum Chordata; class Mammalia; order Rodentia; family Dipodidae; genus Jaculus; species Jaculus jaculus. The sequence continues at coordinate 5,309,685 of NC_059102.1, read as the reverse complement.
CAGATGTGTGGGTATTATGCCTGGTGCACATATACGAAAATCCTTGCTGTGTCCCAGTGACCAGTGAGGTTTCCACACGAGACAACACAGGAAGACCATGATCCTCTTCCTCGATAATGTTGTTGCTTCTCCCTCTGCAAGAACTTTGCTATAGTTTGAACATGCACCCCGTCCCCCAAAATCCATGATGGAGCACAACCCACGGTGTGGTGACCCTAGGACGTGGAGAGGGGTTGAATTCACATGGGTGGAGCATTTCTTCCACTCGGCTTCTAATGAAGAGTCTCAGAGAATTCCTTCTATATATTCTGGTGTGTGTGTGTGTGTGTGTGTGTGTGTGTACTATACAAGTATGTGCAGATGCACATGCATGTATGTATGTGGGCATGTGGGGGCCAAAAGATACTCTAAGAAGTCATGCCTGATACTCGGGCGCTTGAAACATGACCTCTAACTGTTCCCCTCCATGTATTTTGTATGCCGTGACTCAGAAGGTGGGATGTTGTCTGACAATGTCTCTTTCTACCATTCCAGTGGGTGATGCTGCAATGATGCCTTGATGCTCCGGTGCCAGCTCGCCCACAGACAAGGTCATATGCAGTGTGGTCAGTCTCGTGTCTGCAGGGAATGTTTCCAGCTCCGTAGTTCACAAAGGCCTGCTGTGTAGACCGCGCTAAGATGGAGATAGGCCCGTTTCACTTCCGAAGAGGAAACAAAACTTTTGACAGCGTTTTCATTTTTATTTCATAGAACTTTTGGGTTATTTTCATTAATTTTTCTCTCCAGGGAGGTGGTAAGAGTGGGCGACAGGAAGTATGTAGGGGAATCGCCTGGCTGAGATTAGACAAATCTCTGTCGTCGTGTGTCCATCTGCCCGTCCATCTGTGAATAACCTGTAATTATTAATAACATGAGTGATGTCATGAGCATTCTGGCAAGAATGCTGAGCCCCAGAGACCACTCTGAAACCAGGCAGTGCAGGACAAAGCCGGGAACGATCGTGTGTTTGCGACGCAGCCCAGAGCGAGTGTGGCCGGCTGGCTCCCACGCCTGCCAAGCCCTCTCCGCGGTACCACCGAGCATATTGGATTTCCTCATCAACTTTCGATGAGCCCAGCTTGGCGGGCTCTCAGAGGAACAGCTCTTATATATAAATAATAATAAAAAAGGTTGGGCGCACAATCCCGCAAAAAATGTCATTAAAAAAATGCATGGTTCTGAGTGAGGCCACCTTAAATTTACAGAAAGACAGTGTCTAAAATAGATGGGAAAGGGACATCCAAGATGACAGAGGAGATCAAAATATTAGAAATATCACCCATGCATCAGTTTCTGCTTCTCAGGAAAATGTTCAGGATACACCTAGAGGTGTGCAAAGCAATCCCCCAGCATGGTGCAAGTGGCCTTGACGGCCGGGGAATCAGCTCAGTTGGTAAGGTACTTTCTGTGCAGGCATGAGGACCTGAGCCGGGTCTCCAGAAGCCACAGCAAGCCAGGCATGGTGGCCTGCGCTCATAACCCTCACACTGGCGTTGTGGTCAGGTTCACATTGCTGCTAGAAATCGCCCAACCAAGAGCAGCTTGTGGGGAAAGAGGGTTATTTTGGCTTACAGGCTTGAGGGGAGGCTCCACGATGGCAGGGGAAATGATGGCATGAGGAGAGGGTGGACATCACCCCCTGGCCAACATCAGGTGGACAACAGCAATAGGAGAGTGTGCCAAACAGTGGCAGAGGGAAACTGGCTATGATACCCATAAGCCCGCCCCCAACAATACACTGCCTTCAGGAGGCGTTAATTCCCCAATCTCCATCAGCTGGGAACCTAGCATTCAGATCGCCTACATTTATGGGGGACACCTGACTCAAACCACAACTGGTGAGGCAGAGACAGGCAGATCCCCAGGGCTCACTTTTCAGCCACTGTAACCTACTTGTCGAGTTCCAGAGCTCCTGTCTCAAAAAGACAGGAGTTCCCGAGGCATGACTTCTTAGAGTATCTTTTGGCCCCCACACGCCCACATACATACATGCATGTGCATCTGTGCATACTTATATAGTACACACACACACACACACACACACACACACACACACAAACACACACACACACCCCAGAATATATGGGAAGAATTCTCTGAGACTCTTCATTAGAAGCTGAGTGGAAGAAATGCTCCACCGCATGAATTCAACCCCTCTCCAAGTCCTAGGATCACCACACCGTGGGTTGTGCTCTGTCATGGATTTTGGGGGTGAGGTGCATGTTCAAACTGTAGCAGAGTTCTTGCAGAGGGAGAAGCAACAACATTATCGAGGAAGAGGATCATGGTTTTGTCTGACTTCTGGGTGGTCACTTGCGTACCTCAATATCCTGCATTGCCTGGCTGGCTTCACATCCCTGAGTCAGCGTTTCTTTGACACCTCCTGGCTCAGACCTGGCCTTACTGTCTCGGCTTCCACCAGAACGCAAAGGCCCCGGGGTGAGGCATCTGCCTCTTGCTCACTCTCTCGGCTATGTGGCCCCCACATGGCGGTCAGAGGCATCCTTCAAAGATATGACCAGACTGTTTTGAATCTCAGTAATTTCTCTTTCATTCTCATCCTGCCCTCTTTCCCTTCCTGCCTGCCCATTCTCCCTCCTCTCATCGGGTCTCCCCTCTTGCCCCAGCCCTGCTAGGAACCTTCTCTGTCTCCCAGAAGCCACGTGCCTTGGGGTCTCGGCACTGGCAGCTCTCTGCTCTTCCTCCCCTCCCACAGCTCTCCCCATGGTTCACTCTCTATCTTCAGGGATTTTGTTTTAAATGTCAGCCTAACCTATCCGCTACCCTGATTACCACAGAACATAGCTCTGGATATGAGGGTCACCTGTCCTCTGGTCTTGTTTTATTTTTCTCCATGGTGCTTGCTATCTGTCCCTACAGAGCTTAGGTTCTGACCAGAGACTGGCGGCTGCGCTGTCTAGAGCAGTGTTTGAGGGCATGTGTGCTCACTGAATGAATAGAAGATGCCAAAGGCAGAGGGAAATAAGTACTCAGGATGTGGTACGAAATTCATGAAAAAGGACAAGTGAGTGTGAGTGAGTGCAGCCTTCAGATGAGAGGTTAATAACTACCGCAGCGTGCAGGGTGCCCGCCCTGCGTCTGGGGATGGTGGTGTGGAGGACGGAATGTACGCGTTCCCAACAGTGCTCAAGGTGAGACCCAGACAGAGCTTGGTTGAAGCATGACAACCCATCAGAGATGAATTCAAGTTCTGCTGGCGATGATAGTAACAGACTGTGTTCACGATTATATCAGTGGCCACAGGAGTTTATATCCACTGCTGACGAAAGGCTGCATCCCTGGGTGGATTAACAAAGCAAAAGCTTACAGGATGCGGCTTGGTAGACACCTGGCCTCACAAGAGAGGATCAAGAATAGAGGAGAACAGATAAAGCACACTTAACTTGAGAAATTAGATAACACGTCCACTGATTTTGATAAAATTATAAAATATATATTTAGATATATATAAAATACAAAAATAATGATGAATGCAAACATTAATTAAACTCATTGCACAGGGTCAGATAAAAGCACCAAGGCCTTTTAAAACACGGTGGAGAAGTGGAGAAGGCTGGGTATTGACAGGAACCTGGTTCTATGGAGGGACAGTAACTTAGCGTGAGCAGGAAGCCTACATAAAGAGGGCACAAGAAGGGCTCTGGGCATGAACACCCAGGCCTCACAGACAGGCAGGGCTCTGTTCCAAAACTGGAGCTTCCACATCCATGAAACAAGTTCTGGAAAATAAGATATAAATAACAGCAACAAAACCTTCCAATTAAGAGATTACCCCTTGATCCAGACACATGCCAGTGGACACCGAGAAAGCCCCAAAGAAAAGCTGAATAGCTTCAAAGAGCTGGAGTTTGAGGGGCCCCATTTTCCAGTAGGCAGAGGAAGAAGCCAGACATTTCAGAACAGATAAACATATTCAAGAGTCAGTTCTTTGAAAGCCAGTGCACAAACAATAACATTTACAAATCCTCAGGGAATCTAACCAGACATTTTCAAAAAGGAAAGTAAATAGAAACTAAGTTAGAAATGAAAGAGAGCAGATAAAAATAAAATAATTGGTGGGGATGTCTCTGCACCGACGTGCCTCCCAGATTCTGGAGCTGTACCTTCTGTGAGGGGTGGTCCTCCAGTGTGGGAGTAAGGCATGGCAAGAGGACTCACGGGATGAGCGTGGAAGACTGGCTTTGAGGTTATCTTCAGCTGTGTCAGTGTTTGGCTTTCGTGTGTGTTCACTTTGAGTCACAACTCCCCAAATAAGAAGAAGGTTTGGGCCGACTTGATTTTTGCCTGTTGACTTCAGGGTGGGTTTGTATTCTTCAGTTCAACCAGGAGCCAGTCTTTTCTTCACCTCCCACACAGAGCAGTCATCATGTCTTCCTCTAGGGGGCACTATGCCATCTTAGCTATGTTTATGTCAGCTCAAACTACAACAGTTGAGGCATGCACTCACGTACACACGCACACACAAGATGCAAGTGATGAACGTGGACAAACAAAAGTACAAAAAGACTATGTAAAGATGGCGTAATGTGACAAGGAAAGCTGGTTCTTTGCTGTCTTTTTAAATGATGGAATCCACACAACAATTTCATCTTGCTCTTTGTACAAGGCAGGTGGTCAGAACTGAGGAGAATTCCTCAACCCCAGAGCAGTGGGGGGCCTCATGCAGGAGGTACCGAGTCCTGGTAGGCAGAACAGCGAGCCTCTCAGAGCCACGGGGACAGACACAGGTGGTACTGATGCCCCCAAGACATGGCATGCTGCAGCCGAGAAGGTTGGGGAGGCCTTTGGGCCCTGCTGGCTCCCTGAAGCTGGTACTGATTGAGAACCATATACAACTATCTGGAGAAGAGTTCCAAGAATGACACCCAGCCCATCTCCATGGCTGGGCTGAAGTTCTGTTTTGGGACTGGGCCAGGGGCCCTCAGTGTCTAGAGAGCTGTCATTTCATCCTGTTCTCCTCACTGCTGATTTTCCCCTTAGCAGGAGCAGGTCAGAGATGGAGACCCTTCCCTGTCTCGCTGCATACAGGATAGTGCTTGGGTCTGCCTTGATCTCAGACAGACAGAAGAGGGGGCTGTGTATGTATGTGGTTAGTGTATATGTGTGTAAATCTATGTGGTGAGACAGTGTGTGTGTGCACGTGCATGTGAATATGTGCACACGCATGGACACACATGCTAAGCAAATGGCCCTGGGAAGGCCATGTGGGACTGGCCGTGGTGTAAGCCTCTGATGCCCACAGGCCGAGCTCCCATCCCTGCAAGGGAAGGTGGCTCCTGGCCACCCAGGGCTCCGGTTGCTAGGAGACCATGCTTTGATTGTGTCTGTGGAGCGTGCCTGTGTTTGTCTTTGGCTCTCAGAAGGACAAAATTCACCATGTGGTGGCGGAGAAATAATATTGAGAAGTGCTTTAAAAATGAAAGAGGTGCCAAATGGCCTTCTGGATTGCAGATGCTCCCCTGCTGCTGGTGCCCGCCACTTGCAAAGACAAGGCCATTCAGCCATCTGACCCAGTGAGAGCCAGGCGTGGGCTCCGGCTGCATTCCGAGGCATCTTCCTGCTGCTGATGTGCCGCCTGTCCCCTCGCCCCTCACCAGTGCCGTCTCCCACGTCTCCTGCTTGCGTCCATGAGGCATGCGGGCAGCGGGCAGCTTTGCCCGGGAGGCGAGGGACATGGGCTTGCGCACAGTCATCTTCCTTTCTGCTGACCTGGGAATGTGGTGGAATCACAGGCACTAGGGAAGCTTGGGGTCTCCTTTGGATGTTTGCCTGTCCAGGGAAGGGGTCTCCAGTATGTGGTTTTGTAGTCCTTGACACCTTTACTCTACACCACTGAGTCAGAAGATGCTGGAGAGAGGCGATGACTCTCCAGGTGCGGCTGGTCGGTGCTGGCTACCTGTGCGTGGGCAAGGTGGCCTGCAAGGGCTGGGCAGGACAGAAGCTGGTCCCTGCCACACTGCAGGTAAGGGGCCCTGGTATCCAATGCCTGTGCCCCATTGCCTCCTGCTTGGCTTCAAGCCTGGCTGCTCACACCCCCAGCCAGCCACATCCATCAGGTCCTCCTGGTGCCCCAGTCCCTGCCAAGCATGACTCCAGTTGACGCGTGGCTTTGAGCTCCCCATCTCAGGCCCCTTGTGACTGCTTGACAGCTCGCTTGGCTGATTTGGAAGCCCTCAAGTTTATCAGGTCGACAGGTGTGAGTGTGGCCATGTCCTGGCGGCCTCCTCCACTGTGGCTGCAGCTTCCAGCATCTTCCAGGGGGCTCCTGGCAGCCCCTCTGAGCTCCAGAAGGAAACAAAGCTGGGAGGACCCTGCAGAACCCTTTTGAAAATTACAAATGTGGACCTTTACAATAGGAATGGACCTTCACATATTTCCAATAGGAAACATCTGGAAAAGGCTATAAGAACTTTAAACTTAGGAAAATGAAATTTTCACTGAGCAACAGTTTGTTATCTTCCTATAATGACTTCCCACATATTTCTTGTGGTATTATTGTTGATTCTATCTTCATATAATAAGAGTGAAATTGACAATCAAGTAAATTACATCAAATGCACTGGTATTCAAGTTTTTTAAACATTTTTAATAAAAATTTGAATTTACTTTTGATGGCTCAGAGACATCTATTTTCACATGATTACTGGTCATATTGTGTAATGTTTTTCTTTACAGTGCTTTGGCTGCTGAGACTTTACAGATGAAAGATGAGCAGGAATGTGCCCTGGAGGAAGTGTGGGCTCTGCTGGCGGGCTCAAGTCTTGTTGAGTCCCCTGCGTGGACCCATCCCTACAACCAGCCTTCCCTGGCAGGAGTGTGTGCAAGTGTCGAGGTCCCCAAGCCCTGGGAAAGTCCTCATGTATCACAACTGCAGAAACACCTGTGTTAACTACCTTTGTGCTGGCGTGCCGCTTACTTTGCAGGGTGCTCTACTGCTTCCAGATTCCTCATTTCTCCACTGTCAGCTGCAGCAGGTGTGCACAGCAGGAGCTGCAGAGGGCGGTGGGAGACCCGAGCCTGCGGATCTGCGGTTGAGACGGCACACTTGCGCTCCCCAGAGCCTGTGGCTCCCATGTGTCTCCATGATTCAGGAGTCCCCCATAAACCTAGGTGTTCTGAATGCTAGTTCCCAGATGATGGAGCTTTGGAGATTAATGCCTCCTGGAGGCAGTGCATGGCTGGGAGCGGGCTTATGGGTATTATAGCCAGTTTCTCCTTGCCAGTGTTTGGCACACTCTCCTGTTGCTGTGGTTCATCTGTTGTTGGCCAGCACATGATGTCCACTCTCTGCTCATGCCATCATTTTCCCCTACCATTATGGAGTTTCCCCTTGAGTCAGTAAGCCAAAATAATCCTTCCCCCCCCCAAAAAAAACCCTACTCTTGGTTGGGTGATTAATGTCAGCAATGTGAACCTGACCACAATAGTAAAGTTGGTACTGAGGAGTGGTGTCATTTGCTGCTGGACACCTGACTCTGTGGCTTTGGCCTTTCGGAGCTAATTTTCAAGAGGAATGTGGAAGTATTTGAAATCTTGGTTTAAGAGACATCTTGCAGTGCTATAAGTACAGCTTGATGGACTATTCTGGTCACAATTGAAGGACCTGAATGCAGTAAGAACTATGGACTGTGAGGTTTGGCTGATGAGGGTGAGAGAGAGCTTTGCCTGGACTGGGGTAGCAGCAGTTTGTGCGACAGGCTTGCTGTTACGCCTGTGTTCTGAGCACTTGTTCAGGGTTGCTTTGTGTAGCAATGGACTGCTGTGGGCAGAGGATATGGCACAGAAATGAAATCTTTGGACTGAAACTTCTGCCCACTCAGATACAATTATATGACATTACAGCCTTTGAGACTGGGCCAGCTGACCTGTACTGGGGCAACAGGAAGAATGGAGACTCTTTGGAAGGGGTCTGAGTGCTCAAGGAGTCTCCTGTTCTTCAAAGTCTGCTTTATTCCCCTCTGGATTAACAAATTGGCTCCCTACCTGCTATTGTGGAGTATAAGAAATGCAGGAAAGAGGGTCATTGAGTTGCAACATGGTCTTGTGTTTTGAAAATGGCTATGGGCAGTGAGAAGCAGGTTTGCTGGATGCCTGCATGGAGACCACATGGGGCCATCAGGATGAACCGTGGGTTTCAGTGGAGACACCCGGATATGCTGGGACCACGAGATGGCTGCCCAGGAGAGCTGAAGGCCTCAGATATTCTCCAGGACTGTGAGCAGTGTACCTGGAGGGGTGGAATTGGAACTCCAGAGATTTGTTGCTGGTTAGAGTTATCAGACTGGGAGATTTGTCACTGACTAGAGTTGTTGGACTTGGAGCTACAGAGTTTGATGTTTGCCCTAGTTCAATCTTGTATTTGCTGAATATTTCTTTGCTATGCCCAATGCCATCTTTTGCAGAGTGAATATTTATTCTGTGCCATTATGTTTTTGTTTTTGTTTTTTTTTTTTTGTATTATGGCTCAGTTAAAAGACCTTGGATCATGGGAATGTTTGAACATCATTAGGATTGATTAAAAACTATGAGAACTTTTAAAGATGGAGTGAATACATTGCATTTTACAACATGTATAGTTATTAGTTTATGGGGGCCAGGGGCAGAATGTGGTGGTTTGATTCAGATGTTCCCCATAAACTTAGGTGTTCTGAATGCTAGGTTCTCAGCTGATGGAGATTTGGGAATTAACACCCCTTGAAGGGAGTGTATCATTGGGGTAGCCTTATGGGTGTTATAGCCAGTTTCTCCTTGCCAGCATTTGGCACACTCTCCTGTTTCTATTGTATATTTGTTGTTGGCCAGGGGGTGATGTTCACCCTCTGCTCATGCCCTCATTTTCCCTTGCCATTATGGAGCCTCCCCTCAAATCTGTAAGCCAAAATAAACCTCATTTTCCCACAAGCTGCTCTTGGTCAGGTGATTTTTGCCAGGGGAGATCGGCCACTTCAGTCCCACAGTGCTGGGCGAGCAGCAGGCAGGAGCTTCTGTAGGATGAGCTTTGACAGGAATTCTGGCGGAGCTTTTGCTGTGTTACCCAGTGGAAAATGTGTCTGAACCTGGTCCTCAAGAAAGACAACATGGGGCTGGGGAATGGCTCAGAGGTTAGAGGTATTTCTTTGCAAAGACTGCCAGTCCAGGTTTAGTTCCCTAGTATCCACATAAAGCCAGAGGCACAAAGTGGCCCCTGTGCCTGGAGTTGGTGGTGATGCTGCAAGGGCCATGTGTGACCACCTTCTTTTTTTCCCTGTCCCCTTACAAATAAATACTACTAATTAACAAAAAATAAATAAAAAAAGAACTGGGCATGGAGGTGGAGAGGTGGGCGAGGGACCGCACATGGTGACTGTCTACACCTGGCCCATGGACATGATTTACTCAGTGTCAACCATGTTCACCTATTAATCTGGATTTTTCTGGCTTCTTGTCTGATACCTTGCACCCCAGGGTCCACAACCTCTGTTTTCAACTTGAGTATTAGCCGTTGCTTTGGAAGTGGATTCTTTGGCATGCTTCCTTTGTGTGATATGTCAACCTGATTGGATGGAAAATGGACTAGAGACTAGCTCTTGGACAGGTCTGGGATTGCGTTTCCAGGAAGGGTTAACCCAGAGGGGAAAATGCTCTCCCAGAGTGGGCAACCCTTCCAGCACAGCCCAGATACAGAGAGGTCTGAGGAGAAAGGAATTCTCCTGCCTGCCTACCCTTGATCCTTGCTGAGGAGTGCATTGGCACTGCTGGTGCCATCCTTTCTGGACACTGGAATCCAGCTTCTTTGGCCCTCCACCATGGACTGAAGACCAGCAGTTCTCCAGGTGTTGTCTAGGCCTTCACTGCCAGACCAGGATGCGAAGACATCCAGCCTCATGGACTGAGCAGCTCCTGGGTTCTCAGCCTCTCCCACCAGCAGATAGCCCAGATCCTTCCCAGCCCAGATCCTGTAAGCTAACCTAACAGAGCCCCTTTGTCACATATCTATCCACTTCTCCTGAATGCCCAAGAGCTCCACACCGTGCTTTGCTAGCACAGGACTTTGTGAAATCGCAGAGCTCTTCCTGAGTTCAGATGCGGCCAACCTTTCACAGGAGGTCTTCTGGCTTCTGGAAGCCTGCTGTGCCATCAGCCCTCAGCGTTGGATCCTCCAGCAAAGTGGAATTTATGTCTTCTAGCTGTGTCAGCTATCCCATAGGACAGCATAACAGTTACACAATATGCAGCTGCTTAGGGCCAGCTCTGTGTCAGGAACCATGCTAGACCTGGAATCACAGTGGTCCAGATTGGCATGAATGCCACCCTGGTGGAGTGATGGACTCACCATAAAGCACCCAGGGCACTTAAGTAGCCCCAAAAGGCCTGTTTAGGGCTGGGTGGCCGCATGTGAAAGCAGGGGTCTTTAAAGGCGGGGTGTATTGTCCGAGTGTGTGAGGAAATGCTTCCTCGTTGTGGAGCACGGGGATTTTTCAGGAAGGAGGATGCCCATTTCAGGCACAAGGGACCAAAGACAGTTCAAATGTGCAAAATGTATGACACCAGGCAGGGGACCCTGATTAGTGTACAGAATGCTGACATCAAAGTTTTGTCTGGGAGGAGGCTGGCCCAGCAAGAGCAGGAAGGGGAGACTCCATACTGAAAAGGAGAACAGGGTTAGACAGTTGACACATCTCCTGTGTTCTCTCTCGCCCAGGCATCTCCTCAAGTGCTTCAACTGAAGCAAGGTCTGGAGGTGATTCACTTGTACCACTGAGCCTCTGGCCTTCTGTCTGTCTGTCCCCCGTGAGGCTTCCCATCAGCCCATCTCCCTTGTGGGGAAAGCACCAAGTCTGGCCCAGCCCAACCCTCCCTGGACTTCACAGTGCAGCCAAGGGGCCAGATGTGGCTCTGTAGTTGTGCCAGCTGTTCTCAGCCTAAACCACTCAAAGCATAGCCGACCAGCCAGCTCCGTGCAGCGCTGCCCTTTCCCACTCTTCCACAGAATTACTTCAGATCCTTTGCCTCCACATTCTCAGACCTCTCATTTATTCCCTTCTCCCATTTGCCCGGCGTCGACCCTGCTTTCCAATTTCCTGAGCCGATGCATTTGGATGGGAGCCCATCCTTCCTGCCCATCGCTGGTGTCTGTTTCTGCAGGTTCAAGGAATGGAGGATCCTGGGCCTACCCGCTAGCCCTGTTGCCTCTCCTCTTCTTAGGTGTCATCTTTTGTCGGAATGATCCTGTCATTTGCCTCAAGGTTTCCCTCTCCACTTTGGGCCCTGGGTTCTTGCACCACCTGCATGGGGTGTCAGATCTCGGGGAGGTGGCTGTCTGAGACGACACTTCTCTGTAGCACTGTTGTTCTCCTCACCCATGCCCCCAAGGCCTCTGTTGGGTGGGCTTGCTACTGGACCGGCCATCATGCAGCCTTGGGCATCTGATTCAACCATCAAGACCACCAGGCTGTTTACTAACATGCATCTCATTGGCATAGAATAAATAGGCAGAAAATCTAATTCTTGAACTCTGATTGCCTTTTGACATGTTGGTTGATCAATTTTATATTCTCCAACTGATTAAATACATGAAGATTTTAATGTTTTATTTTTATTTATTTATTTGTGTGAGAGAGAGGCAGATAGAGAGGAAGTGGGTGCACCATGGCTTCCAGCTGCTGCAGATGAACTGAAGATGCATGCGACACCTTGTGCATCTGACTTATGTGAGTCCTGGGGAATCAAACCTGGGTCCTCTGGCTTTGAAGGCAAGCACCTTAAGCTCTAAGCCATCCCTCCAGCCCTGAAGACCTTTCAAGAAGAAGAAGGTATAGGTGCTTTGCACACAGGATAGAACAGAGACAGTAGGAAGTCGCCCCTTGGCCTGGTGGACCCCATGGAATCCAGTCCCTGCAGGCATCTCAGCTCTCATGGAGACTGAAGATCGTCCCTGAATCATTTTACAAACTCTGTTTTGGGTAAAATACAGAAATCCATCAAACTGCACACAGATGAACTTATCACCAAGTTAAACAGGCTGTCAGTGAGGGGCGGCTGAGCCTGGCCCAGTAAATTCAAATGCATGTAAATTTCCCTGGTGGCAGGAGAGAGGATGGCGGAGCTGTCAGACGGTGACATGTGGAAATACATTAACAGTGTTTAAAATATATTTGAAGGGGCCGGCTCATATTTTGATAACACACTCGCCAACAATGATTTGTAGGAGATGGAAAACCGGACCTCATCTCCATTCTGGGAGAGTCTTTATAATGACTCCCCCCCATGATGTTGGGCATTGGAGAGGAGTTATGAAATAATTAACCATGGATGTCTGAACGGCGAAGGTTCCCGGTGCTGCTGATGCATAAAGCCTACTCACTCAGCTCCCCAAAAGAGCGAACGCAGGCTTCAAAAGAACCACTTACTCTGTGATGTGCACCTGGGCTGTGCACCCCCCCCCCCTCAAAAGGCACTAGATTCTCTGACCTCTTGGTATTCACTTTGAAAGTGCACGTCCTCAGCTCGTGTTTAAGGAGACGACCCATGAGAAGAGTGGCCCCATGCCTGCTCGGAGGAAGGGGTGGGGGTCTTCTTGGCACGTGAATCAGCCACGTTTACCGCAGGGCCTGTGAGGCGCCGCTCAGTGTTCAAGGGGCCCTGCACCCATGCGTGGCTCTTGAAAGGTTGATGTGAGCTCTTTGATCCCCAGCACCCCAGGGACAAATGGACCAAGTGCTTCTATGAAGACAAGCGATGCCTATTATTCCCAGAGTCCTTTCGGGCTCCCCAAGCCATGCACAGTCCTTGTTCTGTGCCAATTCCTCACCGCCCAGCTCTCCTTTACCCTGGGAGACCTTCACACTTGGAGCTTTGCACCATCCTTACCCCACAAAGAAAGAAGCACAGCATAGCTTGGGTTCTTCCTCTTCTGCAACTTTTCTTGGAATTGGTGTGGGGGATATGAACAAACCCCACATAGGACACTTTCCATACATCAAAGAAATGATTCCACCTGAGTCTACATTGGTGAACCAGTAAGTTTGCTGAGGTTGCTTTCGGGAACATAGGGTTCTCAGGCCCACCTCAGCATGGATGACTCACAAGAGTGCCTCCCTGGAGCAACCCCCCACCTTGCAGGCAGCTCTCCCACAGAATCTCCTCCGGTACCTTTTCTCTGCTTTTATGACCTCATGGAGAGGCTGTGTGGGTCTGACCACTTTCTGAGCTTCCTGAGCCTTTTAAGTTTCATTGGCTTTCTGAGTCTTATGATCTTCCTCCTCCTTCTCGGAGGGAGTGTTTAAGTTTGGAGTAAACAGCTACACCACACCTCCAGCCAGTTAGTAATAAGTACCCACTATCTACACAGACAAATTGCAGCTCCTTTCTTGATCTATTCCTTTCCTAGCATGCATATTTGCATTACTTTGACACACAGTGAAATAAATCCTGGCCCCTGTCTTACTGGGGACGCAAACACATGACAGTTTCCACGGGAGAGCCTTGGAGTATGGAGCAGTGGCCTCAGCCCATGGCCAGCTCTGCCCTGAGAGAAATGAGGCAGGTCTTCCAAGAAGACAAATGAGCAGGACCGGAGAACCACAGCTGGGTGTGGGGGAGGTGGGAGGTGAGCCTTCTTCCTGCACTGGCTCTGTGGTGGATCCAGGACCTCAACTTGGGAATTTGGAGAGCAAAGACTTGTCTTCTCCCTCAGGCCATATCCTTAGGTTCTCAGCATGATGTGCCACAGGCAATCCTCAAATGCCAAGGCACAGCAAGCATCTCTAGACCTTACCAAATGTCCTTGTTGGAACACTTCCTTGGAAACCATGACTCCACATCCAGAAGATGTCATCATTTGGAGTCCTGCCAGGGCAGCAGTGATAGCAAGGGGTGCGGAGGACATGGGCTCTCATGGCTCAGGCAAGCACAAGGGTTTCAGCTCACACACAACAGAATTACTGGGTGGCTATAGTGGTCAGATCGAGGGTGGGTGCTCCCTTCTTGGTGTTGACACTGGCTGACAACATATCTTAGTTACCTGCCCCAATTCACCCACCATCCAGCCATGGGAAAGCACCAAGTGCTTGGTACAAGGCAAGAAATGTCCTTATGAAAAGTCCTCTAGGGCTAAGAGGGATGGCTTAGCAGTTAAGGTGCTTGCCTGCAAAGCCAAAGGACCCAGGTTCAATTCCCCAGTACCCACATAAGCTAAATGCACAAGGTGGTACATGCATCTGCAGTTCATTTGCAATGGCTGGAGGACTCTTTCTTTCTGTCAAATAGATAAATCAATAAAATATTTTTTAAAAGCCATCTAGGGCAGATGCCCACATCGCTCCCACTTCTTTCCTCATAGACTAACTAGACACTGCTCTTACCCCAGGCTTTCGTTGCCTGCCAAGCAGGGAGGTATGGTCTGCAGCTGGGTGGCCAGGCCCCAGTTAAACTGTATGGGAAAGTTAACAGCTACTGATGGGAGGCCAGGCTGTGGTCATGGGGGACACAGAAGAGTCTCTACCGCACTCACCAAGCCCCCAGATGGAGCTTCTGTGGAAGATACAGGGAAGGGAAGTCAGTGAAAAGTCCCAGGTTTCTGGCTTGTGCAGCACAGTTGTATCTTGTAGGTAAATCAGTGGTTATATCTGGATGAGTCAAGCTCGAAAAGCTGTAAGGAACCCAAGCATGTGTCCATCAGGTAGTTGCCAACTCACCTGGAGTCAGAAAGACTCAGGGCGAACACATGCAGGCATAAACCCTCACAGGAGATGATCCAAAGCCTTTGCAGACGTGCTAAGAAGAAAATCCTCTTAGGTGTTTGTAACCTGCCCCTTTTCCTTCTGTATACAAGTAATTTGTATTCCCCCCAACAAATACAGTCACCCCTCTTCTAACTCTCTAAAGTCTCTTCCCATCACAGCTCAACCCAAAGTCCAGGGTATTTACATCTAAAGCAGATACAAATGTGACTAAAACTCTTTGAGTGAATATGTTTGCTTGGGTGTAAGGCAGGTTAAGAAGAGGCAAGGCAACCAGTCCCCACAACCCCATAAGGCAGTCTCAAGGGACCATAGCGGAGGACATTTGCCAAGGAGGGAAACAGGAAGCTCTTATGTGACTTTTGCTGGGAAATGTGAACCGATGCCCATATACCCAAGATAAGGTGCCAACACAGACCAAAGAAATGATGACCCTCATGTCCGACTTGGCGAATCAGTGGGGCAACTTGTAGGAGCATGGGGCGACTCTTAGATCATGACTAAAGCCCTCCCCAGCATGGGGATGACTCCGAAAGCTGCAGCCAGTCTCCTGCCCCTGACAACTGTTTATTGTGCCTATGACCTTGGGAGGGGCATGAGAACCTCTAACTCTTGAGCTTCCTGATCCATACGCACCCCTCCTCCCGCCTCCCTCCTGTTTCTGTTTGGAGAAATAGCTACACAACAGAATCTTGCAGCAGCAGCTGGGGCAATTCATCCCCATGAAACACATTGCAAGTTCCTTGTGAGTCTTTTGTTTTTCAAGGTAGGGTTTCCCTCTTGCACACGCTGACCTGGAATTCACTATATAGTCTCATGGTGGCCTCGAATTCACAGTGATCCTCCTACCTTTGCCTCCTGAGTGAGAGTGCTTGGATTTAAGGTGTGCGCCTCCATATCCAGCTTCCTTATGAGTCTTTACTGACAGCCGGACCTGATCTCTGTCCTCTGTTCCTTATAAAATGGCCTGTCATGGGATCTGAGAAACCTTCACTTGTCACTAACTTCAGAGGCTTGGTGTCCCAGTGGCTTTCCTCTAAGCAGCTCCCATGTCCTTCCATCTCAGTTGGCTGTGCTTTTACCAACACAATTCTCTTAAAAATTTCTTTAGTTTCTGGTTATGGTGGTGCATGCCTTTAATCCCAGCATTCAGGAAGCTGAAAGTAGGAGGATCACTGTGCGTTTGAGGTCACCCTAAGATTACATAGTTCATTCCAGGTTATCCTGAGCCAGAAGGAGACCCTACCTTGAAATAAAAAAAATAGAAAATTCATTAGTTTCCAATCAACCTTATTAGAGTTGCTTTCACTAGATGGTTTTCTGAGATAGATTCTTCATGGACCATCTCTTCCCTCATGAGGCAGCAACCTTAAGAAGCACACTCCGCCCTGTACTCTATCAAAGAGGGTTTGAAGGCAGTCACACTCTTCCTGCTGGAGTCTTAACACGGGATCTGACAGAGGCGCTCCTGACTTCCACACCTTGAGACCACATTTCGCACTCCTGGACTCTGCCCTCTTCACGGTTAGTGGGGTGGGAGGCCATTTCTATTTTGAAAACCTTTTATCAGCTGAGAAAAAGTCTTCTCGACCTTCCCCAGTCCCCTCACAGTCTGCTTAGAATGCAGAGCAGTTCCTTTCTTTCGTGGTTTCTCTCATTTCATATTTCATCATAAGCTGCCAAAGATGCCAGGTGGCACTCTGTCAGTAGGAGAGCTTCTGAAAGGGAACACAGTGCTGAAATGAGGCACGTTTCTGCCCTCAGTAAAAATGGGACTTAAGTAAAACAGGGTCAAATGATATAGCATGCTAGTTCATACACTGTATTCGTCTGGGTTCTTTAGAGATTGAGAGAACTGATGGAATGGATACATATTACAAAGGGGTGTACCAGACTGGCTTCTACCATATGGTCTGGGAAGTCTAACAATGGCTGTCAGCCCGCTTGAAAATGTGAGAACCTGTTAGCTGCTCAGTCCACAAGCCTGGATGCCTCAGCAGTCCCAATCTGGTGCTGAAAGTGTGGAGGGTTCCTGGACAGCCTCTCCGTTTCAGTCCACATTGGAAAGTTGAAGAAGCTGGGTCCTGACATGTACCAGGGGAGGATGAAGCCCTGTCCTGGCAGCAGGGGAGGATGGCATCAGGGGAGGATGGCAGCAGCAGCAGTGGCAGCAACAGGCTAGATGCACTCACCAGCAAGAGGCAAAGGTGGGCAAGCAAACAGCCCTGCTTTTTCCTCAGACTTCTCTATATCTGGGCTGCACTGGAAGGTGCTACCCCTCTGTGGAGGGTCTTCTCCACTCAGTTAATCCATCCTGGAAGTACGCCCATAGACCCACACAGAGGTGTGCCTCTTAGGTGCTTTCTGATCCAACCATCACATACATCCAACCTTTTCCAGAACTATGAAGTAAAAGTCAATGGAGTAAGGAAACATAGTCATGAGTAAAATAAAAATTATTCTTTTTCTGGGAGAGAATGATATATATATATATATATATATATATATATATATATGTATGTATATATATATGTATATATATATGTATACACACATACATACATATATATATGTATATATATATACACACACACATATATATATATGTAAACACATGAATATATATGTATTTCTAAACAGAGAGGGATAGAGAAAGAAAGAGACAGAGGGAGATAGGGAGAGAGAGAGAGGGAGAGAGAGAGGGAGAAAATGGGTCCACCAGGGTTTCTAGCCACTGCAAGTGAACTTCAAATGCATGTACTATTTTCTGCTTCTGGCTTTATGTAGGTACTGAGAAATTGAACCTGTGTTGTTTGGCTTTGCATGCAAGTTCCTTAACCACTGAACAATTGCTCCAGGCCTAAAAGTTAGTTTTTAGGTTTACTTGTCTGACAAGATAAGAGTGGAAGATAGAGTCGTCTCATCACATGGTCAGAGACTAATGGATGTACACACCTGACCAAGTTAGATGATTTTAAACATGGGTTACATGCTGAAATGTGTTAGCTATATTCTAATTCCATAACTAATCTTGAAAAAAATCCAAGATGGAAATAAACAGCAACATGATAACCAGGATCCTGTTTGATTTAGGACTTTTCTAGATGCTCTTGGAGGCAGGTATTGACCAAGTTGGTTCAGTCCATCTTCCTCCTGAGAATTAGAGGTGCTGGACACAATGGAGAAGCCATCCAGTGGAAGGAATTGAGTGGGTGGCAAAGCCTGTGAATACGTGAAACCTGAAGCTGCAGGAGGACAGAGCCCGGGACACGAGCTGGCACCTGGGGATTCTTTACCTTGGAGGTGGTTATCATTGGAAAGCAGCAGCATTGAGCACCAGAGTTGATGGGAGGGTAAAATTGGAAGTCAGGCCCTGTCCAGGACCAGGCCCTGCTACATGCAGGTTTGTGCCTGAGCCACCCAAGAAGAACCATCCCAGAATACGGTAGGGACTCAGTGAATGTTTCAATAAACAGACTCAATGGAGGATAGAGAGGGAATCAGGAAATGAGAAGATGGTTCCAACAACACACACGCACGCACGCACGCACGCACGCACGCACGCACGCACGCACGCACCTTTTTAAGGAATCAGTAACATAGAAAATGGTATGAGAGATATAGATGGTACAGTGAAAGGGTCTGAAAACCTGCTCAAGAAAATGATTTACGAACCTGAGTCCTGATGTACAATAGCCATGAAATTCCAGAGCAAATGGTCATTTTCTCATAAAGGAAGATGGCATAAATTTATGACCCAGACGGCTGCCATTGAAGGATATCCTATAAGATGTTCTTCAAGAGGTTCCACTGGGTGGCTTGGAGGTACCGGAAAGAGAGGCAGAGAGGAAGACAAGTTGCGGGCGCAGGCTTGAAAGCCCAGCGAGGGTGTGCGTGGGCCTCAGCTACAGGCGGGCTGCAGGAAACTGTGATCACCTTAGGGTCGTGTGGTTCTGTGTTGTCATTTGATGTCATGTAAATGACACATTTGATCACGTGTGTGCCACTCTAAAAATCAAATTCGACTTCAGACAGATCCAGACAAAGGAAGTCCAAGCGTTTAAGGT
Source organism: Jaculus jaculus (assembly GCF_020740685.1). Classification (NCBI taxonomy): domain Eukaryota; kingdom Metazoa; phylum Chordata; class Mammalia; order Rodentia; family Dipodidae; genus Jaculus; species Jaculus jaculus. The sequence goes on along the minus strand of NC_059102.1, from coordinate 5,290,838 downwards.
CTTCTTTTCTGGGGAAAGGCGTCACGTCTCCGTTGTTCAGAGACCGTTGCCACGTTGGTGGCATAGTGGTGGCCCAGCTACTTCCAGAGACGCTGCTGGGAGGGCACTGCCAGCACTGCCCGGTGGAGAGAATGCTAGAACGCAAACAAAAAAAACACTACAGTTAAGAACCCGGAAAGAGAGTAAGAAAGGGAGGAAAAGAGAAGCGAGCAAGGCCGTGCCGAGACAAGTAAAGACAAGTCGTCAGAGGTCACAGTCAAGACTGAGTGCAGCGTTGGGTGCTTAGTGTAACTTTAGATACAAAGTTGTTTTCTTTTCAGACTAAGTGAAGACTTGATGAACACACACCATTAACAAGAAACATTCTTTACATACAATGACATAGAAAGGTTGGTAGAGAAATTGTAAAATATTCAAGGCAAACATTATCCAAAGAAAACTCGCACAGTATGCTAATAATGGAGAAAATAGATGTGACAGTGTTGTCGGAGAGGAGACGGGCATTTAAAATGACAGAGGACTCAATCAGCCAGAAATGAGGACAATTTCAACCTCAAACGTATTAAATAACATGTTCAAAGTTTAACATGCTGAAGAAATAAAAAAATTTATAATAAATGGAAGAGTTAACACACATTCGTCAGTCACTGGATAAACAGACAAAAAGATCCAGAAAGTTTAGTGATTTGATCTGTTTGACATATATCAAAATATATAATTTTCATACATATGTAACAAGCATATAATATGTATAATAAATATACACCATTGTACCAACCAACTATATAATGCCTAATTTTTCAAATAAAGAAAACCATTTGAACTTTAATTATATAGGGGTAATAAGGTAAATATTTTGAAATTTCAGCTGATTAAGTTAATATAAAAAAACTTATGGAGGGGGGCAGGCAAATTAAAGTGACATATTGAAGTTGTCAATATGTCAGTGAAAACCATCACGCTGGCAATTAGGAGGTAGTTCATGCTAAATGATGACAAAAATCCGCACATGAAGATGTGGGAAATACCTAAATCTGGGGTCAGAAGGAAATTCTTAGCTTTAACAATGCGTGAGAGAAGAGGGCCAGTGCATTATCCATCTCGTAACTAGCAAATTCCTCAAATACCAGAACATGTGATCCTTAGAAAAGCGAAGGAAGCGCAGAGAAGGATTGACGGCAGAAGACAGAATCAGGAAACCATGACATAACAGACTGATGAAGCCACAGCTAGTTATGAAAACACTGACAGAATTCTTTGGCAAGACTGAGCAGAGGAGAATCAGAGGCACAAATGCCATTAATTATGAGCCTCCATCTTTATCTCATCAGTGGACAAAAATTATCTTGGGATGAATCCTAGACCTTCACATGAAGCCTAGAAATGCACACAGACATTGCCTCCTCCATAGCTGACTGCTGCCCCCATAATGCATGACCCACAATCCCTTGGGATTGACCTGTATGCCCAATAAAGAAGGCCTCTTCAGAAAAGGGGCAGGGAGGAGGGAAAGGATGGGACCAACATGTGTTGTTTACATGCTAAATATGTCCTTATCTAATAATAAAAAAGAAAAAAGCTTGAGCGTGACATACTTCATAAAGACGATGATCTCACATGCAGATGCTGCTCTTGCTGATGGGGTAACGTTCTAACGAACTCAGTGGGAGTTAACAGTGCAGTTGAAAACTCATGTCATTATACCTAACTTGCCAAACATCACAGAACCTTTCTTGGTGATAGTCCAAATCTGGAAGTGATCAACATGTCCATCACCAGGCGAATGCCATTCATTCATTGGAAAGCGTGGTAAGCCCGCCCATGCCATGGAATTCCAGTCAGCGGGCAGGGGCTGTTGGTGCCTACAGCAACATGGGCAAACCTCACTACAGTTGTGCAGATCAGACACAGGACGAAACTTCTGTCTTATTACTACACTGTATAAAAGTTCAGAGGATGGAGACCAATGTTCAGTAACAGCACTTTCGGTGGCTGCCGGGAGGGATGCGTTCTGGAGGGAGGAAGGCAAAAGCCCCCAGAAACTTCTGGGGGGTGGTGAGTGGTGGCGAGGGCTTCGCGGTGGAGGCGTGTGTCTTACTGGTGAAGAGTGCCTGTCTCATTGCATGTCCATTACATTCCGTAAGGCAGTTTGCAAAGGTCTGAGAAAGAATAATAACACAAATAAGCAGAAAGAAATGTGTGGTAAGAAATGAAACAATAAAAGACTGGAAAACCCTGAGGCAGAAAAGAAGAAATCAGAAAAGGTCAGTAAACCAAAGCCATTTCCTTGAAAAGATAAACAAAATAGAGAATAAGCTGTTGTATAAAAGAAAGATGGTGCCCAAGTGAGCAATGTCAGAGGAGAGGAGGAGACATGCTAAGTACCTTTATGAGTGTGTTTGTGAAGACAAAGAACAGCGTCCTCAAAAAACATAGTAAGCAACATTGAGTCAAGATAAAACAAGAAGAGACCCATAACTGTTAAATATTTTGAATTATTTGCTTCCACCATATCCACAAAAAATTATTCTGGATGACCTCCCAGGCATGGTATAGTAAACATACAACATTAGTGCACACTGCCAACAACAAACAAATTCATAAAACCTTTAGTTTACCTTTGACAGAGCAAGGGCTGGCAGCGTGTTTGCACTTCAGTGGGGAAGTTGGTGGGGCACAGAAAGGGATGAGGAGGAGGTGTGCACGTTAGAAAGCAAAAGGTATTCAAGATGGGTTTCTTTTTTAATTTTACTTATTTATGAGACAAGGACGGGGGGAGAGGGGAAGAGAATGGGCATGCCAGGGCCTCCAGCCTCTATAAACAAACTCCAAACACATGCTCCACCACATGCATCCTATGTAGGTCCTGGGGAATTGAACCTGGGTCCTTAGTCTTCACAGACAATCCTGCTCCTCGACTATCATGCATCCCAGCCCCAGGCATCTGCTAATAGGCTTTTTGTTGCTATAGATAGGATTATATGCTTTTATAATTTCATATTCAGGCTGTGTTTGATCTACACAGCACCGAAATGCATTAATGTCAGCCACTACAGTTTTGTTCAATTATACTTTCTCCCCAGCAACATGACTCAAATTTCACTTATCACAGTACGTTAAGTGTAACTCATGGCTTTCTGCACAAGCTTTAACACTAGCTTTCTGCCAACACATCACTACATCATAGTAAGTGCATGTCATCCTCAATGACCTTCTCACCTTCTCTCAAAGGCAGTCTGTGATGGGCCAGTCCTTATGGGCCAGTCTGTGATGGGCCACACTGTAAGCGCCACAGCAAGCATGTAACTGGGTTCCCTACCTTATCTCCCAGTAATACACTTACATAGCATATTATAAAAATGGATAATCCAAAGGCAGAAGTGGCCAAAACAGTGTAGTGAAGAAATGACAAGCTCAAAGCAAAACTTGAGTCACATCTTGATGGACTGACAGGAGCAGGGGCTAGCCATGTGCTTTCTCACCAACGTGATCCAGTCTTCTCTGGGAAGGCTGAGGATCCCAGGTTTGGTGAGGATGTATTAGTCAGGGCTCTTGAAGGGTACAGAACCAACAGAACTTGTCGCAGTTAGCTCTGTGTTGCTTGCAGAAAACATCCAAGCAAGAGAAGCTTTTGGGAAAAAAGGGTTTATTTTGGTTTATAGACTCAGGCGGAAGCTCCATGATGGCAGGGGAAAATGATGGCATGAGCAGAGGGTGTACATCACCTCCTGGCCAACATCAGGTGGGCAGTAGCAACAGGAGAGTGTGCCAAACAATGACAAGGGGAAGCTAGCTACAACACCCATAAGCCCACCTCAACAATACATCACCTCCAGGAGGCTCCAATTCCAAAATTTTTACCAGCTGAGGACCTAGAATTCAGAACGCATAAGTTTATGGGGGCCACCTCAATCAAACCACCACAGTACTTAGAGGGGACTTTATTGGATTAGCTGTCTTCAAGTTTGAGACTCAAGGAACCCAGTGGCTGCTCAGTCCATGTGCCTCTGCAGTCCCCATGCAGCACTGAAGATGTTGAGGCTTCCTAGAGAGCCACTGGTCTTCAGCCCACACTGGAAGGCTGAGGCAACGTGGTTCTAATGCTGACAAAGGCTACCCAAATAGGACGATGCACACACGAACAAGGGTGCTTACCAGCAAGCAGCACTGGCAGCCAGGCAGAGAAAGGGAACTGTGTCCCCTCAGAGCTTCCGTACATGTAGCCCATCCCAGGAGGGCCACCCATTCTGAAGGAAGGACTTTCTCCTCACTCAGAAGAAAAGACTTGGTTTTTCAGTTAATTCTTCCTAGAAGCAAACTCAGAGACCTTCTCAAAAGCCCAAGAAGAATGTCTATGGACTCCTAAATCTCATAAAGTTGACAACAGAACCTAACTGTCACCATGGGGTACACAGGAAAGGGACAAGGAGAGCCTAGATGGTGCTTTTGTTAGAAATCAAACAGTTCTTATGAGCAGTTAGGATGGAACAGAAGCAGAGAAGGTCACCTTAAAGTTACAATTGCCCAGGTTGGGGAGATGGCTTATCCATTATGGAGCTGGCCTGCAAAGCCTAAGAACCCAGGTTTGGCTCTCCAGAACCCACATAAGCCAGATGTACATGGTGGTGCATGCGTCCACAGTTCATTTGCAGTAGCTAGAGGTCCTGGCGTGCCGTTTCTCTCTCTCTGTCTCTCACAAATAAACAAACAAATAAATAAGTAAATTTTAAAAATTGCAATTACCCAAATTTGGGTCAGCTTGAGGTCCAAAGCAAGTAAAGATGGCAGTAGGACATAACAGCTGTGGGGGGCTGGCAGGGGAAGAAATCCACATATCCATGGAGAGAGTCAACATGAAAAGGGGAACAGAAGGTGACATCTCTTCTTTACAGAAGATGGCCAGATAATAAAGTCAGGAAGAAACTTCAAATCAGAAAATATTTCCCACTATGGACTCAGGAGATTCAGGCAAGGCCATCGGGGTAAACCCAATGATTGGAGGGAAGGCTCTATAGTTGTATTGTGTCAAAGTATTACCATATAATTAATTCTTTAAAAAGACAAAACCCCTTTACAGGAGAGAAACATAGGTGACACCAGTGTAAGCAAGAGATCGAACATGAACAGTAAGGGATAATCTGATATCTTGGGGAGGTGCCCTGCATTTACAATGTAGTATTTTTTTAAACAAAATTTGATCTGATTATAGGAAAATACTCATGGATTGTGGGACTTTCTGCAATACAATGGGCCTAGATTTGGATGCCTGAAATTTGCTAATGACATGAACAATAAATAATTAAAGAAAATCAATAAAAAGAATTAATGATAATGCTGAAGTTGAAGATTTGATTATTGTTATATGAATGAAAACTCAATGAATGATACTCAGTTGGGTCCAGGATGGGAGGAACAGCTGCAGAGGGTTTATTAATACAGCAGGAAAATTTAGATGTGAGCTAAGTATTAGATAATAGTTAATCAAGGCCAATGTCTTAGATATGAATGACAGAGCAGAATGACAGCCTTGTTATAGTCAGCTCCACACTGCTGGGATGAACCTCCAAACCAGATACAGTTTATAGGAGGAATGGAATTTATTTAAGGCTTAAAGATCCAGGGGAAGTTCTGCAATGCCCAAGGTGACACCTCATCCAGCCAGATGACTAGAAATCCAAGTTACAAGCTTGAATAAAACTCCTGACTTTATTGGGGGACATCCATTAATATTATCTCAGGCCTCTCACCAGAAATAGATTTGAATCATTTGTGAACGAAGCACAATGATTCCTGAAAATCACTTTCTTTAAAAAATAACATGTGGGTGCTGGAGAGATAGCCAAGTGGTTAATATTTTTGTTTGTAAAGCCTGATGACCAATGTTTGATTCCCCAGTACCCATGTAAATCCAGATGCATAAAGTGACTCATGCATCTGGAATTCATTTGCAGTGGCAGGAGGACCTGGTGTGCCCATTCTCTCTCTCTCTCTGTCTTTGTGCATTTAAATAAATAAATAAATAAATAAATAAATATTTTAAAAACTGAACATTTGGGCTGGAGAGATGGTTTAGCAGTTAAGGTGATTGCCTGCAAAGCTTAAGGACCCTTGTTCAACTCCCCAGATTCCATGTAAGTCAGATGCACAAGGTGGAGTTCAATTACAGTGGCTACAGGCCCTGGGCCACCAATTCTTTTTTCTTACTCTTGCTCTTTCTCATATCAAAAAGGACAGTCAAAAAGAATATTTCTTAAAATGTTAATAATTCATGAGCATAGGTAGAGATGGCAAACATCTCTTGATACTGAGTTTTTCTAATCTTTCTTCATTTGGGGGATTTAAAATTAAAAAGCTAAGAGAAAGGGGATAAAAGCAGGAGAGAAAGAATTACCATTGATGTAGTTAAGGTAAGAAAGTGCATTAAAGGTAATAAAAATTATTTGTGATGAAGAAAACAATAAATATTGGAATTCATTAGAATGAAATCTACCATACTCTGATTTAGAAAAAATATATAAAGATAGAAACTATATCCCAAACAGCTCCTAATAAAATGCAAGCTTTCTGTTTTGTAGAATTTGACAAACATCCTAATATTCATGAAGAGAAATGGGAGAGTTTCGCAGAAGACAAGGTAGGGGGACTTGCTCCTCTACCAGCTTTTAATAAACCTTTGGAAATCAAGATGGGCATGGTGAGTGCAGAGAGGCGAAGCGAGCCCTCCACAACACAGTCCATGCCCAGAACATTACATTTACAGTAGTAAAGTCAGTGAGGAAACTAAACCATTCAGTCAACAGAGCTGTGATGATTATTTTTATTTTTTCATTTATTTTTTTCTTTTCACAATTTTTATTAACTTTTTCCATGATTATAAAAAATATCCCATGGTAATACCCTCCCCCTCCCCACGATTTTTATTTTTTTACCATGGAAAAGTAAACTGCAATTTTGTCCTTACCTTACTCTACATGCAAAGTAAATCCCAGGCAAATTTCTATTAGTAAAAAATACTTGCTAAAGATAAGTGTGTATAAAATAAACTTATGAAAAGTAAAAACTTCATAATGTATACAAGAAAATATGGAACATACCATCATGGCTTTGGAATAGGGAAAGATTTCTTCAAGAGGAGATGTAAAATTTTATATCCATGACCTGTCAGTGCCTAGCAATACCTTCACAAGACAATAAAAGAGAGACCAGTGGAGAGAGGGAGGGGAGAAAACAGATGAATTTGCATTAGAGAAGGTGTGTAACCCCTGAGCCACTAGGAGTCCAGCGGGGGCTTGGCTTGAGGGTTACCTGCTTTCTGCGCAGGCTGCTTCCTGGTGGCCCAGAGCACGGGAACGAGGATGCTGGCTGCTCCCGCTCAGGACCTTCTTCCCACCCTTGGCCAGGAGCCCCGAGAGCCGCTCTTTGGAGCTTTCTGCCATGGCTTCATTGCCATGGAACTCTGTAATTTTGTGGTTTGAATATGAAATGTACCTCACAGATTCGTGTGTGTGAACACTTAGTCACCCAACCAGCAGTGCTATTTTGGAGGTACAGCCTTGCTGGGGGAAGAGGGCCACTGGAAATAGACTTTCATGTTTTTTTTCTTTTGTGGGTTTTTTTTTTTTTAAATTTTTTTTGGTCTTTTGAAATAGGGTCTCACTCTAGTCCAGGCTGACCTGGAATTCACTTTGTAGTCTCAGGATGGCCTCGAACTCATATCAATCCTTCTACCTCTGCTTCCTGAGTGCTGGGATTAAAGGCATGTGCCACCACACCTGGTTGACCTTCATGTTTTCATAGCTCAGACTCACTCCCTATCAGCACTCTGTTTCCTGGTCAGTGGAGGCAATGTGGAGTCCCAGCTGCATGTTCACACCACCACGAACTTCATCATGATTTCTTCCCCATACCTTCTCCAACCCTGAGCCAAAATAACTCCTTCCTCCTTTACGTTGCAAGCAGGCGCCTTAATAGCTGGGCTTACTTACCTGTAAGCTTCTTATGTCAAACATATTATCACAGCAGTGAGAAAAGCCACTAAAACAAAGACCCACTCCCCAATGTGGGTATGCCCCTAGAAGTGGCCAATGCGCTGTGCCTTCTGGTGGGCAGACCTGAGCTGCTCACTGTTCAGAGCAGACTCTTCCAAGCAGGCTGTGCAGACATGCTGAGAGCAGACGCGAATTCTTAAAAAGGACTGAGCAGCCCCTCCCCCTGCACAGCTAGCAGATGCTGCTTTGTCCTGAGCAGCCCCAGTTGCTGACCTGCATGGGGAGCAGGCAACATGCGGAGGAGCTTGAGGCCAGAGAGCCAGAGTGGCAGGCCCAGGATGGGGCGGGCTCTCAGCTTGTAGTGCAAGCAAGCTTGAACTGCTATCAGGTTACTCTGAGCAGGAACATGCTAGGTCGCTTGGACAACGGAGTGGCAGGCAGTAGTAGAGGGGTAATGTGAACTAACGTTCTCAGAAAAGCACGACATCCACTGCACCAACTTCCAGCAAGGCTGGATGGAATGGACAGATGAAACTCCAGTGATCACAGAGGGATGCAATACTGCAAAGTCAGAGCAAGTTACCTCAGGCTACCTTAGAGCCATTTGTTGCCCACCTCTGTGTCTGAACCGACATCCTGGTGACTATCAGTGGATCAGGTGTAGTCTGTTTTGGAAGGCAAGAGCAGACCCCAGCTTCCACCAACCCAAGGGCTAAGAATGTCATCAGATAGCATCTGAGGCCCATGGTGGAGATTTCCCCACTTCCCCATAACCTGCCTACCTGATGGTCAGCCAGTGGATTTGAAAAGTGCCTTGCTTTATGACTTCCTCATGTCCTATAGCTATAAAACCTTCATGAAATTGTTAACACGTTGGAACATGGAATTTGCAGTAACCTAAATCTGTGTTCCCGGGCCATGGTCACTCATATTTGGCTCCAGAATAAGCTCTCTCTTCTCCCCTGAGGTGAGAGCTGTGTCTTTTGCGTGGACAGTACAAAAGATGTTCTATCAGCCTTGCCCAGCTAGGGCAGCTGACACTGATGGATGAACTAGCTCATGGAGTTGATGTGTGGAGCCAGGTCTCTGCAGATTCTCAGTTGCCTGTATGCCATAGAGGCCATAGAGCACTCTGCGGTGGGGCCTCCTGGACTCCTGCTCCCAGAGGCTCAGCTGCATACAGGTTCTGGCATTTGTTGTTGTGGGACAATTCCTCCATTTTTTTGCATGTGTGGTGTATGTGCATGTTCATATTTGTGTGGGTGAGTGCATCTGTGGGCCCAAGTTCAATGTCGAGTGTCATACTTGATCACTCTCCACCTTATTTTTTGAGGCAGGGTCTCTCCTAAACCCAGAGCTATCCAGAGGGCATTTTGCTACACTAACTAGCCAACGAGCACCAAGGATCCCCTGTCTCTGCCTCCTTGGCCCTGGCCCTGCAGGTGCACACCAGCACACTGGGCTTTCCCATGGGTGCTGGGGATCTGAACTCAGTTCTTTATGCTTGAGCAGCAAGTTCCTTATCCATCGGGCCACCTCCTGAGCTGGGTTCCTCCATTTCTATGAGCTTTGACAGGGGTCTATTGATAGATAGATTGGAAGAGACTCACTTTTGGGATCCTATGGATTTTTTTTTTTTTTTTTTTTTTGGTCTTTTTGAGGAAGTCTCTTGCTCCAGCCAAGGCTGACCTGAAATTCACTATGTAGTCTCAGGGTGGCCTTGAACTCATGGTGATCCTCCTACCACTGTCTCCCAAATCCTGGGATTGAATATGTGCCCACCACATCTGAAGGGTTCCTGTGGAGACATGAAGGTGAGGCATCTGGCATTTGAGTGCTGAAAAGAGGTCAGTGAAATCTGTAGGATCTACTATGGAGACATTTTTCTTCTTTCTTTATCTGAGGAGGTTGGAGTCCTTCTTTGTAACTGAAGACAAAGTCTGCTCACAACGAAATGTCTGCCAAGTTGTTAGCAGGTGAGATCTGGGAAGCTCATGCGCCGGCAGGGGCTGGGCGTTTGGAGAGCCCGACTTACGAGTTTTCCCGTCAGTGCGCAGAGAGGCCCAGAGGCCCTCGAGGAGCCGCTCAGCTTTGCAGGTCACCGCGGAGCGTTTCCACAGAGTCCTTCAGGGCTGCACTTGTAAGTGCCCTTTTTTCCCCCTAATAGTAGGTTTGAATGCAGTGGCCACTGTGAGTCACATCTGTCACCTTGTCTTACATCCCAAGTGCAGAAAATGGGAAATCCTTTCAAAATGCTGGTGCTAAAAGTCTCTGACAGTCCCTCCCCCAGCCTAGCGCAAGCTCCCCCGAGGGTCTTCCTTTCCCGGTACCCCGAAGGCTTCGAAGTCAACAACTAAACCAGAGTGCAGTGGAAATAAGATACAGTTCTAATTTTCATATTTATTTGTAAAGATTTAAAATGTTTTCTTGCAGCCCTGAAGCAAGCTCAACTCTGTTCTCTAAAATACTATGAGAAAATGACATTTTAATTTTTTTTGAAAAAAAAAAAACAAGCTTGGATTATGGATAACAAAACAAGCCGGGAAAGGAGTCATTAAAATGCATATTGTAAAATTGAAACTTAAGTGTCAAGTTTTTATAGCAGTCTGTCAAATGCTTGACAATTAAAATAGCTATTTTTAAAATTTTAATGAGACACAATGAGGGTGAAATGTGTGGGGAAATTGCACATGCTCAAGACTGTACATCTTGAGCGTAACAAGTCCATTCTCTGTCACCACCGTAATGCCCCATTTGTAAAATCCACCATCTATTTTTAATTAAATTAGTGTGTGTTGTTTATTATGGGCATTATATTTATTAATCTTTAATATTTAATTTAAGATGACT